>NW_019154085.1:105916676-106259059 GCF_002288905.1 Enhydra lutris kenyoni
ACAATACACAAAAATATATTTTGTATATTTACATATACAAAACTATATGTAAATAATCTCTTCATGGAGTTTTATTTTATTTTATTATTTTTTTAAGGATTTATTTATTTGTTTATTAGAGAGGGAGAGAGCACACAGAGGGAGAGGGAGAAGCAGACTTCCCACTGAGCAGGGAGCCCACTGTGGGACTCGATCCTAGGACTCTGAGATCATGACCTGAGCTGAAGGCACATGCTTAACCAACTGAGCCACCCAGGAGTCCCTCTTTATGGAGTTTTAAAAAATTGTGGTGAAATGTACATAATCTAAAATTGGCCATTTTAACCATTTTTAAGTGTACAGTTCAGGGACATTAAATATATTCACAATGTAGGATTATTGTAAATTTGACTTTTGTTCATCTGTTACATTATACTATCATTTTCCACTGGCCAAGCAATTTTTTGGAAAAAAATTGTGGTATAATCAACATATAGCATTTCATTGTTTATGCATTTAAGTGGCCTTTCATGAGCCAAGTCTTTTGCCTTTGTGTCCAACCATTAGTGACTCCAGGGACAAGAATTTTCAGCCTGATGCTGGAGAAATTTGGGGTGAAGGGCCTTTTGGACTGACCCCATAATACATGCCTATTTTCATGAGAGGTAAGGTTCCTATTAGAAATGTTTCCAGGTTTGGAGAAGGGACTTCAGAAACAGTTTCAGCTCTCATAGCTTGCTTTTCTGTGGGTTGGAAAGTCATGCCAAGCTCCAGCTGATCTCGGGCTTTAGAGACAACAGTGAGATTTGTCCATCTAATGAAATGGTAGATTTTACTCACAAGCACCCCTGGGGTGCTGCCTACAGTAAGAAGAGCATGGACACATGCTCCATTGCCAAGTGGCAGGGTGGGTCATATGTTGGAATCATGGACTTCAGGAAAGAGGAGGTTGCATGAAGGGTTATGGGTCTGTGGAAGGTGGAGCTGTGTGGTGGTGAGAGCCCATGAGAGAGGGTGCCGTGCCCAATGGGGCTGTAACAAGGGTCCGTTGTTTGTCCTCTTTGTAAAATCCCATTGCTGCCTCACAAGAAAATCTTTGGGAAAGTTATTCATTAAAAAAAAAATATTTAGTTAAACTGGTATTTCTCAGACAGTGATGTTCTGAATCTGGCCACAGGGCTGCTGGGTTGTACACAACTTAAACCTGTGAGCAGGCTCTGCCCCTCTCAGAGGGTATTTGCTTGTATGACAAGTGACCAAGCCACTAGACTAGATCTGGACCCCCCCATGGGGACTTCTCCAAATGTGAAGGGCCTTGTGACAAGTCTGCACATTAATTTTGCAGGGCTAGAACCCCTTCTTAAGTTGAGGTGACTAAGGAAGTTCCCAGTCTAGAAGGTGAGGATATTTACTTCACAGGGGGATAGTTCTGTTTAGTATGATCAAGATGCTTCTGCTGAAAGATAAGAAGGGAAGATGAAGGAAGATATGGTAAGACTGATGATTTGCTCTCATCTGATAACCTCAGGAGTTCTAAAATGGCTAGGGCTCTGTCATTTTCCTTCTTTGTCCTCCTATTCTTCTACACTCTGTGAGGATCACTTTTCTGCTGCCTTCAAACTGGGGGTGAAGCCTTTGGGGAGAACAAGGGCCTTCTGATGTTTCACATACTAAAGCACAGCTTTTGATCTCAGCCCAGGACTTCACTATTTTTGATGCTCCCATTTGAGTTCTCCCTGCTGTCTCTTCAGTTAATCTCTTGTTTGTCTTTTTTTTTCTTTTTAAGATTATTTATTTATTGAGAGAGAGAGATTGATTAAGAGAACTAATGGGAGGAGGGGCAGAGGGAGAAGAAGACTCCCCATGGACCAGGGATCCCGATGTGGAACTCAATCCCAGGACCCCAGGATCATGATCCAAGCTGAAGGCAGATGCTTAACCGACTGAGCCACCCTGTTGTTCATCTTTTAAGACACACGTCAAACATCTTTTTCTCTAGGAAGTCTTTCTATTCTCTATTCCTGGTTTGGATTTTTCACTCAAACTAGGAAAAAAGTCGCTTGACATTGTGGGTAAATGGTCAATGGATTTCTGACAAGTGTACACAGATAATTATTTGGGGAAAGAATAATGTTTTTAACAAATGGTGCTGAGATATCTGGATAGCCACAAAGCAAAATAACGAAGTTGGATCTTTACCTCACACTGTATAAGGAATTCAACTCAAATGGATCAAAGATCTGAATGTAAGAACTAAAACTATAAAATTGTTAAAAGAAAAACATAGGAGTAAATATCTGTGACCTTGGGTAAGGCTGTGGTTTCTTAGATATGATACAAAAGCACAAGCAACAAAAGAAGAAATAAACTGAGCATCATCAGAATGGAAGAGTTTTATGCATCAAAGGACAGCATCAAGAAAGTGAAGACATGGGGCTCCTGGGTGGCTCAGTGGGTTAAAATCCTCTGCCTTCGGCTCAGGTCATGATCCCAGAGTCCTGGGATCAAGACCCGCATCGGGCTCTCTGCTCAGTGGGGAGCCTGCTTCCTCCTCTCTCTCTCTGTCTGCCTGCCTCTCTGCCTACTTGTGATCTCTGTCTGTCAAATAAATAAAAATAAAATCTTTAAAAAAAAAAGAAAGAAAGTGAAGACAACCCGTGGAATGGGAGAAAATATTTGTAAATCATATATCTGAAAGGGTCTGTATCCAGGATATATAAAAAAGCCTCTTACCACTCAGTAATAAAAAGAAAATCCAATTAAAAATGGGCAAAATATCTGAATAGACATTCCTTCAAAAGAGATATACAAATGGCCAATAAGTACATAAAAAGATGCTCAATATCGTTAGCCATCAGGGAAATGCAAATCGAAACCACAATGGGATACCACTTCATACCCACTAGGTTGGATATAATAAAAAAGACAGATGATAACAAGTGTTGCCAAGGACATGGAGAAATTGGAGCCCTCATTCATTGCTGGCAGGAATGCAAAATAGTGTAGCTATTTTGTAATATAGTCTAGAAGTTTCTCACATGGTTAAACGTAGAGTTAGATATCCATCCATCAACTGATGAATGGATAAACACAATGTAGTATATTCATACAATGAAATATGGTTCTGCCATAACAAGGCATGAAGTATGGACTCATGCTACAACATGGATGGGTTTTGAAAACATTATACTAAGTGAAAGCAGCCATAAAAGATGGTATGTTGTATGATTCCATTTATTTATTTATTTTTAAAGATTTTATTTTTTTGAGAGAGCATGAAAGTGAGTGAGATCACAGAGGGAGAGGGAGAAGTGGACCTGCCACTGAGCGGAGAGCCTGATGTGGGGCTCAATCCCAGGACCCGGGATCATGACCTGAGTTGAAGGAAGATGTCCAACCGACTGAGCCACCCAGGCGCCCCTGTGGGATTCCATTTATGTGAAATGTCCAGAATGAGAAAATCAGAAAATAGAGACAGAAAGTAGATTAGTGATTTCCTGGGTTGGGAGTTGGGGGAATAGTTGGGGGTTGATAACTAAGGAGTATGAGATTTCTTTGTGGGGTAACAAAAATATTCTGAAATTGATGGGATGCACAACTCTATGAATATATGAAAAACCATCGAATTTTACACTATCTATCTATTTATTTATTTAGGATTTATTTATCCATTTTTAGAGAGAAAACACGAGCAAGGGGAGGAGCAGAGGGAAATAATCTTTCAAGTAGACTCCCAGCAGAACAAGGAGCCTGTCACAGGGTTTGATCCCACAACCCATGAGATCATGACCTGAGCTGAAACCAAGAGTTAGACACTTACTGACTGAGCTACCCAGGCACCCCAAATTTTACACTTTAAATGAATAAATTGAATGACATGTGAATGATATTTCAATAAATCTGTTAAAAAAATAAAAATGTTAGTAAAGAGTCTGTGCTTTCCTCAGGAAAGATTGACTTCACTTTGAGGTTCCACAGCCCTTCTTAGGGAGGTCTTTGAGGGTACCTGGGACTTGTTAGTGTTCGAATTTGTATTTCTGACTGTGTCGGGGGAGGCCCCCTCTCATCCACAACATGCTAGCTTCCCTTTCTCGTGGTGTTCAGAGTGCTCTGCTGTCTGTTAACATAAGTGTCTTCCTCCTTGGGCTGGCTAGGTGGGCTGGTTAGGGAACTTGGGGCTTGAGGAATAACTTGGCAGTGGATCCTAGGGTTTGCATTTTGCTTCTTATGTACCCCAGTTTGGGAGCTGGAGAAGTCAGTAACCTACAGCCATCCACAGGTATGAATAGAAAAAGCCCCAGTGAAAGTCTGCTCACTCTAGTCAAAGGACCAAGAAAAGGGCAGAACAGCAGATAATGCCAACCTCATTCCAGCCAAACACCGAGGGAAGAACTCCTCCAAATTTCCTCAGCCCTCCCTGCAGTGCTGGTGGGCTTCTGTGCTTACCTGGAGACAGTGAGCTTCCCCCCAGACCTGGTGGTGAGGAGCTGGTGAGTCTGTGTTGTCCTTTTGCTGGGATGGTATGAGGGGGGCCCAGCAGGGAACTTCCCCTACACTTGCACCTGTATGCAACATCTAAACAGGGTGACTGCCCACGAAAAGAAGGATAAGTAGGATCCAGAGTCTCAGAGGTAATACCCCAAGTGTCCAAGGTATTGAGGATTAGAATCCTCAAATCAAGAACCAGGAAAATTTCATTTGAATAAGAAAAGGCAATCAACAGACACCATCACAGAAATGATACAGAATTTAGATTTTTAAAGCAGGCACTATTAAAATGCTTCAGCAAGCAATTATAAACATGTTCAAAACAAATGAAAAAATAGAAAGTCTCACAGGGAAATAGATACAAGGAAGAATCAACAAACATTAAAGCTGAAAAGTATAATAATCAGAATTTAAAAAAACTCACTGGATGTGCTCACTAGCAGAACAAACATGACAGGGGAAAGAATCAATAAGCTTGATGACAGAACAATAGACATTGTCTGCTCTCAACGCCAGAGAGAAAACAGACTGAAAAGAAAGGAAGAGAGTCCCAGGGATCATTGGGGGAATAACATAAAATCTAATATCTGTACCATGGGGGGAACCTATAAGGAGAGGGAAAAAGGGGGGCTGAAAGAGATTTGGAAAAATAATGACTGAAAACTTGCCAGATTTGGCAGAAGACAGAAACCTACAGATTCTAGAAACTAATGTAGCCCAGATAGCACAACCTAAGGAAATCTATGCTGACACATCATAATGAAAAACTAAGAAAACGACAAAAATGGAAAATCTTGAAAGCAGCTAGGGAGGTGAGGCAAGAAATGATTAGAATGACAGTTTCTCAGAATAAATCCTGGAGGCCACAAGACATGTACAATATTTTTCACGGGAAAGGCCAACCAACTCCAAAATTTCTTTTGGGCCTGCCTTAAATTCACATTATTATTTCCTTTTTAAAAAAGATTTTATTTATTTATTTGACAGAGAGAGATCACAAGCAGGCAGAGAGGCAGGCATAGAGAGAGAGAGAGGAGGAAGCAGGCTCCCTGCCGAGCAGAGAGCCCGATGTGGGACTTGATCCCGGGACCCTGAGATCATGACCTGAGCTGAAGGCAGAGGCTTAACCCACTGAGCCACCCAGGCGCCCCCACATTATTTCCTTTATTTAAGCAATCCTTTCTTGAGCATTACTCAAAAAATGCAGCCTCAACTTCCTAATGGAAATGTTAATTTTTTTAATTAAAAGTATGTCCAGATAATTTTTAAAGTTATTATTGTAATTAAATATCTGACTTTTTCTAATTAGTTGTTGTAGAGCTATGGAAAATCCATTATTTTGAATCTTAGCTACTTACTAAATTCTTAGCTACTTCACTGAATTCTTACTAATTCTAATAGTTTTAGAGCTTATTCTTTTATATCTTGTAGACAAACAAAACAACTGCCAACACTGTGATTTTTCTCTCTATCATTCTAAAAGTTCCAGTTTTTATTTCTATATCATGTGGTATAGTATCGGCTAAAAAAAGGATGTGGAAAAAGTATACATAACTGTCATAGGAATTAGTCTTGTTTGGCCTGCAGTTTTATCTAGAATGTAGTGTTTCCTAAAATGAGTTCCACAGGATTCTGGGTTTCCAAGATGTTCTGGGTAATGTATGGTTCAATAAAATAAAAACATGTTCTGTTTTTTAACTGCATAGCTTCTGGGTTTTGGATATGACAGTGCTCACCCTACATCTCCAGAAAGTGGGTGTAGCAGCCAAGGACTCCCTTCCTATCCTTCCTTCTTTCTTTCTCTCTCTCTTTTTTCATTCCCACCTTCCTCCCTCCCTCTCTTCCTTTCTTTTAAAGGTTTTATTTACTTATTTGTCAGAGAGAGAGAGAGAGAGCACAAGCAGGGTGAGCAGTAGATACCCCGTTGAGCAAGGAGCCTGATGCGGGACTCGATCCCAGGATTCTGGGATCATGACCTGAACCGAAGGCAGAGGCTTAACTCACTGAGCCACCCAGGCGTCTCCCCTTCTCCCTTTCGACAGAGCCTCTCCTGCACTGGTGGTCCAGGGGCACCCTTGTTTGGGTAAGTGCTGCTTTAGAATTTCACTGTAATGGATGCTGTGAACAGTTGGGTTGAAATAGTTATTCTTTGTAATGCTAAAGAAGTATCTTCCTAGTCCTGACATATTTACTTCATTTCCCTTTGCTCATGGGATGGGGTTGGAGGAGAGAAGTGATTCAAATAAAATTACTCTTCTTAGTCTCATATTATCAAACGTGTATTGTAATAAACATGTATTAACTTTAAAATGAAACAAAACCCATCAAATACAAATCTGCCCAGAGAAAGAACATGTTCAGTGTGGGCTTCCTCTGTGAGGAAGGGAGGTGCCCCATGAGAATCCCTGTGTGTGGGGAGAGGGAGAGTGGGAAGGCAGGGAGGGGGTGCTGTGGGTGTGGTGTGCTGGGTGTGGGGGAGTGCTGAGACAGGTCACCCTGAGTTCCATGACATCATTCTGCTGCTAGATTGGCTGCCAGCTGGATGTCATTGGGGACTTTTTCTGCCCTTGTCAATTGAAGCCAAATTCACCATCAGCACATTGAGTGAAAATCTTCTAGGCCTGTTGCTGATATATTTGCAGGATGAAGTCAAATATTCTAATTACTTTTTCTGACATTTAACAAACGCAATTTTCGTGTAAAATTATCTCCTAACTCTCCAAAAAACTGTTTATTTTTCTCTAAGTAGACATAAGTTCAATGTTCCTTTTCAAATGGATATAATTTCTTGAAAGCCAAAAATTGTAGCTTTTAATGGTGTTTTTCTTCCCTTGTGATTAAATCCCTTTGATCTTGGGTTATTTGGTGGCAGTATTTGATTATTTTTCCTCCCTCTGTCCCTCCTTCTCTTCCTTCTTGCTTTCCTTCTGTTTCTCCTGGAAGAAGGGCAGTAGGTTGGGAGTCTCTGTGTTCTGAAATGGACCTTCCTCCCTCCCTCCCTTCCTTCCTTTTAGAAAGAAACAGTAGCATCACAGAGGGGAGAGGGAGAGAGAGAATCTTAAGGAGGCTTCATGCTCAGGGCAGAGCCCGAGGAGGGGCTGATCTCAAGACCCTAAGATCATGACATAAGCCAAATTCAAGAGACAGACACTCAAAAGACTGAGCCACCCAGGCACCCCAGATAATGGCCTTTTCAAAATGCCTTCTAAAAGTCATCGAAAGATAGGATCTAGGAACATCTACCAAAGAAAAGGAATGTTAATAAGATTATAATCATAATAATTATAATGGTTAATATCAGTTTTTATTAAGCACTTGCTATGTGGGAACCTATGCTAGGTTCCTTGCATGTATTTTATTTAAGTCTCATAACATTCTAAGGAGCAGGAGTTACGTGTATGTTGCAGTTAGGGAAACAGAGAGGTTAAGTAATTTGCTCAAGATCACACAGCTAGTAAATGACAGAGCTAGAACTTGAATCCATGTTTCTTTCACTATCTATTCAAGCCAGCTAACTCACTGTGGAAATTAGAAACAATGAGTCTTTTCAAAACAAAGAGCCTTTCCTTGGAGGAAAGAAGATAAACTGTTTATGCACTGGTAGAAAGAGAGAGGGAGCCAGGGAAAGGGAAAGATCTTTCAGAAGAAACGACTTCACAAAGATCTCATGTCAGAACTTGGGGGGTACCTCACGTCCCTCGTTTTGTTGGTGAGGTCCTAGGACCCGCTCTTGGTTGGGGAAAGTATTGCTTCAGAGCACGGACAGGAGTCCAGGCCTGGTGGCTTC
Source organism: Enhydra lutris kenyoni (assembly GCF_002288905.1). NCBI lineage: Eukaryota > Metazoa > Chordata > Mammalia > Carnivora > Mustelidae > Enhydra > Enhydra lutris. The sequence goes on from NW_019154085.1 coordinate 105,924,931, forward strand.
CAACCCATTTTCCTCTCCTATTTCACTAGGCTGCCTTCCAAATAGTATGAATTTTAAAGCACCAATTCTTTTTCTTTCTTTCTTTCTTTTTTTTTCAGAATGTTGAGACCATCAGAAATGCTAAGTGATGGAGAGAAATTAATGGGAGCGTATTTACCCTTTCAAAGATGGGAGAACCTCCCCCATTTGCTATTAAAGCTTGAGGACATGATTTGTGATTCTGTTTATGTTTACAGCTCAATTTCCTTTATGACTTGAGGAAATAGCTGGACCCTGATAAAAGCTGAGGATCCCAGTTTCTTCTGTAATACAAAGATCATGTTCAGCATCTTGTGTTATCTTCTTGGTTGAAGCCGAAACCAATGGACTTCTACATTCTAGGCACTTCCTGACTAAGTACTCCAGCAGGCGCTGGGGATTCTTTAAACAGAATCAAAAGAGACTTTTCCTTATGTGAGATTTTCCCACTCCACTTTGGGATTTTATGGTTCCTATGACGCCCCAGGCTTTTTCTTTGGCATGGGATCCAGTCTCAGGCACATCACTTAGTGTGTGACTGAGATTAGTATCAGTGACTTTGATTAATATCAGCGGTGTCTGATGGTGTTCTATAGCATCCCCTGGGTATTAACTCACTTATGATGACAACAACCTTCTTAGGCTGAATGATGGCTCCTCAAAGATGTCCACGTACTAATCTCTGGAACCTGGGATGGTATGACCTTACGTGGCAGAAGAGACTTCACAGATGTGATTAAGTTCACATGGGAAGATTATTCTGGGTTATCTGGGTGGGCTCGATGTAACCACCAAAGTCCTTTATGAGACGGAGGCAGGAGAGCCGGGAGAAGAGAAGAGGCTGCACAGCTGGCTTGGAAGGTGGAGGATGGGGCCAGATGCAGGTTCTAGTAGATCAAAGGGGCGAGGCTTAGATTCTCCCCTGGAGCTTCCAGAAGGAAACAGCCCTATAGAAGCCTTGATCTTAGCCTGACAGTATTCCTTTTGGGCTTCTGATCTTCAGGACTATAAAATAAAAAAATGGGTTGTCTTAAACCAGTGCATTTATGGTAATTTGTTACCAGAAGCAGTAGGAAACTTATATGGGTAGGTACTATTATTGTCTCTGTTTTACACATTAAGAGACTAAAACACAGAGAGATTAAGTTCTTTGCCCAAGGTCACACAATCAGAAAGCAGCAGAGCTGAGAGTCAGGCAACTGTCTCTCTGGCTCTGGAGACTGTGTGTTGGATGACTATGCTATTTGACCTTTACTTCCATGAACCTCAGTTTTCTCATCTCTAAAATGGAACTAATAATCTGTATACAGTTGCTTGTTAGGGAATTAAATGATAATGCATGACATTCTAGATGTAGTGGTAGTGATGATGATGATGGTGGTGATAGTGATGATGCTACCCAGAAGCTCCCCCCAACATGCATCCAGGGGCTTTCTGATTCTTCTTTAATATTCCAGAAGCTCCTCATGTTTGATCTGGATAAATTTGGTTCTGAGATGTGGTGTTTTTTTTTTTTTTTCCAGGTGTCTTTCTAATATGGTAACTGAGAAACAGGGTTTACAATCTTTCTGATTGGTTTCCTCATTTTTCTAGGCATGAAATTTGAAGTCCTGAATAATAACCCTCCAAAAAGCACCTTTCCTCAAAGCGTGAAAAGCTTTAGTTCGGAATAAGTTCTGAGACAGTCGGTCAGGGTCAAGCTCTGCACTCCTATTGTGCCCTAGACTTGTCTTTATCTTATTTTGTGGCAGCCATTTTCCATGACCCCCTTAGGAGCCAGGTCTCCCCTTATTCATGCCCCCTCCTTTTGCATCTGGCCTGGACCCGTGACACACTTTTGACCAAGGCAGCAGAAAGTTCTGCGTGACTTCTGAATTGTAAGAAGTCCTGCAGGTTCTGGGAGAAGCCATTTACTAGCCGTGCTATGAGGAAGTCAAACTAGCCCTTCAGAGGGGCTACATGGAGACAGGTGTTGGACCCGCACCCAGCTGCGGAGCCAGACATGCTGGTGAAGACATCATCTTCAATGTCCAGCCCAAGGGAAGCTTTGAATGGCTCCAATCTGTCCTGCACCACACTGCAACCACCAGATGACCCCCGTAGCCCTTGGAACAGAGAGGATAATAATAAATTATTGTTCAGAGCCGTTAAGTTTGATGGTGGTTTATTGCATAGCAAGAGACAAATTGGAATTTTTTAAAAAATATTTTATTTATTTGAGAGAGAGAGAGCACGAGGCAGGAAAGGGGCATAGGGAAAGGCAGACACCCCGCTGAGCAGGGGAGTCTGACACAGGGCCTAGCCCCCTGGGATCATGACCTGAGCCAGAGGCAGACACTTAACCTGAGCCACCCAGGCACCCTGATAACCTGAATTTTTTTAATTGCAAGGTGTTACATGTATTTCTTGGCCTCAGGAACCTGGGAACTCTTTGAGGGCAGGACTACACTTTAGCATTTTTGGTATGGTTAGCAGAATCTTGTGGCATGACTGACGCAAGCCTGGAATGTGCCAACAGTATATTACCAAGTACCCTAGAATAGCAAAAGAAGCAAGTACAAGGAAATGCATGAAATTTGCTAATCTATCTAAAAAATGTATTTTTATTTTCTGCATATAGCTCACCTCTGAATGCTTCCCTTCCAGCTCCTGGCCAGCCTCCGTGTGACAGAGGCCGTTTCTTTTAAATACTTTTGAAAAAGTAAATACACTTATTTTAAACAAATTGGTTTATGGGATACCTGGGTGGCACAGCTGCTTAAGCATCTGACTCTTGACTTAGGCTCAGGTCCCGATCGAATGGTCATCATCTCAGGTCATGAGATTGAGCCCTATGCTGCCGGGCTCCGTGCTCAGCACAGAGACTGTTTGAAATCATCTCTCTCCTTCTGCCCCTCCTGCTCATGCGCTGTCTCTCAAATAAAATAAATAAATGAATAAATCTTTAAAAAAGTAAAAAAACATTGGTTTTAATTTGAAAGGTACAAAAGTTTCCCTCTCCATCCTGTGCCCAGCCACTCAGATCCTCTCCCCAAAGGCTCCAACATGATTCGTTTCTTGGGTATCATACGGACACACACAGTCTCAAGCTGGTGTTATGTTAGCACACTATGTGTATCTTTTTTGTGTACCGCTATATCTTGGAGATCTTTCCACATCATTCTCTTTTTTCTGGCTACCTAGTATTCCATTGTATTGTACCATAGCTCATGTTCTTCTGTGGTTAGTGGTTAGCGTTTCATTCTTGGAAGAAAGGCTCTGAAACATCACGTTATGTCAGGCTGAGATGTGAAGTTTAAAATAGCTTCCTAAGGATCTAACAGATGTGTAGCTGCCTTCTGCTTTTGTTGTGCGATCTCGGAGACCCTCTGCTTTCTCTGAGAGGTAGTTAACTATCCTTTTCCCCTTTTCTCTTGCTCCTGGCAAGCAAGTTCTCATTGATTTCCAGCAGGCGTGCCCACCCCTGGGCGTAGCCTGGAAGAGCAAGGGCTTGCCCACTTGAGGATCTTGAAGGTGGGGAGACTGCATGGGTCCTGTACCACAGTTCATTTTCTATTCTCTTTTGAGAAGCATTTAGATTATTCTCAATGTTTTGCTATTAAAAACACCACCATGAATAACTGTATTCCAAAGGTGTTTCACACTTGTGTATTTCTCTAGAGGGTATATTCCTGGAAATGACAAGTGTTGGGTCTGGCCATCTGAGTTCATGATTTCCAAGGAAGGTGGGGCTTTTGCAGGAGAAACCCACTGTGTGTCCAGAACCAACACCGCCACACAGGCATGCCTGCTGCCACAGTGGGATTAGACTCATAAGGAGAGCATAGCCATGAGGAGAAATGACTTTTGCTCTGACAATCCAAGGCAGGAAGTGCTGGATGGTGAAGGGCTGTGCAGGGTGCTGGCCGGGAAAGCTGGACTCGTTGTGCTCTCCTTAAGGGCAAAACCCAGAGTTGATTTCATGTGTAAAAATGATTTCATCGAGGTGTTCACTAAAATGAAGATCGAGGGCGCCTGGGTGGCTCAGTGGGTTAAGCCGCTGCCTTCGGCTCAGGTCATGATCTCAGAGTCCTGGGATCGAGCCCCGCATCGGGCTCTCTGCTCTCTCGGGGAGCCTGCTTCCTCCTCTCTCTCTGCCTGCCTCTCTGCCTGCTTGTGATCTCTCTGTCAAATAAATAAATAAAATCTTTAAAAAAAAAAATAAATAAATAAATAAAATGAAGATCGAGGGGCACCTGGGTGGCCTAATGAGTTAGGCCTCTGCCTTTGGTTCAGGTCATGATCCTGGAATCCCAGGATCAAGCCCCTTGTCAGGCTCCCTGTTCAACATGGAGTCTGCTTCTCCCTCTGTCTCTGCTCCTCCCTACTTAATAAATAAATAAAATAAAGTGAATAAAATCTTAAAGAAAAAAAAAAAAAAGACAATTGACCTACTTGCTGAATCTTACCCGTCAAGAACTTCTGGTTTCCTAGAAGACTAGACCAGGTCCTTGCCCTGTTCTCTGGCCAAATAACTGCTACTCTAACCTCTTGAAAATTTTAAAATATTGTTTCACTCAGAGATCATCTCCAGGGTGGCCTGGCTGGTTCAGTTGGTAGAGCACACAACTCTTGATCTCAGGGTTGCAAGTTCAACCCCACTTTGGGCATGAAGCCTACTGAAAAAAAAGAAAAGAAATTATCTCCAGCTCAGACTTTTTGCTAAGTTAGACTGGCCTTTTCCCTAAACTAGCAATAAAGAAATAGGCTTTTCAAGCATTGAAGGCAGGTAGGCCCCATACACGGGCAGTGGCAGTTCTACGTAATGGCCGAAAGATGGCGCCAGACACAAATGATTCCACCCGGCTGAAAAGGCAAGGCGCTTTCAGAGCCCGGTAAAACCCCCTATTCCTACGCGAGCTTCCTGGCCTTTCCCTAAGCATCTGAAGCACATAATCCTTAGTAGAACATGATGTTAATGAGAAAGCCAAAAACGGGAAAGGAAACAGAATGAAAGCAAGCCAAACGAACAAGATAACACTGAGCAAAGAAATAAAATGATTGAGCTAGCATGTCAGAGGGCTGGCTGGCTGCATTGCCCAGTGAGCTGGCACCAGCTCGCTCCCGGGCCCCCAGCTCACTCCAGAAGATTCTTATTTCAGGGGTCTTGGGCAGAGGGGGAGGTGGTGGTGGCCCACAGTTTCATTCTGGATCTCCTAACCGAGACTGCCCAGCATCCTGCCCTGGAGGCATCTTTCTTGGGACCCTCCTTCCCCACACCTTCTGTGGGTCTGCCCGGGACCTGGCCTTCGGATTCCAGCCCTGCCCAGCTGTTTGCGGCCCTCAGACTCAGGCCCCTTATCCTCTCCTGTCTTCCTGGAGGGCCTCCATCCACCTGGCTATGTCTGTGCTCTGGACCCGTCTGGCCATTCTTGGGTTGTGGCTGACAAGGATCAGAGCTGGGGAACCCTCCAGTGTGCTGAATTCCACCACAAGCACAAAGAGGACGGCGCTGGGATGGTGGGATGGGACTGTCATGGTGCTGGCACCTCAAAGATGTCTGTGGAATAGACCAAACATCCATGGGGCTCCTGATGGGGCACGGGGGTTGCAGAAGGCCATCTGGAGGGCCGCATGTGTGAGTAGAAGCCAAGGTCAGCCACCTGCCTTCCCACCTGATCACTGGGGCTTGTAGAGAATCCCCCAGACACGCATTCCCGCAGATTTTGACTCTCAGCTGCCAGGTGCCTCTCTTCAGTTCTCTCTTTGTTTCCTTTCCTCCTACTCCTCCCTTCCTCTCTCCTGAGTGGGTCTCTGTGGCCTTGCAGAGGCTGGAAAGACCATCACTGCTGGGCACGGATCTTCCTTCTCCTCCTAAGTGTATGCGTTAGGCAGGGCTGCATCTGGACGGGTCTCCTTGGGAATTGTGAGCCTGACAGCTGCCTTTACAGAGCCCTGAGGGGTGGTGGTGGGTGGTAGGGAATGCCTCCTGGCTAAACAGAAAGGACTGAGGGCACTGGCTCAGTCTGAAAATGCTGCCCATGGTAGACGCTGTCCTCTCCTTGTAGGTATTGCATTAGCTCCACAGAGAGTGAACGCTTCCCTTCCCCAAGGAAGGGGTGCTTATAGAGATCTGGGTCTGGATCAAGGCTGGGGCTGGTGGAACTGGCTGGTGGCAGTTGCTCCCTCCACCTCTCTAAGACCGTCCCTCCTCACCTTGCAAATCACTGGTTCACGTTCACTGTCACCGATTATGGCTCAGGTTTGTGGAGCTGTGTGAGTGATGCCTGATGCAGGGAGAAGGTTTGAGTGACACCCGGGTTATGATATTTTGACACCCAGGTGCTCTGGAGGTGGAGGGCCAGCAATGTTAATAAGACTCAAATCTTCACTTTAGTTAGACATGAGAAGAGGAGAGGAATATGAAAAACAGAGGAAGAAGAAGCAAAGCAATAAAGGAAATGGAAATCTTCAGATGCTTGGTGAGACTACTCCCCAGAACTGGGCGAAGCACTGAGGAAATGAATTGGAGAATGGCACAAAGCCTGGCTTTCAAAGGCCAGAAGTTTCCTGGGGGCAAAGGAAGGGGCAGAAAAGGGCAGTGCTGTTGTATAAAGCTTTCCTTTTCTTACTTCTTGCAGATGAGTGGAATATTAACCAAAGGGATGAGAAAATGGTCCACACAGCCTCTCCATCTGTCCAGCCCCATTCCTGTAACACTACAGGGCAGTTCAGGCATGGGGGAGGTTTGTCAAGAGGCGGGGAAAATGATGGAGCCTTTGTCCTCTCTCTGACAAAGTGGATGATGGGCGTGGCTGACTGTCCACTTAGTAAATGCCAGTTTCTTTTTTTTCTTTATTTTTAAAAAGATTTTATTTATAGGGGCGCCTGGGTGGCTCAGTGGGTTAAAGCCTCTGCTTTCGGCTCAGGTCATGATCCCAGGGTCCTGGGATCAAGCCCCGCCTCGGGCTCTCTGCTCAGCAGGGAGCCTGCTTTCCTTCCTCTCTCTCTGCCTGCCTCTCTGCCTACTTGTGATCTCTGTCTGTCAAATAAATAAAAAAAAAAAACCAAAAGATTTTATTTATATTTGAGAGAGAGACACACATACACACATATACACACAACATGAGCATGAGCAGGGAGAGGAGCAGAGGGAGAGGGAGAAGCAGGCTCCCCGCTGAGCAGGATCATGACCTGAGCTGAAGGCAGCTGCCCAATGACTGAGCCACCCAATGACTGAGCCACCCAGGTGCTCCAGTAAATGCCGGTGTCTGTGCTAAGGTTTGTATACACAGCTCTTCATTTAGAGATATCCTCAACTCTATGAGCTAGGTTCTACTTATTCCCATTTTACAGATGAGGACATGGCGGTTCCACCGTTGTGTAACTTGCTGGAGCATTCCACACTGGTATGTGGGTCTGAATAGAAGCCAGGATTCAGTTGCAGAAGCTTGACACAGTACTGCTCTCATTCTGAGTGAGGTGGTATCTTGTTGCTTGTGCCCAAATCCAAGGTACCTGGGTCTAGACAAAACCAAGCTCTTAAGTTTTGGGGGAAGTAAGGACTGCCTCCACTCCCTGTCCCCACCAGGTCCCTTCAGTATCCCTCTGATCTTTCTGCTGACATTTGACCCTCCTTGGCCACCTGGCCACCATCCAGAGACGGGGTGAACATTTCATTTTGCTCAAAAAATTCTCTGGCATGAGAGAGATTTTGGGGAGAGATGGGGAACAGAAAGAGGAAACCATTAGCCCCCTTCGCCCTCTCTGCAGCTGGGGGAGGCTCGGTTTTTCAGTGCTCAGCACTGGGCAAGTTGCAAAGCTGGCAGTGTTTGGCAGCTGTATCCTCCTTCTGTTCGCCTCCCTTCTTCTCTAAAAGCCTCCATCCGTCCTTCCCCGGTGAGAGGCTGTGGCTGTCCACACCTGACCAGCTTTGCCACTAATTGGCTCTACTCAGGGTAGCAAGTGCTGCTGAGCAGTGGAGGCTGTGAGGAGGCCCGGGGGAAGGTGGGAAGTAGTGAGGGCGTTAGGGATACTGTTCAGGGAGGATGAGGACCACTAGTAAGGCTGTCCCACTGCCAGGAAGGGTGGAGATGCCCGGGGTGGAGGGAGCCCTCACCGTGCCCTGGGTTTGAAGCCAGGAGCCCCACCTTCCCCATCTCGTTTGAACCTAAGAACAACTCTGTCACCACCCAGGGAACATTCCGCTGAATACTCTGCTGACTAAGGCCGTGGTGGCCTGGTGACCGGGGACACCACGGGCTGGGCTGGACCAATCCAGGGCACTCTCTCAACTTGAACTTGAATTAAAAAATGGAGCGAGAGGGGCGCCTGGGTGGCTCAGTGGGTTAAAGCCTCTGCTTTTGGCTCAGGTCATGATTCCAGGGTCCTGGGATCGAGCCCCGCATCCGGCTCTCTGCTCAGCAGGGAGCCTGCTTCCTCCTCTCTCTCTCTCTGCTTCTTTGCCTACTTGTGATCTCTGTCTGTCAAAATAAATAAATAAAATCTTAAAAAAAAAATGGAGCGAGAGGTTGTCAGGTGTCTGTGAGAGATGTCATGGCCTCAACAGAGCTTTGGTGGCCATGAGGGTCACGTAGCTCTTGAAGTTAGGCAGGAAAAGCAGCCCAGACTGAGGCCAGCTGGTGGAGAGATGAGATGAGAAGAAAAACCTGGGAAGCAAGTGGAAACTGGCGGGATGGCTCTGTAAGTGCCCGTTGTTACCTCCAGGAAAGCACCTGCTGGCCACAGGGCACCATCCAACCAGGGCTCACCGCCCAGGCCACGCCCCTGGGGCAGGCCCCGCCCACCCAGGCCCCGCCCACCCGCAGGAGGGGAGCCTTCCCGGGGAGATGGAGATGCAGCTGGTCCCTGGACCCCACGTCAGTCGCTGCCCTGCCCCCACAAGGATTTTATGGGTGACCTCATCATGGTTTGGCTTCCGATGGCCTCTCTCTGAGGACAGATAGCCTCTGTCCTTACACCATCCTCTCCTGTTGTCTCTGTCTTAACAGATGACGAAACCAAGGCTCAGACCTGGCCCACCGTCCCTGGTGCCCAGCCGGTGTGGACAGCTGGTTCCTGCGCTTCTGTAGGAGTTGTGAAGTTCCTTGAGATTTTGTAGGTGGGGGTCCTGTCAGTGAGTCCAGGAGAGCATGGGAGGGAAGAATTAGAGTGGCAGTGACCATCCCTTTCTCCTCCTTTCCTTGTGGGCAAGGGCTGTTTATCTCTCCCCTTTTCTAATTCCAGCCATGCTGTGTATGTATGTGTGCATGTGTGTGTAGAGAGACAGGTTCAGTAGAATTACCTGTGAGATTTTAGGGTGACTCGGGGTCATGGGCCAGGTGTCTGTTTCAAATGGCAGGTGCCAACTACAGGAGTCCCGGAAGTGTGGACATGGAGACCTGTACTGGAGTTTACCCTCCTGGAGAGGGTGGGGGGCAGCCTTCCGCCAGCCTCTCTTGGTTCTGAAAGAACCATGAAGGGATCTGGGAGGTGCTGTGCTCCCACCAGAAAGTATCTGGAAGTTAGTTAAAAGAGGAGCCAGTAGGCTGCCCTGGGAAAGAGAAGTCCTTGCCCAAAGGACGTGCAGGAGCGCACATTCTAGCAGAGGCCCAGGAGACACACGGCAGCCCCTCTCTGAGGGTGAGCTTCTAGGGCCTGGTTGTAGCCCTCTGGCTGAGCTCTGAGATGCAGACTTTGAACTCATTATCACTGAGCATAACCATAACGATCTGTGATCGGGTTTATCTGAGGTTGCACTACTGTAGCCAGAAGGGGCTGAGAAATGATGAGAAAGGCCAAAGACACATCTTTTTGGGAAGACCAAGCTCTCTTCCCTCCTCTACCTTCTTCCTGCAGCTAACCCTTCTATGACAATGGAGGGGCTGGGTCCTTAGAAAGCAAAATTTCTACCAGTGAGTAGAAACAGAAAAGCTTCAGGATTGCATAGAGCTGAACTGAGGCTGCTCATCATGTCTCCACTTTATTTGGGAGTCTTGTCAGGAATCCCTTAAAAGCTAGGGAAGTTGTTACATGCCCTGTGGGCTGCTTGCTACCCCAGACTGCAACTGGAAGGTCAGGCCATTGTGACACCAGAGCAGGGGCCTGGGAGGGAAAAGGGTGCTGGGGCAGATACTGGGGAGTCACCAGGAGGGAGGGAAGTGGGGCCAATCAAAGTTATCAAAGGGCCCTACTAAGCCTTCGTATATTGTAAGGTCTGGATTTCTTCTCAAGAGAGGAAAGTCAGGCTACATATATGGTGACACCTGAACCAGAGAGAGCAAGTTTGGAGGAACGGCTGGGTCTCCAGATTGTGCTGGAAAGAGGATATTAGTGTGGAAGGCAAGGCCCTGTGGAATGGGTGTGGAGAGGGGTCATGCTGTCTCCTGACATGGTCAGCCGAGAACAGTCAGGAATATGATTCTAGTGAATGGGAGGTTGAGGCTGGGTCCCACTTCCTTTAAGCGGAAAACACCTGCTCTCCACCTGCCTTCCTGCCTTGTGATGCAGGACCTGTCAGGGGCTGTTCCCTAGGGCTGGGGACATTTTGCCTGGCCATATGGCCATGCTTCCTGGTTGGGCCTGGGTGGTGTTGACCGAAACCAATGGGCAGAAACCAAGGTTGTGGGGAATGAACCTCTGGTGTTAAGAGGTGGGCAGGCTCCACTCTCATTTTCTTGGAAGCCAAAGGCATTTAAGAAAACTTAAGTGTCCTTTGTGGGCTACACAATTTACCAATGGAAAATGTGACGAGGTTTTATCCATTGGTTTCTTTTCTACGGCTTCATATTTAGAGCCCGGTGCTGTGGTCTCAGATCAAAGCATCTCATCTTCAGTGAAGAGAGAATGCCTTTGCCATCTAGCAAGGTTGTGCTGAGGCTTACTGCCCTGTGACGGTGGAGGATTTGCTAGAAGGGCTTCGGCCAGGCAGGGAGACATAGACAACCTTTTCCTCCCACCTGGGAGAAAAGTGGGGATGTCAGGAGAGTCAGAGGCAGACAGGCAAGCTGTCAGATTGGGGCCTGGTTTCTCCCCTCTGAACAGAGTCTTGGGGACCCTGGTGATTGATGCTGGAGAACAGGAGAGCTCAAGGGTTTGGTAGTTTGAGGAAGTGCGAAAGCAGGGGGGCTTTACCCTTCTCCCCAGCATAGACCTACTTGTGGGGCACCCTGTCCCCCTATCAATACGGGTGCCTGCATCAGAGGATGAGTGGTGTGGGGGTAGGGAGAGGCACTGAGCTGGCATTCCTGGGTCGTGGCACAGTGGTGACCTCTCCTGCATCCCTCTGGGTGGGGCGGCTGAGCTGGGAGCAGTGGAAGTGCCTGGGTCAGGTGAGCGGCAGTAAGTCTGTCCCATCTGTCCAGCCTGCCCTCTGCCTCCTGGGCTGTGGCCCCTTGCAGATCACAAGTGTGAGAGGACAGGTGTCCTGACTTCGCTCCCATCATTTCAGCGCCCTGTTTCCTCCAGCCACAGCAAGTGTTGCTGCCTTGCAAGAATTTTTGGGACATCCTCTTACCCTTCATTCCGGACCCCCAATTATGAATTAACGAGAAAACCCCCCCTTCTTGTATCTGCAGCTCAGGCCAGGAATTCAGACCCTGGCAGAGCTCCAGAGCGCCCGCAAGGAGGATGCGGGTGTTTTCCGCAACATCAAACTTCAAGAGGCAGGGATGCTCCGTAACAACCCGCTATGGATTGACCGTGAATTTATTTAAGCCCTCCCTGAACCTGTTTATGTTTCATTAAACTCTTTTATTGATCCTCTTAATTTTCTCTTTGCTGATTTACTCTGGGCTTTGACTTCACACGCCTCTCTCTGGCTCTCAGCCTCAAGGGTTTCCAGAATGTGTCCGCAGCCGCTGGCCCCGGTAAAGTGGTCAAGCCTGAAAAATTGTCCCCCAGCGGCCCCCTGTCTGGCCCTCTTGCGACCCTCCCCTCTGCCCCTCCTGTAGGACCCAGAGGCTGTGAGGACCTCCCCCTCCCTGCTTCTTGATCTTCATCTGCCTTTGAAATGCTTAACTCCAAACAATGAATCTGTCTGTGAAATTTCACGCTGTTCTGGGCTAGTGGTAGAGACAATTTTGGGGGGTGGAGGTGGGACAGGGAGGTCTTTAAGCTTCACTCTGTATGTGGCTGCCTGTTTTGCTCTGGGTAGAGATAATGCTTGTTAAAGCCCCATTCCATGGCCGGGGAGGTGGGCTGGTTGCAGAATGACAGTGGGACCAGCTTGGACCTTTGCAGATAACCCGTGTCGATCCATTCTCCCTGCTCACCCACATCGAGTTCTGTTTATAACCTCGCCACGGAGAAAAGAGAAAGAGGCTTCGTTATGTGGGCGTAGTGGACAGGAAGGAAACAGGTGCCAGCCACCTACTTCTGCCCATGTGCTGCATGTTTTTCCCATGATGCTCACCAGCTCGGGGCATAGCTTTCCTGTCCCGTGCTCTGGGGTGGTTACTTCTCTCTCACCCATGTATTTCCTCCCCAGTGCCATAAGGAGTGACACTTCCTGATTACCGTTTTATCTGGCTTATAGGAAAAAACTAAAAAATAGTTGATTAAAGGTGTATTTTGAGTATTAGTTTATCCAGAATCTCTATGTACTTGTGGCAGAAGGGTTTTTGTGTTGCCTTATTTCACCATTTTCCCAGAACCAGAAATTCTCTGCTTCCACTTGCCTAAGGAGATTTGAAATGTATAAAATATCAGGTAAGAAAATGCTGTGTACACAGAGTGACACCTGTGTTTCCTTTTTTTCCCCCTCCCTTGAAGTTACGTAATCCAAATAGAACAATGCAGAAATCTTCTACAGAGAGACGGATTGATTCTTTGTTGAGGTCCTTCTTATCTTTTCTTCTTTTTTTTTTTTCTAAGATTTTATTTATTTATTTGTCAGAGAGTGAGAGAGTGAGCAAGCATAAGCAGGGGGAGTGGCAGCAGAGGAGAGGGAGAAGCAGACTTCCCGCTGAGCAGGGAGCCCGATGCGGGACTCGATCCCAGGGCCCAAGGATCACAGCCCAAGCGGAAGGCAGATGCTTAACTGACTGAGATACCCAGGCGTCCCTGTTAAGGTCCCTGGTCTCTCTCTCTCTCTCTCACTCTGCGGAGTACCACCCCCAGACACTCTGACCTCTGTCTCCTGTCACCCCCCTGGAACGGCCACCTCCAGTGGGCAGAGTGAAGGACATCTGCTGTTGGAAATCCAAGAATTGCAGGTCTGGGGAGTTTCTACAACAATCTTTTGGCAGATGGCCATGACGTATCTTGGGGGACACTTATTTCTAATTTGTATCAAGTCTCGTTTGGTATAGTGCTGGAGCTGCTCAAATATTTCAAGTGTGATCTTTATTGATTCCTGCGGAAGTTTGCTTCTTCAGATATATTCTGTAATTTGCTCCTATCCAGGAGCAGCAGCAACAGTAACAAACATGTATTGAACTCCTGATGACTCCTATTAATAATTTTTTAACATTTACTGAGTGCTTGCTACAGACCAGGCATTGTGCTAGGTGCTTTTAAAATATAATTTTGGAGGGCTCCTGGGTGGTTCAGTCGGCTCTATCAGTGCTGACTCAGACCTTGCTGACTAGAAACTTACAGGCTTTTTTGGGAGGTGAGACTCACTCATAAAGCAGGGAAACAGGCTAAGCTACTGGATAACCCACTGTGAGAGTGGGAGAGGCAGATGGAAGACCGCGCCTCTGACAAGGTCTCAGGTAATGCTGACGTTGCTGGGTTGAGAACACAATTTAGGAACCAGGCCTTGCATTTGATAATCTCGATCTGTCATCTGAGGATCTTGGAAGTCGAATCCTGCTTTCTTGGGGGATTTCTTTGGCGTTTTCTGACTCCTACTCATGGCAAATCCTTTCCTTGTGTGTTTGGAACTATGGATTCTCAAACTGTCTTTACTAGGGTTCTGTTTTTGGCAATCCAGTGTGGGATGGGTCAAGAGCATATCTCTCCAAAAAGATTTATTTATTTATTTTTGAAGATTTTATTTATTTATTTGACAGAGAGAGATCACAAGTAGGCAGAGAGGCAGGCAGAGAGAAAGGGAGGAAGCAGAGAAACTCGGCTCCCTGCCAAGCAGAGAGCCCGATGTGGGGCTTTATCCCAGGACCCTGGGATCATGACCTGAGCCGAATGCAGAGGCTTTAACCCACTGAGCCACCAAGGTGCCCCTCTCCAAAAAGATTTAAACAATTTTGTTAAGTAAACTTTTTGTGGAAGTGTAACATCATACCAAAAAGTACATATGTTGTAAGTATACAGTTTAATAAACTTCCAACCAATAAACTCTTGATCTGTGTGTAATCACCACATAAATCAAGAAATAAAAGCATTATCAGCTTTCCAGAATCCCCTCTATACCCTCTGGGAGTCACTACCTCCCAAAGGTGAGCAATATTCTGACTTCTAACGGCATAGATTCATTTTGCTTGTTTTTGAACTTCAGACACACAGACTCATGCAGAGGGTACTCTTTGGTGCCTGGCTTTTTCACTCAGTGTTTTCTTGTGAGATTCATTCAGGCCACTTCATGTAGTGATGGAGCTCATTGTCACTACTTGGGAGAATTCCATTGTAGGACTAGATCACAGTGGATCTGTCTGTTCTATGGACATGTTTTGTGGACAAGCTTTGTGTGTGTTTTTTTTTAAAGATTTTATTCATTTGTTTGAGACAGAGAGAGAGCAAGAGAGAGCGAACATGAGTGAGGCTGGGGAGGGGCAGAGGGAGAAGGAGGAGCAGACTCCCCACTGAGCAGGGAGCCTGATGTGGGGCTCGATCCCAGGACCCTAAGATCATGACCTGAGGTGAAGGCAGAGGCTTAACACACTGAGCCACCGAGGCGCCCCTTTGCTTTGTGCTCTCGGTTTTGGCTGCCACAGTGGTACCACGGTGTATGTTTTGTATGTATCCTTGTGACACAGATGAAGCACTTCTGCTGGGCATAGACCTGAGAGTGGCATTCCTGGGGTATGGGGGTACATATGTTCAACCTTAGAAGACACTGTCAACCTTCCAAAGTCGCTGCAGCATTTCACACTCCCACCAGTGACTCATAGGAGTTCCATCTGCTCCCCATCCTACCAACATGTGGTATTGTCTTTCTCATTTTAGCCATTCTTATGGGTGATTAGTGGCATCACACTGTGGTTTTGATGTGTATTTCCCCCAGTACTGATGACTTTAGCAGTTCTTCATGAGTTTATTGGCATTTAAATATCCTCTTTTGCAAAGTGGTTGTTGACGTCTTACGAATTCTGGACATGAATACTTCGAAAGATAAAATATATTACAAATATGTTCTACTCTATGGCTTACTTATTCTCTGTTTAACAGAAATTCCTAATGTAATGCAGTCCAATTTATTAATTTCCCCCTTAATGGTTGTTACGGCTTTTTGTGTCCTGATTATAAAATCTTTGCCTACCCCAAAGTCATAAAGCCATTCTCCTGTATTAACTAGAAATGTTGTTTGACCTTTTGCAAAGAAGATCTACAATCCATTTGGAATTGCTTTTTTGGTACGGTGTGAGGTAGGGGTCAAGCTTTACTTCTGCGTTGCTGTGCCATCTTTGCCATAAAATGTGTGACTGTGTTTGTGGGGGTCTATTTCTGGACCTTCTATTCTTCCCTATTGGTCTATGCTTGTGCCAATACAGCACTGTCTTAAGTGCTATGGTTTTATAAAGTGTCTTGATAGCTATAGTGTAAGACCTCCAGCTTTGCTCTTCTTTTTTTTTTTTTTTTAAGATTTTATTTATTTATTTGACAGAGAGAGATCACAAGTAGGCAGAGAGGCAGGCAGAGAGAGAGGGGGAAGCAGGCTCCCTGTGAGCAGAGAGCCCGATGCGGGACTCGATCCCAGAACCCTGAGATCATGACCTGAGCCGAAGGCAGAGGCTTAACCCACTGAGCCACCCAGGCGCCCCTTTGCTCTTCTTTTTTAAAAGTGTTTTGATTCTTTGCATTCCATGTGAATTTTTAAAATTTATTTAAATTCAATTATCCAACATATAGTATATCTTTAGTTTCAGATGTGGAGTTCAGTAATTCATTAGTTGCATATCGCATCCAGTGCTCATCACATCACGTGGCCCTCCTTAATTCTCATCACCCCCTCCAGATACCCCTTCCCCCACCCCTCCAGCAGCCCTAAATTCTTTTTCTTATGGTTAAGAGTCTCTCATGGCTTGTCTCCATATGAATTTTAGAATCAGTTTACCAATTTTCACAAAAACACCTCCTAGAATTTTGATTAATATTGCCTTGTATCTATGAATTCACTTGGAGAGAATGGATATGTTTATAATATTAGATTTTCCAATAATATACTCAACTCCAGAGCATTTGCCTCTTCCAAGTCCCCCAGGATATTGTTAGCTTAGAGCCAACTTTGTATGTGTTTTTTTTTTTAACTTAGGGGTTCCTGGGACAACTTAGGTTGTATAAATTTGAGCCCCACATCTGTGTGAAAGCTAGTTTATGATTATGAATTCCCAGGGAAATATTTTACTTATCTATCTGTCCATCCATCTATCCAGCTAAGATTTCTTTATTGTTAAGGTAGTAGGTGACAAATTTTTTCTAGTTTGTACTTTCTTTTTTTCAAGATTTTATTTATTTATTTGAGAAAGAGAATGAGAGAAAAAGAGAGAGAGCATGAGAGAGGGAATGGGAGAGGGAGAAGCAGACACCCTGCTGAGCAGGGAGCCCGATGTAGGGCTCGATCCCTGGACCTCCAGGATCATGACTTGAGCTGAAGGCAGTTGCTCAACCAACTGAGCCACCCAGGCACCCCTCTAGTTTGTACTTTCTCGCTCTCTTTTTTTTTTTTTTTCCTCATCTCCACTCCGTACAGACACCAGGCTCCAATCCCCATCCTTTCCCCCTCCCCACCTCCTCCCTGCCCTATCCTCTTGACCAGGTTTCACAGCAGAAGCTCAAGTCTTTTTTGGCCTCTCAGAAGTTCCAGTCCTTCTTTAGGGGCTTTGTCATGGTTTAGAAGGGTGCTTATTATATTTATTCAGCATTTTTGCATGTTTTACACTAGGAAATACTGTTCTTTGATCAAAATTTTAGAAAGGGTGTTGTTGCTTTTGAGTAGTCCTAATATAAGCATGGATATGGTCCACTTTCTCAGTTTGTAATATTCTTTTCCCTTTTCTTTGCCTCTCGGAACTTTGTCCTTGGTTCTGACCTTGAGGGGTGGGGCATTGGGCAGGCAACCCTAACAAACTCTTTTAGATGGGTCCACATCTGAAGTCACTAGGTGTGGCCTAGCTAGCTAAGGACAATTCATGATAAGTTGGGCCATCACTTGCTGGTTACTCACTGTGCCAGTCATCCTCCCTTGTCTCATAGCCCACAGCCCGAGATGGCTTCAGTTATAGATGAAATAGTAGACACTCACATAGCATTGAGGAATTACCTTAACTAATAGGTATAAGGAGGCACTAGGCTGGTGATGAGTAAGACACATGGCATCCCTGACCTCATGGAAGTATGAGCCAATGGAATACACAGTAGAAGTCTGAGTCCCGGCACCACCTTGAAATGCCTGCCATAGCTTTCATCACTTATGCTCTGATACTAGGTCCTGGGCTTGTTACTAGGCTTTTTGCCTTATTTCCATTGTCTCCTTCCCAGGGATATCAGCCATACCAGGAAGCTCTATACTTCTCAGCCATAATTTCTTGTAATGAGAGTGTGGGGGAGGGGGGTCAATTATTTAGGAAAAAAAAAAAAAAACCCAAAATATAAACCACTACCTATATAGATTGTTCACCATCTGGACCTACTTCTCACAGAAAATCCTTCAAACACATCCTTCCATTTCACCTGTCACTCAAGGGTAACTTTCACATTTTCTGGAATCTTCCACAGGCTCTTAGAGGGGGCATGCAACATTCATCATTTAACAGTTGCTGACTTAGTCCCCAAATACTCCAAGTTCTCAGAAAAAACCACCTGTGCTTTTCTTCCCAAGGCTATTAGCATATGCCCAGATCCTGTCTGCTGCCGGAAGCAGCCTGTTCATTCCCTGTAACAGGGCGAGAAATAGTAAACGGCAGCCAGCCAGCCCTTGCTTTCAGTCCAGAGAGCCCCACGTTTCACAGACACCTCTGGGGCCTCTGGGAGAAGGTACTCAGGAGACTCCGGGAGGATGCCTCTGTTACCTGGGGTGAGAACCTGTATGCTGTTAGCCATTCACACCTCAGGCAGAAAGAGTCACTTACCTTGGCCCTGGAGGGGAACCACCCCCAAACTGTAGGAAATCTGGATGCAGGAGAAGCTGGGAGAAGACACACACACACAGGCCCAGCTCTGGCTGAGATGGGCCTGGCCCTTCCTGTTTCCTTGTGGAGTCAGGGAGGCACAACAAGGTGAGGTGATTTTGGCCATTCAGCAAACATGGGAATACCTGTTCTGTAGCTGGCACAATGCTTGGTCCTGGCCTCAGGAGGAGGAGGAAGACCTGGCCCCACTCTCAGAGGGCTTGCAGTCTGTGTGGGAGAAGATGATAAACAAAGAGGGACTTCTCAGGGACTGGTGGGAAGGGACATTTTACCTGAGGGGAGGGGCCAAGAGAGGCTGGGCCTCTGGATGGAGTCTTCAGGCCATGCAATGTTTGCCAGACAGGTAGAGAGGCCAGCGGGAAGGGTGGTCAGGTGGAGGAACAGTGTTGGCAAAGGTATGGCGGTGTGGGTTGCTCTGCGAGCTGTTTGTGGTATTTGTAGCTGGGGGGAGGTCTGGGTGTGAAAGGTTGAGAGGACAGACAGGGCTGGAGCCCCGGGGGCCCTGGAGTCGCAGCCCCGGGATTCACACCAGATCCGGGTCTCATGGCCCTGGCATCCTTGCAGCTCGATTCAGGACTCTGCAGAATCAAGATTAACTGGCTCATCTGGAGGGCTCTGTCCCCTCTCCTGCTGCCAGCACAGGGCCACTCACTTCTTTCCCAGTGCTTGGCTGACAGCTGTGCCCTGCTAGGGAATGCCAAAGGACCTCTAGTGGCCCCACGAGAGATGGAGATGAGGCCCTGAAAGAATGAGGCTGTTTCTGAAGGCTGTGCCACTGCCCAGCACCGTTACCGTCGTTACTCAGAGAGCACAGAGCTGCTGGGGACACCTGGATGGCACCTTTCACCTCCGTTCTGGTCCCCGCACTGCAAACAAGAACAGCTCTTTTTCTGAAACGGAGCCGTTTGAAGGTTCTCAGCGGGTTGATGTGGTGGGAGGAGGACAGAGAGGAAGCCGTGGTCCAGGAGTCCTGTACCTCGTCTTGTCTTGGCTTTTGTGCCTGTCCTTGATATGTACGACTTGGTCAATTTCCCTGACCCTGTAAATACACCCGGGGTGGTGGATACTGCTCCTCACCTGGGCTGGACCTGCAGGGAAAGCCCCGGATGGGTGGCCATTGAAGGGGATATAAGTTCTACTTTTCCACAGCATCCCCTCTGCCCAAATTTCAATCTAGTGTCAGTAAGAATAATGTCTGGAGCAGTGATTCTCAACCTGGGATGATTTTGTCCTCTAGGGGACATTTGGACATGTCTGAGGACATTTGTGGGTTATAATTTGTGGGTCAGTATGATTGGTATCTAGTGAGTAGAGGCCAGAGATGCTGCTAAATATCCTGCAATGCACAGCAACCCCCTCCCCAACCCAGACTTATCTAGTCTAAAATGTTAACTGTGCTAAGGTCGAGAGGCTCTGCTTTAAAGCACCTAGGGATACCTACTCTGTGGAGGCTTGTTGAATGTTTTTTCAGTGGCCTTCTGAGTCATCTCTCTAGTGCTTGTTTTTTTCTTTACTTGTAATGTCCTGTCAATCTCAACTGGAAAACTCCTACACATCCTTCAAAACCCCTCTCAAATATCACTGTCTCTAGGAAGGCATTCCTGGCCTCTCAGGAACCTGACCATGAGGGTAAATTCCTCCCTTCTCTGTCCCATTTCTCTACTTACAAATATTTTTGGATGTTGCTGCTTTTCACCCTTCTTGTCTTTGAAAAGAGGAAATCTTGGGTCCAAGCCCTTGGGACAATGGTCCAGGTTGCTCACCACATTCAGTAGCCAAAGTTAAAAAAACAAAAAAACCAAAGTTAATGAAAATCTTTCTTAATTGAATTTTACAAACTCCCATCTCTCTAAACAGAATCTCTTCCCTGGATTTCTGGCTTCTTGCATAGGGCTGGAAACAATAATTATTCAACCAATATTTGTTAAATTGAATTGGTAATGAGGAGAGAGGGTTTTACAAAATGGAAATGGTCAACAGCTGGAAAAAACCCCAAAGAGCCTTGGGGATTTTTATTACGTCTTAAGGATTTGACGTTTGGGTCTTTTTGTTCTGATTTTATGACTTTTCTTGGTCAGGTGAAGAACGGTAGTTTTGGAAGGGTTGTGTAAGTATGTGTGGGGGGTTCTGAAATGGTAAATGGTGCTGAGTGGCCTCTTGGAAATGAATGACTCATTCCTCTTTCTTTATGCCAAGCAGGTGCAGAGAAAGTGTTTACCCTGAAGAAATGTGCAATCCTAAATATAGGTTTGCTTAATGAGGGATGAATCTTACTAAGTAAAGAAGGCTCTCTGGTAGATCCCATAATTCTGAAGCCCCAGCCCTCCTCTACTGGGGGGCTCTGTTGGAATTATGGGCTTTTGAGGAGGGGAATGGTTTTTATTCTGATGAACTCCCCTTCCTTCCTCCCTCCCTCCCTCCCTTCCTTCCTCCTTTTTTCTTCCATTCCTTTCCCTTCCTTTCCTTCCTTCCCTCCCTCCCTCCTTCCATTCCTCCCTTCCTCCCTCTTATCCTTCCTTCCTTCCTTCCTTCTTTCCTCCCTCCCTCCCTTCTTTTTTAAATAGGCTCCATGCCCAGTGTGGGGCTTGACCTCATGACCCTGAGATGAAGAGTCACATGCTTCACCATCTGAGCCAGCCAGGTAGCCCTGATTATTTCTAAGCCATCAGGGAAACAAGCTCTGCTTCAGCAACTATTTCTGTGATATGAGTTAGTTTTCACAGGATCTTGGTAAATAGGGGAATGATGTCAGTAAAATGTGTGGGCTCGTACTTGATCTTTTTTGGTACGTTGCGGGTTGAAGATGCGTGGAGGTGGTTGGGGCAAGCTTTCTGATAATGAAAGAGAGCCTCCACCCGGCAAGAGACCTTGAGAAGAAAAACTGAAAATCCCACAGAAGGGCTTCCTTGAGTTCAAGGAATGGCGCGTCTGGTGTCTTGAAGAACCTACCCTTTCCACGAAGTGAAGCTGCCCGAGGAGCTGGGAGTGCCATGCAAGACTGGAAAGACGTTTCCCACATGTTAAAAAACGATGGGCAAAACACCCTACAGCCTGGATCAGACTTTTAATTCTGATGCAAACAGTTTTGACAGGAAGCCAATGCAGGCAAGGACCTGTTTCTCCAGGGGCGAAGCTCAAGCCCCAAGACTCAAGGGTTCCATGAGCATGGATGCTGGGTGCTCCCGCAGCTGGGGATTCAACTCTGGGGGTATTTTTATTAGGCTGTTATTGTTTTTATTAGTGCTCCAGTTACAATGACTCCTAGGTTAGGAGTGGTATCTCTGCTCTGAATCCTATTTTTCTCATAAACTGCATTTTAAAAAAGACATTTTAGTGTGCAATTTTGAAGAACCCATGATGTTTTAGGAATGCATTATAGCAGGAGTGCTGGTCTCTGCCTCACTCCCGTGGATTAACTCTGGCTGCTTCTTCACACGGTAGGGAAGTCACCCAGGTGCTCAGCTGGCAGGTAGCGTCTGCCGGGGCTACTCCTCAGGCTGGCTCTGCTGGGGAAGGCCGAGGTGCTGAATTTGGGTGACTTTTCGTTCCAATGAACTCGGCTCCGGCCAATTCTGCGGCCAAGCATTCAGTCTGTGCCCTGGGCTGGGGCAGAGGAGGCTGGAGCAGATTTGTACCTTGAGAGCTGATTGTTACCTTTCCAGGAATATGGCAGGCAAGCTGTTGTTAAATTCAGCTGGTGTTAAAAATTACATCGTGGAAACGTTAATGACATACACTATATTTTTAAAAGGCAAAACATACTTAAAACTCATTGCTTTCTAATTATTTTACTACATTTTGCTATTTGTCTGCTGTTGAGATGATTTCCACCTGTTGTAAATGTGTGGCAGATTCTGGCTAATGGGCTGCTCTGCACCTGGCCCCCAATTTTGGGTTCGGAGACTTACTTTGGTCCCTGGTGTGAAGGGGGGGCAGTATTTACACCACGGAGACCAGCAAATGTACACATCAGAGCTTTTTCTTTCCTTTCTAGAAAGCTGGTTTCTCAAACTTTTCCAGCATCCCACTGGGCAGAACCATGGGGTATACTGGGGAGGGGAGGACACGGAGGGAAGCCTGAGGGCTCAGCCCTGGCAGAATGACCCCACTCACAGTAGCTGAAGTTAAAAAAAAGAAATGAAAAATGATGTTATGGATATCTTTCTGGAGTGGGTCATACAAGCTCTTGTCTTTTTATTCCAGGTATAACTAAACCTCCCCCCACTTTTTTTTTAAAATATTTATTTATTTAGGGGGAGAGGGGGAGAGAGTGAGTGAGCATGAGCAGGGGTAGGGGCAGAGGATGAGGGAGAGAGAGAGAGAATCCCAACACGACTCCCCACTGACTGTGGAGTCTGAGGTGGGGCTTGATCCCAGGACCCTGAGATCATGACCTGAGCCAAAATCAGGAGTTGGGCTCTTACCCAACTGGGACACCCAGATGCTCCTAAACCCTTTCTTGATGGTTGGCAACATCATCAAGAACACCTGGGGTGTGGTGAGTGGTGATCAGTGGGAGTTTTCTGAGGCCTGGGGACTGTCTGGGAGGGCACAGCCATGGGCAGTCACTGCTGCGTCCCCGGGGCCTAGCACAGTGCCTGACACGTAGCAGGCCCTGAATGAATACAGTCGGCCCTTGAACAACATGGTTTGAATAGTATGGGCCCACTTATACGGGGATATTATTTGATAAATACGGCACAATGCTGTAAATGTATTTTCTCTTCCTTATGATTTTCTTAATAACATTCTCTTTTCTCTAGCTTACTTTATTGTAAGAATACAGGATAGAGTACATACACATATGCAGTATCTATTAATCGACTCTTTCTGTTATCACTAAGGGTTCCATCAACAGTAAGCTTACTAGTAGTTAGGTTTTGGGGAATTAAAAGTTATACACAGATTTTTGACTGAACGGGGTCAAGGGGTCAGTGCCCCAACCCCTGCACTGTTCAAGGATCAACTGTGTTTGTTGAAAGAAGGAATTATGTATGGGTCTGTTTGTTGTTTTATTCCTGTAAGGACCTGTTTAGCCAGAGCGCTTCCCTCTGTTAAACAATAACCTTGTTGTTTAACCCTTAAACTGTCCCTGCTCCCCTTCCCCCAGGGGACTGACTTAAAAACAAGTCCCAGAAACCAGTCCCAGGTAACAAAGCCCAAATACAAGGGTAGGTCAGGCCAGGTAGAGACATCCGATCAGTGGGGGGGCGCATACTGTCTCCCTAGTTACCAAGGAGTATGGGCCCCGCCCCTTGGGGCACCTTTTGGGCACCAATTCTGACCAAGGTGTTAGGCTGGTTCAAACATCTACTAGGGTAAATTATAATTCAATTGGTCACTTATGTGTGACCTAACATGACTGTGCAGCTTTCTCTGTGTGTTACAATCTTATTGGCCACCTGTGCGTGGCCAGGCCCAACTACATGGCCTTTGCCCTTAAAAGCTAGTCTGTGAAGCAGAGAGAGGTCGCCCTTTCTGTAAGAGGTGCGTCCCCGAACGTTCGATCTGATTCTTGATGCTTGGCGCAAAATAAAGCTTTGCTTGACCTTCGCTTTGTAACAGTTTCGCTCCGTATCAGTTTCGCTCCTTCAATCACGGACCCATTATTGGGGGATCTAACAATTCCCGCACACACAATGATTCTGCACTGCTATGTGGTCCTTTTTTTTTTTTTTTTTTTTAAGATTTTATTTATTTATTTGTCAGAGAGAGAGAGAGAGAGAGAGAGTGAGCGAGTACAAGCAGGGGGAGCAGTAGGCAGAGGGAAAAGCAGGCTCTCTCGCTCCCTGCTGAGCAAGGAGCCGCATGTGGGACTTGATCTTAGCACCCTGGGATCATGACCTGAGCTGAAGGCAGATGCTTAACTGACGGAGCCACCAGACATCTCCACTGTGTGGTCTTTGATGAAGGCTCGGGCTGCAAGTCTGGCAGCTGAGATGAAGGAGAGGGACACATTTGGGAGCCATGTCAAGTGTAAAACAGCCAGGACTTGGTCAATGGCTTAGGTATGATAGGTGAAAAAGAGGAAGGTGTATATTAATTTTGTAAGTTTTTTTTTTTAAGTTTTATTTAACAGAGAGAGAGATCACAAGCAGGCAGAGAGGCAGGCAGAGAGAGGGGGGGAAGCAGACTCCCCGCTGAGCAGAGAGCCCGATTCGGGACTCCATCCCAGGACCCTGAGACCATGACCTGAGCTGAAGGCAGAGGATTTAACCCACTGAGCCACCCAGGCGCCCCCGTAAGTTTTAATTATAAAAATTTCAAAACTATAGTAATGAGAACAGAGTAATGACATCCATCACCTGGACTTAATAACAATCATTAACATTTTACCATATGTGACTCATTTGCTTTACTGGAGTATTTAAAGCAAATTACAATCATCACAGTATTTCAACCCTAAATAATTAAGCATACATCTCTAACAAATTTTCTAATATCACTTAACACCAGTTTGTAATAAAAATTTCCTAATTATCCCCTAAAAGCATTTCACAGACAGTTTGTCAAACCAGGATCCAATCAAACACTACACGCTATCCAGGAATCAGCAAACTTTTTCCATAAAGGGCTAGATAGTAGCTATTTTATGCTTTACAGGTCAAGGGACAATATCTATTAAGGTTGAAGATTTTTGCATTTTACATAAAAAAAAAACCATTCTTAGTTCAGAGACCACATAATATGGGTGGTGGGCCTTTCTTGGCTGCCATAGCCATAACTTGCTGGCCCTAGAGTTTCTTCTACAAGAGGAAATCAGACCCTTTCTTGGCTGTTCCCCTTCGCTGTCTGTCTTCCCCACTGCTCTGTAACATGTTCCTCCTAGGAGCATTTCTTAATAATTCACTCGTTCACAAATGCTCATTTCGGAGTCTGCTTCTAGGGAACCCGATTTGCGGTAGTGTCTGATGCTGCAGAATACTGAGACGGAGCTTGGTGAGGGCTGCCTGTGGGCCCCCTTCCAGTGCCTGGGACAAACAGGAGCTGTGTCCATGGGTCCCACAGAGAGCAGATGGAACGGTCTTGGCTGGCCAGGACCTCTGCAGCACAAGCCGGAAGCATTGTCAGTGGGAAATGTGAAGGGAGGCCCATTGTTGGGGTTCAGTTCACAAGGGGCTCCATGCCTTCTAACTGGAGCAGCATAGTCTCTGGGAGAGGACTGCAGCCTCCCGGGGCAGCCCTGCAGGGAATACCTGCTTCCCTTTTCCTCTTATCCCAAGCCCAGAGGGGCAAACAGCGGAAAGCAGGGGGTGAGGTCAGCTCCCCATTTGCAAGGCCCATGAACTTGGCCTGTGCTGATGGGGTGGGAGTGTTCTGAATTGAAAATGAGACTCAATTCTAAAATGAATAGGACTGAGCCTTCAAGCCAGAATGTGATTGCTTTAATTAACTGAAAATGACCACAGAATTACGGAGTCCAACTGTGATGTCATTATGGGAGCTGCTCCCCAGTGGGAATGTGGGTAAGGTTGTAAGTGAGCCCAGCAAGTGACACGTACCAGGAAAATGAAAGCTCCTTGCTTATTCTCTAATGCACTTTGATTCCTCCCTGTGCCAGTTTCAAAAGGTGGGAAATCTCTCACCATATAGCTTTGTCATGGAGAATGGGTCAGAGCCTTCAAAATAAGGTACAATTGGCCTGACAAAAATCTTATCTCCTCAAATGAGAGCTTCACCAGGATTGATAGATAAAATATACGGCCCAGTTAGCTCTGAGTATCAGATAAACAATGAAAACTTTTTTTAGTGTAAGTATGTTCCATGCAACATTTGGGATATACTAATACTAAAAATGTATTCACCATTTATCTGACATTAAAGGTAACTGGGTATCCTGTGTTCTTATTTGATGAATCTGGCAACTCTATGCTTCACGTCCCTCCAGAGCATCTGAAAAGGTCCAATTTGTCCCTCAAGTAACTGGTCAGAGGGATGAGGATGGAATTGTATAGCGTACGTTGGATAGTGGACTAGGACTTTGTAGGCTGTGTGTTCCAGGTTGGAAGTAAAGTGACAAAGACAAATGCCCCTCATTGACAATTTACCACCTGCCAGGCACCGGGCTTGGTGATCTCACCTCCTGTGGAAGAACGAAGAATGCTGGCAGCCATCATATTACCTCCACTTCACCGCTAAGAAAGTGGAGGCTCAAACGGTCAGCAGCTCATCTCAGGAATGAACCAGCGCAGTCTGTTCTTAGAGCCTGTGCTGCCTTTGCCAGAGCGCAACGCTCCACCCCCTGCCCCTGCTGCTGGATCCTCGGAAAAAGGAGCGCCCAGCTCTGTGCTGTCTGAGGGCAGCCCAGCCAGGGTACGCGTGTTGTGCTTCTGTGGGGAGAAGACATTCACAGGGCTGAAAGGCACTGCATGCCCCCGCACCCCCCACACCCCATGCCTCTGTTCACCTCCGGCATTTGGACTCATTTTGGAGCCCTGCTGTGATCCAGACTGTGGAAGGCTGGGATCCAGGTGTGAATGTTACGCATCTCTGCCCTCCAGCGGCTGACAGCAGCTGGGGTGAGGACTGTGGGGGTGAGGAAGGGTGTTGGACAAGTGAACATGATGACGTTTTAGAATATAAGTGAGGTTTGGTGGGGTGAACCCTGGAGCCGATGACCAAGGAAGAATTCCTGAGACATCTTTGGTGCAAAATGGTGGTTTATTAGAGCACGGGGACAGGACCGGGGGCTGTGAGGAGTGGTCTATTCTATACTTGTAAGTTGGGAGGGGGTCAAGGATAGCGTGAGTCTCTAAGGAATTTTGGAAGCAAGGTTTCCAGGACCTTGAGGGGCTAGCTGTTGTCGGAAAAAGGTTATTCATTACTGGTAATAAAACCTTTGTGGTGAGACCCTTTAGATGTATATCCTTGGGCCATATGCTTGGGAATGATTGTCAACACTATCTTGGAGGGTTTAGAGATAAAGGAAGTTTCCAAAGGAAGTAAGAGACTTACAGGATAAGTAGACTTACAGGATCCTGGTTGGGGGTAGGGGGCGGTCAGGCTAGGATTGCCCTTTGCCCCTAGCAAAGCCTTAAGGTGGAGGTAGTTGAGTCCCTAGAGGAATGTCACTCTGCCTGTTTCAAGGGCTTGTCAGTAGGTAAGGAAATTTAATAATTTTTCTTCTGCCTCTGTTTCCCACATCAGACAATTAATACCGTGGGAGTGCAGACGCAGGCTCCTAATCCAGCCAGTGTGTGTGTGTGTGTGTGTGTGTGTGTAGGAGTATGCGTGTACCTGGGTTCCTGGAGGTCCAGTCCTTGAACACAGGGTTGTTCCCTCTCCTGTCCTCTGGAACGAGTAGGTCTGTTGTGCTCAGACTCCCCTTGTCCCTCAGATTCAGGAGATTATGGATTGTGCAAACCCAAGTTGCTGTGCGGCTGGGCATGGGTGATATCTAGCCATTGCCTTATAATTTGTAGCTCCAGTGGAGCTGGTGGTGAGCAGGTCTAAGCAGAAGCAGTGGGGGAAGGGGCCCCCAGAAAAAACAAGACGACACAGCTTTTGTGACACAAGAGAAGTCATTTCAGGCCACAGCTGTTTTCCACCATCTGTGCCCTACGGTTCTACTTCCCTACACACACACTTCTTGCAGAACTTCCCGAAGAGGTGTCAGAATTACAAAGAAATGCAAAAAAAACCTCAGTAGTTAAGGATTTTAAGAGAACATAGGGAGTGCAAAAACAGTCTCTACCAGCAGGGAAAATAGCCTAAACCACATCAGAGAAAAAAATCAATGGTAAAAACTCTGGGTGTTTGTTTCAAAAGTAAACAAGACCCTGCATTCCTTTTGGCAGATAACAAGCCCAAGACCCCATCTAGTTTATAGGTGGAGCAAGCCCATAGCCCCTTCCTCTTGTCAGTTACCTTGACAGTTACCTCTGCTTCATTGTAGTGTTAAAGTCTCTGTTCTTGGAGAAGCACAAGCTGCATTAACATAACAAGGCATTCTAAGTGGGTCCACCCAACTGTTTGTCCCTCTTTATATGCAGAGTGGCAAAGCTCCCCTTTCTGAATATTCACCCTAAACCCTAAATAAAGACGCTGCTCTCTGTCACAGCTTTGTAAATTATTCCCCTTCATTTCCTTATTTGTTTCAAATAAAGTTTCCTTTGTGTGACAACTCCATCTGGTGTAGTCTCTGCCTGTAACTCATCAGGGAGCCTGCTCAGGTTGGTTGGGGTACACAGGGGGTGGCTCCCAAAACCTAGATCTTAGATCCGGGGACTTGCCTCCCTGTCGGGAACCACCGAAGGTGAACATGCTAGAGTTTCAGGATGACAATATTAGGTTATAAGAGTCTCGTTTAAGTCTCCCCCAAACCTTGGGCTTCTGGCAAGTGGGCAGACGCTCACTTTGGGCAGGTGAGTGCCTTGGTCACTATCTGCGCATGCGCCTCCCGTGGGGGAAACCAGGCGGACCCTAGAAGTCCTCTCTGAACACCGCAGCCAGGTTATCCTGCTGACCTCTCCCGTACTGCTCTTTGAGCTGTGGCATGAAGAGCTGACAGGTTTGAGTCTCGTGTGCTGGTTATTACCTGCCTGGCCTCACACTTAATCCTGTGTTTCTCCCCACCTGTGGGGACCCAGGAGCTGCTGTCTCTGGTTCTTGGGGCGCAGGAGACACCTTGAAAGGCTGGGAGCCCCCGACCTCCGGGGGGCTCCTGAGTGCCGGTTTTACCAACAGACGAAGGAGGGAGAGAATACAACAGGTTATCAGTGCAAAATGGCACACGGATTTCTCCAAACCAGCCAGTTACCACCTGCATTTACATCATCAGGAGTTAGAGGGAAGAACAGAGGGATGGGGGGGGGGGTTTGCGGGGGGGGGAGGAGGTGAAGGATGGAAGCTCTCGTGAGCACAGATGCGGAGAAAACCTGCGGCTGGGAAGGCGAGCCTCTCCTCGAAGCTGCCTGAAAAATGATGGCTTCGTTGGCTCCCGTAGGCGTATGCTCGCGTGGGTGAGAAATTTAGGGGGGCGGCAGCAAAGGGTGAGGATCAGCAGTCATCCGTCACGTGGGGGAGGGGCAGCCGCGGATCCCCGCTTGCTGGAGCCTCTTTATTAATGATCCAGGAGAGAGGGACCAGCGGTTCCTTCGTTAAAGTCACAAGTGATTCTGGGCTCGGAAGCCTTGGGAACCACAGTGGGGAGGAATGAAAAATTAATACCCAAATTAGAAGGCTGAATTTATAGATGGGCGGCAAAGAAGGGAACTTGCCCTGGAAAAAAGAAAACCCAGTAGGGATTTAACTGAGTCTGTGCCTATTTAGAAGAAAAAAAAAGTGCCCTCGCTGAATTCAGTTCTTTAAAAAGTTTGTGCGGTTTACTGTTACTGGCATTTTTTTTTTTTCTTTTCCAAAAATTGATTTTTGCCAACACTGATCAAGTGTTATTAACAATGACCTGGGTTCGGAGGCTTTATCAAATCATAGACTGGCACTAAACCGGTTTAGACACGAAGAGGCCTCGGAGATTATGGGTGTCAATTCTTCAGTGCACGGGGGAAGCCCAGAGAGGCGAGGAGCCCCGTCTGGAGTTACAGTGCCCCAGAGCCAGGCCTGGCTGGGTGCCCCAGCATGGCTTCTCCTTCTCTCCCATGTCACTTCCTTTGCTGGAAGCCAGGCCTTGGGATCGTTCCTGAGGACAAGCCATCAGGTGACAGCATTTCTGACACCAGATGTGTTTTCCTCCAGTACCACGCGGGTGTCTAACATTCGATTTTATCCTGACACCAACTCCCAGAGTTGGCCCAGACTCCACTGGGTCGGGGTTCAAGTCCAATAAGACTGTCCCCATTTCAGATGCCAGTTGCAAGACCCAGGGGCCACTGTCCTTCTTTCTGACTGCCTATAATTTGGGGGTTCTTACCACTCTGCCCCCCCAGGTTTGATGATTTGCTAGAATGACTCACAGAACTTAGGAAAACACTTCATTTCACACTGGTTTATTATAAAGGAGCAACCACCCCGGGAACAACCAAATGGAAGAGGTATTTAAGGCAAGGAATGGTGGTTACGTGGAGCTTCCATGCCTTCTCCAAGGGCGTCCCCTCCCAGCACTTCCCTGAGTTCCCCAAGCTGCAAGCTGCTGCACCCCATCGTTTGGGGGATGTTATCTAAGTTTCCTTAGGCAGGCACGACTGAGCAAATCATGGGCTGTTGGTGACTGAACTCAATCTCCAGCTCCCTTCTCTTCCCCAGAAAATGGGTTGGAGCTGGTGGTTCCAACCCTCTAATCACTGGTTGCCTCTTCTGGCCACTGGTCCCATCCTGAAACTGTCTAGCCCCACCAGCCCCCTAGATCCATCTCATGAGCCTACAAAAGACAGTAAAACCCAAAGGATTTAGGGGCTCTGTGCCAGGAACTGGGCACAGAGACCACGTATTTATTTTTTGTTATACGACAGGCCTTCAAGGGAGCTGTGACCTAATAAGGACAATAAGGCAGAGCTGAAATAAGTGTCCCAAGAGGGGATGGGAGAGGGCCACGCTATTCATGGCTAGTGGGGAAGGAGGATGGAAATGCTTCCTGGTGGAGGTGGCCAGTAAGGGAGGAAGGAAGAGCAGGTGTCTTGGCAATAGCCCCAGACCCGCTCTCTGTGGCTGGAGCTTGGGGTCTGGAAAGAACGACAAGGGGATTGATATTAGGGGGATCTGTTGGGGTCAGACTGTGGTCAGTCTTGACTGTTAGGACTTTGGTATTGAGCGGTGGCCATTCAGGTGTTCGATGAGGGAGTATGTGGCTCTGCTAGCTTTCAGATGGCTCAGTGCCCGATGGGGTGGTCCAAGGCTGGTGGGGCCCGGAGGGGCCATGGGGAAGCTGGAGCAGAAGGCCCCGTGAGTCTCAGAGAGCAGAATAATTAAAATACTTTGCATGTTTCAGGGTGTCTACAGATTACAGGGCCTCCTCCCTCTCTGAGAAGTACTTTCTTCACCTGCCAGGCCAAAACCAAGGTGGGCCAGTGGGGTGGTTCTCCGGGCAGCTTTTCCTGTCTTGTACAGCGAGGAGGAGTAGAGATGGAGGCTGCATGGAGAAGGGAGGGGAGGTTAAGTTGCAAAGAGAATTAGAGACCAGAGCCTCTGACCCCTGAGAGGGAGAAATCCGAGACCAGGCTGCCGGGTCCCCAGCCCTTCTCTGTTCCAAAGTCCAGGTTCCGTGCCTCCAGGGGCCACTGTCATTGTGTCCTGTGACAGAACCTTGTGTCCTTATTAAGAACTCCTCTTGTGTGCTTCGTTCATTAGGGACAGTGGCTCTCAAAGGTTTTGGTTTCAGAACTCCTTTACACTTTAAAAAAATTGTTGAGGACTCCCAAGCGATTTTGTTTCTGTTGATAATTTGTGGATATTAACTGAAATCAGAATTTAAAACTGAGCTGTTCAAAGTATCAATTCACTGAAGAATGCCAACAATAACCCACTTGCAAATCTCTTTAATGTCAGGCTTCCTACAGGTCAGCGGGATTCTTACCGCTGCTTCTATGTTCAGCCTGTTGTGAGGTCATGTTCCCTCAGCCTCTGGAAACCTCCACTGTATGCTTGTGACAGAATGTGCGTGAGAAGGCAAACGGCCTTTCAATGTTATGATGAGAGTGTTTTTGTCCTCACAGCCCCTCAGCGGTCTGTGGAACAGATTTTCACCAGACTCAGGTTCTTCTGAGTTTGGGACGGACCAAAGGGCCTTGACTAAGACAGGGATTGATCTTAGTTTTAGGAATATGGCTTCGATTTGTTCACGGTTCCTAAAGAGATTATTTATGAACAATTGAGTAATCCATCAGGTTAGCAGTGTACTTGTCACCCAAACACTATCTATTGATTTTATTTAGTAGATAGTTAAGGAGTCTGAACAGACACACACACACTCAGACACACTCACACACAACCATACACACACATACTCACACGCACTCATACATAGATACTGATGAAATTGTCAAGGTGACTATGAATGCAGGTGTAATGTCTTCTTGTAAAAATATTTTTCACTGGGGGCACCTGGGTGCCTCTGTCGGTTGGGTGACCGACTCTTGATTTCGGCTCAGGTCATGACCTCAGGCTCCTGGGGTCAGGCTCCATACTCAGCCAGGAGTCTGCTTCTCTGTCTCTGTCTCTCTCTCTCCCCTTGTCCCTTCCTCTCTTCTCTCTCTCTCTAAAATGAATAAATAAATCTTTAAACAGGTCTTTAGATGACAACAACAACAAGAAAAACAGCACTATTTTTCACCAAACGAGTGATTCATGCTCATGGTAGAACAATTAGGAAGTGCCAGTAGACAAGGGAAAGATTACCCTTTATCCCACTACGCAAAGGTAATCTGGTAATGTTTTTGGCGACAGCCTTCTGTACAGATATGTTTGTTTTTTTTAAACAAAAATAGAAACACACTGTACATAATTTTAATAGGCTTGCTTTTAATATTTTACAACATATTATAAATATCTATCCCTGTAAGTAACATATACTCAACAAAATTATTTTAAAAGACTGCTTTGTGTATTCTGTAATATAAATGTATCATAACTTATTTAACAAACCTCTATTATCATACATTTAGTTCGTGTTTTATTTTGCTATGAACATACATCTCTGCATCCATTCCCGTATTTGTTTTTAAACAAATTACCAGCAAACACAAAAATGGAGAGTAGGGTGGCAAACTCCCACTTACCCATCAGCCAATTTCAATAATTATCAAAATGCCCTATTTCATTTCAGCTCTCCGCTCTCCCACTTCTGCTGGATTTAATGCAAATCAAAGCTTTCATATTATTTTGTAACTGAACTCAAGGGGTTCCCAGCTTGGGGTGTGCCGAATTGAACACACCCCAAAGAAGTGTTGAAAGCAAAGAACTTTTGATTACTTGTTAAGGAGGCATGGAGGTAGCTCTCAAAACACTGTCTCCTCTGTCACCAGAAGCTTCTATTCAGTGTCCTAGGGAGTGGGGGCAGGGAGCTTGCCTGGGCATTTATGGTTCCATTGCACATGGGTAGCATGTCAACTTGCTGGCTCATACATCATAAAGTGGTGGAAAGCTCCACCCATAGGAGGAGATCTTAGTATTATGATGAACTAAAGGTAACTTCAGGTCAGCTCAGAGGGTTTCTGCGCAGGACCTCTGCTCCAGTCTGGCTCACCTAAGGGGCTCTCAGGCAAGACACATCCAGCAAGGGGATGTCAGGTGGAACCCCTCTGTTGGAAGTTCCCTACCTCGCCTGCCCTCTGGGGAGGGAAGAGGGATTGGAGGTTAGACCTATCACCAAAGGTCAATGGTTTGATTTAATAATCATGTCTGTGAAATGAAGCCTCCATTAGACCCCAAAAGGACAGGGTAGGAGAACTTCCGGGATGGTGAATCCGTGGAGATGTGGGGAGGGTGGAAGGCCGGGAGTGGGCTTGGAAACTCCACACCTTCTCCCCACACCTCGTCCTGTGCTTCTCTTCCATCTGCTCTTCCTGAGCTATATCTTTTTATATCTTTTTCTGCTCTAGCAAATTAATAGCATTCAAAGGAGGAAGAGGTTATGGAAACCTGTGATTTGTAGCCGGTTGGTCAGAAGCCCAGGTGACAATCTGGGCTTGTGAGTGGCATCTGAGGTGGGTGGGGTGCGGGGACAGTCTTGGAGGACTGAGCCCTGTAACCTGTGGAGTCTGGTGCTATCGCCTGGTTGATGGTGTGAGAATTGAGTTGAACTATAGGACACTTAGCTGGCATCTGGATTATTGCCTTTCATTGGCATGGGAGGAGTGTCTTCTCCCACACACTGGAATTGGGTCCAGGAACCCTAAAGAGAATAATAATATTCCAGCCTTAAAGAGAAAGGAAAACAATACCTAGAATAGTCCAATTCATAGAGACAGAAAGTAGGAGGGTGGTTGCCAGGGGCTGGGGCAATGGGAAGTTAGTGTTTAATGGGGACAGAGTTTCAGTTTTGCAAGAGGAAGGAAAGAGTTCTGGAGGAGGACGGTGGTGCTGGTTGCACACAGTGAGAACGTGTTTGTTGCCCCTGAACCCCATGCTTAACAATGGTTAAGATAGCAAATTTTATAGTATGTATATTTTACCACAATTTACAATGCCATAAAAATAATAATTAAAAAAATAAGGCAATCTGACTAAAGCATAGACTTCTGTCAATAAAAAATTAATCACGATTTCTACTCAGATTGGATATGACTCACTATCAAATATCCAGCCAGAATTCAGACTCTCTCCATTGTCTCACAAATATCTTTTTAGTTAGTCTGTTGGAGCAGAAGTCAAACAAGGTCCGCACATCACATTCAGTATCACTAAATCTTTGGGATAAATTCTTGGAAGTGAAATTGCTGGGTCAAAGTATATACATATTTTAAAGGATTTTGTTACATCCTGCAAAATTGCCCTTCATAAATTATGTATCATTAAGCTCCTATGTTCACTTTTTTTTTTTAAGCTGAATTTTGAAATCATATCTGGAGAGAGTGTCTCTGCAATGAACATTTGTTCTCCAGGCTCCTCCTCTTCATGAAAGCTTCCCTGAGCACCTTGGGCTGCCTTCTCTGCTGTGACTTTTTTTTTTTTTTTTTAAGGTTTTATTCATTGATTTGAGAAAGAAAGAGAGAACACAAGTAGGAGGAGAGGGAGAAGCTAGACTCCTGCTTCTGATGAGCCTGATGCGG
Source organism: Enhydra lutris kenyoni (assembly GCF_002288905.1). Taxonomy (NCBI): domain Eukaryota; kingdom Metazoa; phylum Chordata; class Mammalia; order Carnivora; family Mustelidae; genus Enhydra; species Enhydra lutris. Next base: position 105,959,897 of record NW_019154085.1, read on the forward strand.
GGCTCAATCCCAGGACTCTGGGATCATGATCTGAACCGAAGGCAGACGTTCAACCAACTGAACCACCCAGGTGCCCCTTGGCTGTGACTTTTAAGCCTTCACTGTTATAACACACCGAAGTGTGTAAGAATGTTTCCAGCTTACCCAAGTTCTGCAGTTTCCCCTTTTGCACTACAAGACTTGCTCACTGCCAGGCATCCTTAACACAAACACACCTGTCCTCTTCCAGCCTCCCCTGTCCCTTTCCAGCCTCCCCTGTCCCTTGGCCCCTCTTTAATGATGGATGGCAGCTGGGGGTCCTCGATGTGGCTTCTTGGGGGTCAGGACCTCTGCAGCCAAGCAGCAGGGTGGGTCAGGGATGGAGGGTGAGGATTGTAGCAGGGGCAGAGACAGCTTTGGGGTGACAGTCACCTACTCAAATAGACATTTCTGCACCCTTAATGCTTCTACCTCTGTTTTGTGGTTTTAGCTTCATAGTTGAGGTCTTCCTAGAGTGGGCGGGGAGGAGGGGTGTGAGAGGGTGAGGAAGGTAACTTGAATTGCACGTGGGTTAAGCACTTATCTTGTTCAAGCCATTCCAGCCCTGTGAGGTCCACGTCACTTCCTGATGAGGAAACTGAGGCCCAGAGAGTTCGAGCAGGCCAGCTGGTCTAGTGAATCCAGGCCTGTCCTGAGGCCCTCGCAGGCCCCAGCCCCAAGGGGGTGGCCCCATCTCCAGTTTGGGTTGACGGGGAGAAGGTCAGTCAGAGGGAAGAGTGAATACCATTTCCCAAGGAGAACAAAGCCAGCCAATGACTCTGTCTACAAATGAAAAAGAAGAGAAAAAGAAGTCTAATACTGATAATACTGATTAGAGGCCTACCCTGTTTTTTTGCATTTCGCTTTATTGTGCTTTGTAGATACTCCGGGTTTCTTTCTTTCTTTCTTTCTTTCTTTCTTTTTTTTTTTTTTAAATAAATTAAAGGTTTGTGGCAACTCCGCGTTGAGCAAGTTCTGGTGGCACAATTTTTTCTAACAGTATTTGCTCACTTTGAGTTTTTGTTTCACATTTTGGTAACTCAAGCAATATTCCAAACTCTTTCATTATTATATTTGTGATGATCTGTGATCAGTGATTAGGACTTGCCGAGATCTCAGATGTGGTTAGCATTTTTTAGTAATAAAGTTTTTTATTTTTAAAAGATTTTATTTATTTGACACACAGAGAGATCACAAGTAGGCAGAGCAGGCAGAGAGGGAGGGGGAAACAGGCTCCCCACCCAGCAGAGAGCCCGATGTGGGGCTCGATCCCAGGACCCTCAGATCATGACCTGAGCCCAAGGCAGATGCTTAACCCACTGAGCCACCCAGGTGCCTCTGTAATAACCTATTTTTAAATTAAGGTATGTACTTCGCGTTCTTAAACAGAATGCTAGCGCACACTTAATAGACTACAGTACAGCGGAAACATAATATTTACACGCACTGGGAAACCAAAAAATTCATTTGACTTGCCGTTTTGTGATGCTCGCTTTACTGCCGTGGTCTGGAACCAAACCTGCACTATCTCTGAGGTGTGGCTGTATAGAATTCGTAAGCCCTTGAACTTTTCTTAAACTTCCCCAATTTTCCATTTAAAAATTCTTTAAGGAAAGACATTAAAGAATTACTTGAATAGGGGGAAAAAAACCCCAAACTTCAGCAAAACAGAAAAGAAAGCCTTTCCCCTCCGAACCAGGAGAAGAAGCGAATGCTCCCTTGGAGGACATACTGCCTACTCCCCACTTTTTCTCCCTGGGAGCCCAGAGGGGAGGCCTGATTCAGGGATCAGGAAGGCAAACAAGAGCCGGAGAGGTGCAGCTGGGGAGGGAGTGCGGGCTAGAATAATTCTTTTTCATGGGCTAAGTCTCCAGTGATCTAATTATAGTGGGAAGATGTACTGACTAGGAGACCAAAGGCAGCGTGGCAGCCTCGTTACTGTGGGCGCTAGGGTCTGCAGAGGACTTGGTTAGGATTGAGTCCAGACTCTTTCTGTGGCGGGGACCCGGCTCCCCTCAGCCGCGCCAGGAGCTTTCTCGGCTGCGTGGGGCTCGCAAGACTAGAATGCGTGTCTGTCTCCTGCATTCATCGGAGGCCTGTGGCATTCAGCACAAGAATGAAAGTGGTCCCGGGGAGGAGAGAGAGCCCACAGCCTGCGGCCTGAGTTCGGGCTACAAGCAGGGAACTGCTTTGGTTTCAGGAGTTTGGGGCTGATGTGGGAAAGGACTGGGATCCCCAATTCCGAAATGTGAGTTGTCTTCACCAGAGCTGGGCAGAACTATACAGAGTGGATCCCCTTGAAGTTTGAAGCTGTTGGAATCTTAGAATGGGAGCAAAAAACTTTTTTATACAATTGGGGGGTGCCAGGAGGTGCAGTTGGTTACATGACTCAGGTTGTGATCTCAGGGTCTTGAGATGAGTCCCGTGTCTGGCTCGGAGCGTAGCACCAAGTCTGCTTAAGACTCTCTCTCCCTTGACCCCTCAACCCATTCTCTCTTGCTCTAAAATAAATACATAAATCTTAAAAAAAAAAACCTCTTTACACAATTGGTAAGACATGTATGGATTTGTTATATCCAAAAACATAAATAGGAGATAAATTCATGATTTTGTAGTTCTGTTCTCCGAACTTGGTGTAAGCAAACACCAGTTAATTTTAGTACTACCTACGTCCAGGTAGGTCTGGTCTATCACTCCAGATGCATAAGACCAGGAGAGGATGAAGTAGAGGGGGGTAACCTGCAGCAGGTCAGTGACAGTGAGCTTCGAGCATTGGTCCTGGGAGGGACCATCCTAGATGCTTAATTTCTCCTCTGAGCACCTTTCCACTGGCCTAGGTCTCTTTTAGCAGTGACCTAATCCGTAGTTTGCTCGGAATCTTGGTTGGACCTGTGTTGAAGAGGTTATCACTTGGCAATTCGATTCAATCACTCATTACATTTATATCAAGTGCCTTCTGGGAATAACTAAGTGAACAGAGGAGACCCAATTTCTTTTCTTTTCTTTCTTAAATTTACTTATTTGTCAGAAAGAGAGTGCACAAGCAGGCAGAGTGTCAGGCAGAGGCAGAGGGAGAAGCAAGCGCCCCGTGGAGCAGAGAGCCCGATGTGAGACTCAATTCCAAGACCCTGGGATCATGACCCGAGCCGAAGGCAGATGCTCAACCTACTGAGCCACCCATATGACTGGGAAGAATGGACATTAAAATAATGATAAGAATTAGGTAAATAATGAGATGATTTGTACATCCTTCCCAGTAGACTGTGAGCTCGTCAAAGGTGAGGATCACCACTTACACGTCTGTCTGTCCCAGCCCCTGGCGTGTAGGAGCAGCTGCTAGGCAAGGATGACCTAGAGGTCCCTTATTGTGTGGTTGACACTTCTATTCTGGCTGCAGCCAAAGAAGACCTACGTAGGGAAAGAAGTGGAGGTGTTCATTGGCTTGCAGGGGTGGCCCTTGTCTTCGAGGGTTTATAAAGCGCGCGAGGCAGGTACACAAAGAACTCCTTCGGAGAGGAGACTGGGGCTCCTGCAGCTCTGGCTGCTGAGCAGACTTTTGCCTGAGGCCGTCCTTGATAGATGCAGACATCCTGAATCAGCATCAGCTTCAAGGGCTCCAGTCAACCCTCCCTGCACCCTGCTGTTACGACTCTATAAACAGCCACAAGCCACAAACAAGAGCCTACAAACCACAGGTCAGGAATTCCAAGGGGACGCTGCAAGGACATACCATCTCCGCAGCGTGATGTTTTGGACTTCAGCTCGGAAGACTCGAATGACTGGCGTCTGGAATCTTCTGGAGGCTTCTTCACTTCCAGGTGGAGGGAGCAGTGGGGAATGACCTGTAGGCAGGCTCAGCTGGGATTATTGCCCAGACTCTCCACTCAGGGACCCCCTCGCAGCCTGGTGGGGAGCATCCCAGTGAACAAAGAGCAAGTCACATGGTGTCACTTCCACTTATCATTTCCCGGTCCATGTAGTAGTAAACCTGCTCAGATTCAAAGGGAAGGGAAGGGAAGGGGTGCCTGGGTGGCTCAGGCAGTTAAGTGTCCAACTCTTGATTTCAGCTCAGGCCATGATCTCAGGGTCCTGAGATTGAGCCCTACGTTGGGCTCAGTGCTCAGTGGGAAGTCTGCCTGAGGTTCTCCCTCTCCCTCTGTTCCTCCCCCTGCTCCGGTGCTCTCTCTTAAATAAATAAATAAATAAAATCTTCAGAGGGAAGGGACATAGGCCTCACCTCTCCATGGGAGAAGTGTCAAAGAATTTTCAGCCGTTTTAAAACTCCAACCCTTTCCCCTCTAATCTTGCTTTTTCATCTCATGCAAGCTTTTTGAAAAATAATTTACATATCTTAAAGCTCACTCATTTTTAAAAAATAAATTTACTGAGTCGTGCAACCATGACTATAATCCAGTTTCAGAACTTTTTCATTCCTTCCAATGAGATCCCTTGTGCCTGTTCACAGTTAATCCTTGTTCTCAGCTTCAGGCAACCACTAATCTACATTCTGTCTGCACAGATTTGCCTTTTCTTCGTACACAAACTTTAGAGGTAGGAGGAAACTCCCTTGCTCTGCTGTGCTTCTCCAGTAACTACCAGCATGGAACTGTGGCTGCTCCCATCCCTTTCCTCAGGACCCCATAAAATGGAGTCTGCTAAGCCATCAGGAGAGGAGTCCCCATCCATTAAGGTGGGGTGTCTGAGGGCTGGTGGAGGGACTGTGTCAATCAATCAAGGTCAAATGCTTTGGGTGAGGCCTGGCTCACAGCAGCCTCTCCATAAAGGGCCCCCCTTCCCGAAGTCTTAGCTATTCCTCTACACTTTCCCAAGAGTGCTGTGGATGGGAATGGACTCCTCACTTTATAGAGGAGGAAAACTGGGACCTGGAAGACTCACAGCTTGAAAATATTGGAGCTGGAGAGGAATTTCGTTCCAGTCTGCCTCTTATGGACATACAGGGCTTGGAAATGAAACTTTTCACAGCCTGGGACACTCCGGTTTTTCATAAGTTTCCAGACCTGCCCCTGGAGAAGTTTCATGAAAACTGATTTGTTTGTGGTAAAATAAATTCTAGGGGAAACTTTTATGAAACAATCTATTGCCACAAATCAGTTCTGCGAAACAAGGAAATCTTTAAACAATTTTAGTCATCTGTTGGTTTCCTCGTGCTAGAATTCCTAACGTAGTCTGGACACCCATGACCAGGACATGAAGAGGACAGCGGCCCCCTCCCACTTGCTGTTCCTTCTGCTGCGGTGTCTCTTCCCTTAACCTCGGGCTCAGGCTGCTCCCCTCAGGCCTCTGCTCCACCGCCATCTTGTCGGAGAACAGCCCCTGACCACCGAGAACTAGCTAGGCCACGCCTCTTTTGTCCCTCCTCGTTTGGCCTGATTTCTTTTTCTTTATGCGATTTTTCATTGTCTGTCAGTCACCTTTCTTGTTCATGATGTCTGCTTCCCCTTCCAGGGTGGAAGCTCCCCACGGCGGTCATTCTGTCTGTCCCGTTCACTGCCGAGTCCTCAGGGACAGAGCAGTGCCTGCCGTGTAGGTGGGGACCTCCTGCAGAATTACTGAATGAACAAAGGCATGACAGAACTCCAGGGTTTCATCCCAGCTGATATCCAAGACAAATTATCCTGAGACCAGAGTACAGGGGAGTGAGCTGGATCTGACCTAAAGCTCTTTCTCTCCGTCTCTCTTTTAAAGACAGTTTTTTTTTGAGATAAAATTCATGTACAATACCATTCACCCATTTAAAATTTACAGTTCAGAGTTTTTTAGTATGTTTGCAGAGTTGCGCAACCATGATTACAGCCAGTTTTAGAACATTTTTTTAAAGATTTCATGTATTTGAGAGAGAGCGAGAATGGGCAGGTGTGGGGGGGAAGAGTAGAGGAAAAGGGAGAAAGAATCTCAAGCAGAGTCCACGATGAGCTCGGGGCCTGATATCATGACCCTGAGATCATGACCTGAACCCAAATCAAGAGTCAGATGCTTAACAGACTGAGTTACCAGGCACCCCAATTTTAGAACATTTTTATCATCCCAAAAAGAAACTCCTTAGGCTTCAGCCATTACTCCCTGTCCACCTCCCTCTGCATTCCCCGGCAACCACAGTGTTTCTGTGCCCTTGAATTTGGCCATATGAGCACTTCATGTACATGGAATCGTGATATATGGCCTTTTGTGCATGGCTTTGTTCATTCAGCATAATGTCATTTATTTATCTATCTACCTATTTATTTATCTATTTAAAGTACTCTCTACACCCAATGTGTGGCTCGAACTCACGACCCTGAGATCAAACGTTGTATGCTACATGGACTGAACCAGCCAGGCGCCCCTCACTTAGCATGTTTTCAGGGTTTATCCATGTGTAGCATGCATCAGGATGCCAACCCCTTCAATGGCTGAGTAATATTCCACATGTGTATCTGCTACATTGTGTTTATCCGTTCATCATTTGTTGGGCATTTGGGCTGTTTTCACTTTTCGGCTAACATGAATAATGCTGCGGTGAACACTCGGTTATACATTTTCGTGTGGATCTATGTTTCAACTTCCTTTACGTCCATAGCCTAGTAGGGAGTTGTAGGTCACACGGTAACAGTATATTTGACTGTCAGTGAGACTGTCAGACTCTTTCCCAAAGGGACTGGACTGTTCTAATGATCTCTTATGACTTGAATAGTCTTTAAATTCTACCCTTTTCTAACCACACAATTTTCTAAGATTAATATACCTGTAGAGCAGTCTGGATCGTTCCTCTGGGATACAGGACTTTTTGAATGGAATTTAATCAAAGATTGAATGGCCTGCCATTGAGTGCCGGTGCTTCGTGCTGTGGAATTAATTCAGCAGCTGGATGTCTCAAGCCCACTAAGGAATTCCTTGGTGCTCATCCCAATGAGTGTACCCTTAATACCCATCACCCGTTTCTCCCATCTCTCACCCACCTTCCCTCTGGTAACCATCAGTTTGCTCTCTATAGCTAAGAGTGTGTGGGTCTCTTTGCCTCTGTTTGTTTTGTTTCTTAAATTCCCCATTTGAGTGAATCTTAAGGTATTTGTCTTTCTCTGTCTGACTTATTTTACTTAGCCTTATTCCCTCTGGGTCCGTCTGTATTGTTGTAAATGACAAGATTTCATTTTTTAGGGCTGAGTAATATTCTGTCATATATATGTACCACATCTTCTGTATCCATTCATCTCTTTTTTTTTTTTAAGATTTTTTATTTATTTATTTGACAGACAGAGATCACAAGTAGGCAGAGAGGCAGGCAGAGAGAGAGGAAGGGAAGCAGGCTCCCCACTGAGCAGAGAGCCCGATGCGGGACTCGATCCCAGGACCCCGAGATCATGACCTGAGCCGAAGGCAGCGGCCCAACCCACTGAGCCACCCAGGCGCCCTCCATTCATCTCTTGATAGACACTGGGCTGCTTCTACGTTTGGCTATTCTAAATAACACAGCAAAACACATAGGAGTGCATATACCTTTTTGAGTTAGCGTTTTCATTTTCTTTGGGTAAATATCTAGTAGTGGGACTACTGGATCATACAGTGATTCTATTTTTAATTTTTTGAGGAACCTCCATACTATTTTCCATAGTGGCTGCCTCAATTTGCATTCCCACCAACAGTGCACGAGGGTTCCCTTTTCCCCCCGTCCTGACACTTGTTATTGTGTTTTAGATTTGGGCCATTCTGACAGGTATAAAGTGATATCTCATTATGTTTTTATTTTTTTAATTTTTAATTTTTTATAAACATATAATATATTTTTATCCTCAGGGGTACAGGTCTGTGAATAGCCAGGTTTACACACTTCACAGCACTCACCATAGCACATACCCTCCCCAATGTCCATAAACCCACCCCCGTCTCCCAACCCCCTCTCCCCCCCCCGCAACCCTCAGTTTGTTTTGTGAGATTAAGAGTCACTTATGGTTTGTCTCCCTCCCAATCCCATCTTGTTTCATTTATTCTTCTCCTACCCCCTTAACCCCCCATGTTGCATCTCCACTTCCTCATATCAGGGAGATCATATGATAGTTGTCTTTCTCCGAATGACTTATTTCGCTAAGCATGATACCCTCTAGTTCCATCCACGTTGTCGCAAATGGCAAGATTTCATTTCTTTTGATGGCTGCATGGTATTCCATTGTGTATATATACCACATCTTCTTTATCCATTCATCTGTTGAGACATCTAAGTTCTTTCCATAGTTTGGCTATTGTAGACATTGCTGCTATAAACATTCTGGTGCACGTGCCCCTTCGGATCACTACGTTTGTATCTTTAGGGTAAATACCCAGTAGTGCAATTGCTGGGTCACAGGGTAGTTCTATTTTCAAAATTTTGAGGAACCTCCATGCTGTTTTCCAGAGTGGTTGCACCAGCTTGCATTCCCACCAACAGTATAGGAGGGTTCCCCTTTCTCTGCATCCTCGCCAGCATCTGTCATTTCCTGACTTGTTCATTTTAGCCATTCTGACTGGTGTGAGGTGGTATCTCATTGTGGTTTTGATTTGTATTTCCCTGATGCCGAGTGATGTGGAGCACTTTTTCATGTGTCGTTGGCCATCTGGATGTCTTCTTTGCAGAAATGTCTGTACATGTCTTCTGCTCATATCTTGATTGGATTATTTGTTCTTTGGGTGTTGAGTTTGCTAAGTTCTTTATAGATTTTGGACACTAGCCCTTTATCTTATATGTCGTTTGCAAATATCTTCTCCCATTCTGTCAGTTGTCTTTTGGTTTTGTTAACTGTTTCCTTTGCTGTGCAAAAGCTTTTGATCTTAATGAAATCCCAATAGTTCATTTTTGCCCTTGCTTCCCTTGCCTTTGGCGATGTTCCTAGGAAGATGTTGCTGCGGCTGGGGTTGAAGAGGTTGCTGCTTGTGTTCTCCTCAAGGATTTTGATGGATTCCTTTCTCACATTGAGGTCCTTCATCCATTTTGAGTCTATTTTCGTGTGTGGTATAAGGAAATGGTCCAAATTCATTTTTCTGCATGTGGCCATCCAATTTTCCCAACACCATTTATTGAAGAGGCTGTCTTTTTTCCATTGGACGTTCTTTCCTGCTTTGTCAAAGATTAGTTGACCATAGAGTTGAGGGTCTATTTCTGGGCTCTCTATTCTGTTCCATTGATCTATGTGTCTGTTTTTGTGCCAGTACCATGCTGTCTTGATGATGACAGCTTTGTAATAGAGCTTGAAGTCCGGAATTGTGATGCCACCAACTTTGGCTTTCTTTTTCAATATTCCTTTGGCTATTTGAGGTCTTTTCTGGTTCCATATAAATTTTAGGATTATTTGTTCCATTTCTTTGAAAAAAATGGATGGTATTTTGATAGGAATTGCATTAAATGTGTAGATTGCTTTAGGTAGCATAGACATTTTCACAATATTTATTCTTCCAATCCAGGAGCATGGAACATTTTTCCATTTCTTTGTGTCTTCCTCAATTTCTTTCATGAGTACTTTATAGTTTTCTAAGTATAGATTCTTAGTCTCTTTGGTTAGATTTATTCCTAGGTATCTTATAGTTTTGGGTGCAATTGTAAATGGGATTGACTCCTTAATTTCTCTTTCTTCTGTCTTGTTGTTGGTGTAGAGAAATGCAACTGATTTCTGTGCATTGATTTTATATCTTGACACTTTACTGAATTCCTGTACAAGTTCTAGCAGTTTTGGAGTGGAGTCTTTTGGGTTTTGCACATATAGTATCATATCATCTGTGAAGAGTGATAGTTTGACTTCTTCTTTGCCGATTTGGATGCCTTTAATTTCCTTTTGTTGTCTGATTGCTGAGGCTAGGACTTCTAGTACTATGTTGAGTAGTAGTGGTGATAATGGACATCCCTGCCGTGTTCCTGACCTTAGCGGAAAAGCTTTCAGTTTTTCTCCATTGAGAATGATATTTGCGGTGGGTTTTTCATAGATGGCTTTGATAATATTGAGGTATATGCCCTCTATCCCTACACTTTGAAGAGTTTTGATCAGGAAGGGATGCTGTACTTTGTCAAATGCTTTTTCAGCGTCTATGGAGAGTATCATATGGTTCTTGTTCTTTCTTTTATTAATGTGTTGTATCACATTGATTGATTTGCGGATGTTGAACCAACCTTGCAGCCCTGGAATAAATCCCACTTGGTCGTGGTGAATGATCCTTTTAATGTACTTTTGAATCCTATTGGCTAGTATTTTGGTGAGAATTTTCGCATCTGTGTTCATCAAGGATATCGGCCTGTAGTTCTCTTTTTTGATGGGATCCTTGTATGGTTTTGGGACCAAGGTGATGCTGGCCTCATAAAATGAGTTTGGAAGTTTTCCTTCCATTTCTATTTTTTTGGAACAGTTTCAGGAGAATCGGAATTAGTTCTTCTTTAAATGTTTGGTAGAATTCCCCCAGGAAACCGTCTGGCCCTGGGCTTTTGTTTGTTTGGAGATTTTTGATGACTGTTTCAATCTCCTTACTGGTTATGGGTCTGTTCAGGTTTTTTATTTCTTCCTGGTTCAATTGTGGTAGTTTATATGTCTCTAGGAATGCATCCATTTCTTCCAGATTGTCAAATTCGTTTGCGTAGAGTTGCTCATAGTATGTTCTTATAATTGTTTGTATTTCTTTCGTGTTAGTTGTGATCTCTCCTCTTTCATTCATGATTTTATTTATTTGGGTCCTTTCTCTTTTCTTTTTGATAAGTCTGGCCAGGGGTTTATCAATCTTATTAATTCTTTCAAAGAACCAGCTCCTAGTTTCGTTGATTTGTTCTATTGTTTTTTTTGTTTCTATTTCATTGATTTCTGCTCTGATCTTTATGATTTTTCTTCTCCTGCTGGGCTTAGGGTTTCTTTCTTGTTCTTTCTCCAGCTCCTTTAGGTGTAGGGTTAGGTTGTGTACCTGAGACCTTTCTTGTTTCTTGAGAAAGGCTTGTACCGCTACATATTTTCCTCTCAGGACTGCCTTTGTTGTGTCCCACAGATTCTGAACCGTTGTGTTTTCATTATCATTTGTTTCCATGAATTTTTTCAATTCTTCTTTTATTTCCTGGTTGACCCATTCATTCTTTATTTTAGTCTCCATGTATTTGGGTTCTTTCCAAATTTCATCTTGTGATTGAGTTCTAGCTTCAGAGCATTGTGGTCTGAAAATATGCAGGGAATGACCCCAATCTTTTGATACCGGCTGAGACCTGATTTAGGACCGAGGATGTGATCTATTCTGGAGAATGTTCCATGTGCACTAGAGAAGAATGTGTATTCTGTTGCTTTGGGATGAAATGTTCTGAATAGATCTGTGATGTCCATCTGGTCCAGTGTGTCATTTAAGGCCTTTATTTCCTTGTTGATCTTTTGCTTGGATGATCTGTCCATTTCAGTGAGGGGAGTGTTAAAGTCCCGTACTATTATTGTATTATTGTTGATGTGTTTCTTTGATTTTGTTATTAATTGGTTTATATAGTTGGCTGCTCCCACATTAGGGGCATAGATATTTAAAAATGTGAGCTCTTCTTGTTGGACAGTTCCTTTGAGTATGATATAGTGTCCTTCCTCATCTCTTATTATAGTCTTTGGCTTAAAATCTAATTGATCTGATATAAGGATTGCCACTCCTGCTTTCTTCTGATGTCCATTAGCATGGTAAATTGTTTTCCTCCCCCCACCCCACTTTAAATCTGGAAGTGTCTTCAGGTCTAAAATGAGTTTCTTGTAGGCAACATATAGATGGGTTTTGTTTTTTTATCCATTCGGATACCCTGTGTCTTTTGATTGGGGCATTTAGCCCATTAACATTCAGGGTAACTATTGAGATATATGAATTTATTGCCATTGTATTGCCTGTAAGGTGACTATTATTGTGTATTGTCTCTGTTTCTTTCTGATCTACTACTTTTAGGCTCTCTCTTTGCTAAGAGGACCCCTTTCAGTATTTCCTGTAGAGCTGGTTTGGTGTTTGCAAATTCTTTCAGTTTTTGTTTGTCCTGGAAGCTTTTAATCTCTCCTTCTATTTTCAATGATAGCCTAGCTGGATATAGTATTCTTGGCTGCATGTTTTTCTCGTTTAGTGCTCTGAATATATCATGCCAGCTCTTTCTGGCCTGCCAGGTCTCTGTGGATAAGTCTGCTGCCAATCCAATATTTTTACCATTGTATGTTACAGACTTCTTTTCCCGGGCTGCTTTCAGGATTTTCTCTTTGTCACTAAGACTTGTAAATTTTACTATTAGGTGACGGGGTGTGGACCTATTCTTATTGATCTTGAGGGGGGTTCTCTGCACCTCCTGGGTTTTGATGCTTGTTCTCTTTGCCATATTGGGGAAATTCTCTCCAATAATTCTCTCCAATATACCTTCTGCTCCCCTCTCTCTTTCTTCTTCTTCTGGAATCCCAATTATTCTAATGTTGTTTCGTCTTATGGTGTCACTTATCTCTCGAATTCTCCCCTCGTGGTCCAGTAGCTGTTTGTCCCTCTTTTGCTCAGCTTCTTTATTCTCTGTCATTTGGTCTTCTATATCACTAATTCTTTCTTCTGCCTCATTTATCCTAGCAGTGAGAGCCTCCATTTTTGATTGCACCTCATTAATAGCTTTTTTGATTTCAACTTGGTTAGATTTTAGTTCTTTTATTTCTCCAGAAAGGGCTTTTATATCTCCCGAGAGGGTTTCTCTAATATCTTCCATGCCTTTTTCAAGCCTGGCTAGAACCTTGAGAATCGTCATTCTGAACTCTAGATCTGACATATTACCAATGTCTGTATGGATTAGGTCCCTAGCCTTTGGTACTGCCTCTTGTTCTTTTTTTATGTGGTGAATTTTTCCGCCTTGTCATTTTGTCCAGATAAGAGTATATGAAGGAGCAAGTAAAATACTAAAGGGTGGCAAAGACCCCAGGAAAATACGCTTTAACCAAATCAGAAGAGACCCCAAATCGTGGGGGGAGAAAGGGGATAAAAAGTGGTTCAGAAAAAAAAAACAACAATTAAAAAAACTAAACGAATAAAGAAAAAATATAAAAAAGAAAAAAATATATATATATTAGATAAACTAGTTAAAAAACGTTAAAAAAGAAAAGGGTAAAAGTTAAAAAAAATTTAGCAGGAAGAAAAAAAATTAAATAAATTAAATTAACTGCAAGACTAAAGAATCATGCGGAGAAAGCCATGAGTTCCGTGCTTTGCTTTTTCCTCCTCTGGAATTCCGCTGCTTTCCTTGGTATTGAACCTGCACTCCTTGGTAGGTGAACTTGGTCCTGGCTGGATTTCTTGTTGTTCTTCTGGGGGAGGGGCCTGTTGTAGTGATTCTCAAGTGTCTTTGCCCCAGGCGGAATTGCACCACCCTTACCATGGGCCGGGCTAAGTAATCCGCGCGGGTTTGCTTTTGGGAGCTTTTGTTCCCTGAGCGCTTTCCGTAGAGTTCCGGAGGACGGAAGTGAAGATGGCGGCCTCCCAGTCTCTGACCCAGAGGAGCTGAGAGCTCGGGGCCCCACTCCTCAGTGTGCCCTCAGAGAATAGTGCCCAATTACTCCCGTCTCCCTGGTCTCTGGCTGCGCTCCGAGCTGACCGAGCCTGCGACCGCTTCAAGGTATCCCCGAGCTGAGAGCTCACTCCCTGGCTCTGTCTCTGTAGCCGGCTTCCCCGTTCTAATACCTGCAAGCTCTGCGACACTCAGACACCCCCGATCCTTCTGTGACCCTGCGGGACCTGAGGTCACCCTGACCCCGCGTGGGCTTCATCCTGGTTTAGCCTTTGGAGCAATGTCCCTCAGCGGAACAGACTTTTAAAAGTCCTGATTTAGTGCTGCGTTGCTCTGCTGCTTGCCAGGAGCCGGCCCCTCCCCCCGCGGTCTATGTTCCCGTCGCTTTGGATTCACTTCACCAGTCCTACCTTTCAGAAAGTGGTTGATTTTCTGTTTCTAGAATTGCTGTTCTTCTTCTCTTTGATCTCCCCTTGGATTTGTAGGTGTTTGCAATCTTTAGATAAGCTATCTAGCTGATCTCCTGCTACCTGATATAGTCTCAGACTGCTACTTCTCTGCCATGTTGACTCCTCCCCCTCATTATGGTTTTAATTTGCATTTCTCTGATGATTAGTGATATGATTCATGTGTCTGTTGGCCATCTGTATATCTTCTTTGGAAAAATATCTTTTCAGATCCTTTGCCCATTTTTAAATTGGACTATTTGATTTTTGATGGTAAGTTGTGTAAGTTCTTCATATATTTTGAATATTAACCCCTTGTTGGTTATGTCATTTATAAATATCTTCTTCATTTCAGTATCTTGACTTTTTATTGGTTGATGGTTTCCTTTGCTGTGCAGAAGCTTTTTATTTTGGTGTAGTCCCAGTAGTTTAATTTTGCTTTTGTTTCCCTTGCCTGAGGAGACATATTTAGACAAATGTTTCTAGGGCACCTGGGTGGCTCAGTCAGTGAAGTGTCTGCCTTCGGCTCTGGTCGTAATCCCAGGGTCCTGGGATTGAGGTCCTCATCAGGGAGCCTGTTTCTCTCCACCCCCTCAACCTCCTGTTCATGCTTTCCCTCACTCACTCTCTCTCTCTCTCAATGAATAAAATCTTTTTTTAAAAAAAGAAAAATGTTTCTGTGGCCAATGTCAAGGGAATTGCTGCCTATGTTTTCTTCTAGGAGTCTTATGGTTTCAGATCTCAACTTTAGGCCTTTAATCCATTTTGAGTTTATTTTTGTGTACGGTGTAAGAAGTGGTCCAGTTGCACTCTTTTGCACGTGGCTGTCCAGCTTTCCCTGCATCATTTGTTGAAGGGACTGACTTTTCCCCATTGCGTACTTTTGTCTCCTTTGTCAAAGATGAGTTGGCCGTATAATCATGGATTAATTTCTGGGCTCTCTGTTCTGTTCCATTGATCTATATGTCAGTTTTCATGTTAGATCCATACTGTTTTGATTATTACAGCTTTGTAATAGATCTTGAAATCTGGGATTGTGACACTTCTTGTTTACTGTAAATCTTTGTTGTTTGTTTGTTTGCTGTAAATCTTAAAACAACAGGTTTCATTCTTAAATTCCACAT
This sequence comes from Enhydra lutris kenyoni, assembly GCF_002288905.1. NCBI lineage: Eukaryota > Metazoa > Chordata > Mammalia > Carnivora > Mustelidae > Enhydra > Enhydra lutris. The sequence continues at coordinate 105,974,962 of NW_019154085.1, forward strand.
CCTGTGGCCCTACTATGCCCACTGTTGGCAAGGGAGTGCTGTCCTGCCATACCCCTTCCTGAACACCCATGTGAAGCTCATTTTGTATACTCAGTGCCTGGAGGGATGTTACCTGCACCTTAACATCCAGGCCCAAAGGGTCATGTAAAATATTTCCTTGCCTTTCTCACTGGGATGTCTCACAGCCCAACCAGCTAGCAGGACTGTCCGAATGTTCCTTCGCTCGCTGTCCTTTCTTTCCTACTCTTCAGTCAGGACATTCCTTCTGTTACCAACTCTATGACCAAGACTGGAGGGCCCATTCCTGCCTTTGTCCTTGGGTGATAATGGAGTGGGTTTCATCATCATCCTTCAGGGACAAACATCTACGTGCCCTGCAAACCTCTCCTACCTTACGGATTGCTTTTCACACACAACTCTGGTGTGTTTTTAAACCAAAGGACCCCTTTCCCATTTGGAGTGAGGATGGATTGAACAAAGTGAATGGAGGGAACAGAGGACCCTGTTTCCTCTCACACATATACCACACAAGGAAACACGTGCACACACACATTGTATGGGTTTTTTTTTTTTTAACATAAACATAATAATGCTTTAAGAATTATTTTGCAACTAGCTTTTCCCATGTACAGTAATATGTGTTGGACATCTTTCCAGTTAGTACTTATTCTTTTAAAGTCCTGTTTAGTCATCTATAATATGGGGGGTGGTGTGTAGAACAGGCATGACCAGAGGGATGTAATCAGATTTTATTTTCCACTGTCTCTTACCACATTCTTTTTTTTTTTTTTTAAGATTTTATTTATTTATTTGTTAGAGTGAGACAGAAAGAGAGCACAGGCAGGCAGAATGGCAGGCAGAGGCGGAGGGAGAAGCAGGCTCCCCGTGGAGCAAGGAGCCTGATGTGGAACTTGATCCCAGGACACTGGGATCATGACCTGAGCCGAAGGTAGCCGCTTAACCAGCTGAGCCACCCAGGTGTTCCTCTTACCACATTCTCAGTGGATAGTTTCTCTCTGTGTCTTAGGTACAAACTCAGATGGTCCTGTGACTAGTCTGATCCTTTTTTTTTTTTTTTTTAAGATTTTATTTATTTATTTGACAGAAAGACATCACAAGTAGGCAGAGAGGCAGGCAGAGAGAGAGAGAGAGAGAGAGAGAGAGGGGAGGAAGCAGACTCCCTGCCAAGCAGAGAGCCCGATGTGGGACTCCATCCCAGGACCCTGAGGCAGAGGCTTAACCCACTGAGCCACCCTAGTCTGATCCTTTGTATGTCACTTGAATCAGTAAAACAGTCTCTATGCAGAAATGAGAATGTGTGGTCTGATGTGTTACCTGTTTAATGCTTTCTGACTCCTGACTCCTCTAGGCTCTGGCATTGGGTGTAGGCGGCCCCCAGCCTGTGAAAGAAGGGAGTGTGTGGGGGAAGTGACCACTTTCTTCTTTCCTTTTTAATCCTCTCATCCAGGTTTGCACAGAGGATAGGAAGAGCTGAAAGTTCTACACTGCCTGGTATTGTCTCAAGATGGCTCTGAACTCACTCTTGTGACTAAAACTCTTGATGGGCAGGGTGTTGTGTTGCTCTGGCTGCTGCTATCCCCTGAGACCCCCAGTTTCCAGCAGACCCCTCCACCTTGGTTGTTGAACACTCACACCCTTTCATGTGATCTCCAGGCTGGCTTTGTCTCCCAGATGGCCCACACTTGGTCCACATGAAGCCTTTGTGTATCTCTTACCTTCCACTTTCTGGGAGCACTAGCCAGCCCAAAGCAGCCACCTCCCTTGAGCCTCAGTTCTTAAGTGGTTAGCTGCCTCTCTTACCCTCTTGATTTCTTGGGCTGGATCAGAATGTGCTTCTCAAACTCTGGGGACACGTATCAGGCACATTTATTCCGAACCCTCTCTGTCTGGATAAGTCTGGAGTAGTGAGGTGGGACTCTCCTCCCTCGGTGTACGGTCAGCCTCATGACTTCAGTGGTCTACTGCAAAAGTCCTCCTCATAAAATTCATTTTCCCCTTTATACACCCTCAAGGTTTGGGGAGGGGTCTAATGGTCTTGTGATCGGTGTTCAGATACCTGCTTTAATGATTCCTCTAGAAACCTTGATATGTGAGATCCATTGTCTCTCAGCATCTCAGTCAAAACTCCTCATTTAGTATTGATCACATGAGTCTATTTTTCTATTAAGAAATATTTTGGTTGTTTTCTTCCACCCCCAAACCATCTTGATATAAAAATACCACTGCCGTGAATATCCTTAAAAAAATATCTTGGTGCACAAGTGCAGATGTTTCTTTTGACTGAATTACACACCTTAGTCATTTGCTTGCCTACTTCACTTGGAGATTTAGGAAGAGCTTAGCAGAAATGTATGTGTGTGTATGTATGTGCAGACTGGGCAGGTTCAGAGAACCAAGGATCTGGAGGGACAGAAGTAGGACATCTCCAAGCAGCAGATGAACCTACAGAGCCACACCAGCGCACCTCAGTGTAGGGGCAAACAGCTTCCCACTAGCCATTAGCCTGGCCAGGCTAAGTGGGCCACACTGGGCAGCCAGCATGATGTTTCTGAATGGCCAGTAGACACAGGACAGTGAGACAAGGCACACTTTAACAAGGCAATTAAACTTTCAAAATGATTTCTAGAGAGAATTAGCAATGCTACTAGATTTCTGATATGGTCAGAAATAGGTAATATGTAAAAGAATTTAAAGGTAGAAGTTTGAAACGGTAAGTTTTAGCTTTTAGAAAATTTACTTACATGGATTCCCTTACTCCCTGATGATGCAAGTAAACACGATATAACAACTTTATGACATTTGGAGCCACATAATCATTTATTTACTTTTGGTGCCTATTAGTTTCCTGCTGACCGTGTAATGCAAATAAAAGTGGGCATCTTCGGCGCCCACCTATTCTTGGTCTGTCATTGAAAAGAGCTGTGTATTTGATAATCAAATCATATGAAAAAGGAAAGACTTCATGTATCTCCCATACAATCCAGGCATTCCACTTCTAGATATTTACCAAAAAGAAATGAAAACATGTTTCCACATAAAGACTTGGACTTGAATGTTCACAGCAGTTTGGTTTGCAATAGCTAAAGACTGGAAACAGTCCAAATGTCCATCAGTAGATGAAGGGGTATACAAAGTGTGGTCTCCCCATATAATGGAAATCCACTCAGCAGTAAATAAGAATGAACTCGTGATACGTGCAGCAACGTGGACACATCTCAGAATCATTACGCTGAATGAAGGAAGCCAGACACAAAGGAGTTTCTTTTGGATGCGTCCATTTATATAAAATACAACCTAGTTTATAGCGACAAAAAGCAGATCAGTGATGGCTTAGACATGAAGGCTGGGGGGTGGAATACAGAAGGAACCTTCTGGAGGTGGCAGAAATGTCCTGCATCTTGATCGTGGTGGGTCTTCAGGGGTGAGTACAACTGTCAAAACCCATACAATTGTACTCTGTGAATGGATGCAGTTTACTGCATGGCAATTATTTCTCAGTACACTTGATAAGGAAAAAATAAGTAAAATCCTTACTGAAGTGTCTTAGAGTGACTATTTACCTACCCTTGAAATCTAGTTTAACTGCCTTTTCACTTGATAGGGAAGTGGAAGGAGGCATATATAAAATGCTCTAGACAGTGGCTGGTCCACGACAAACGGTCAGAGATGGAGAGATGGAGCTGCTATTGTCGTGAAGCTAGGCGTGGATGTCCGCAAACATGTCTTCTATCTACACGTATTCCGGAACCTCTCTGCGGACCTGGCTCATTGTTTTTCTCCAATAAATGCTTTTTTTTTTTTTTTAAATTAAAGATTTTGTTTATTTATTTGACAGAGACAGACACACAGAGAGAGGGAACACAAGCAGGGGGAGTGGGAGAGGGAGAAGCAGGCCTCCCGCTGAGCAAGGAGCCCGATGTGGGGCCTGATCCCAGGACCCTGAGATCAAGACCCGAGCCAAAGGCAGACGTCCAGCAACTGAGCCACCCAGGTGCCCCTTCAGTAAATGCTTTTTGATGAAAGGAAGAGATTTTCATATCAGCCAATACCTCAATTTACACCTTGGATGGGGCCCAAGGTCAGAGAGAGGATGGTGCTCTGGTTGGAGAGCAGTGTGGCTAGCCGAGGGAAGGTGCTAAGGGCACTTGAAACGTTGCCCCGGTCTCCCTCCATGGAAGTACATCTGTGCAAGTGTGTCGCTGCTCCTGCCACATGGTGTTCAGGTTCTGGGGCTCACAGGGCGAGCTGGAGTCACTTGAGGGTGTTGTCTGTCATGTGCTTCAGTAGTTGCCTAGAGGAAGGATGAGCTTTTTTGTGTGTGCTTCTTAGGCAGAGATAATGTGCCTGGGTAGCAACTTCATCTCCCAACCATAAAATATTGATAGTCCTGGTGTTGGACAGAGACCAGGAGACACGCCCTGGAAGGTGATGTTTGCCGGCAGGTGGTGAATGATTGATGAAAATGGGAAGTAAAATATTGATGTTCTGAGTTCACATCAGGCCTCTTCCCACCCAGAGGGGCTTGCGTCTTGTATTATTAAAGGTGAAAATTCAGAGATGGGTTACTTTGCCTCTGTTTGGAACATGACAGCTTTGACCAGCTATGGCTTGGAGATAACTCTGGAATATTAAGGTTGAGTGCCCTTGGAAACTTGGTGGATGGATGTTTGGAACCAAGAAAAGGAAATCCTACTTTGCCTGTCATGAAAAACTTGTAATAACAGCTTTGTCAATGTATTCTTTTTTTAAAGAAAGATTTTATTTATTTGAGAGTGAGAGAGACTGAGAGCTAGAAAGCACGAGCAGTGGGGAGGGGCAGAGGGAGAGGGAGAAGAAGACTCCCTGCTGAGCAGGGAGTCTAATGCGGAATTCGATCCCAGGACCCTGAGGTCATGACCTTAGCTGAAGGCAGATGCTTAACCTATTGAGTCACTCAGGTGCCCTGTCAATGTATTCTTCTTAAGAAATTATGTTTGCCAAAGTTGTACATGCACATAATTTAAAGAGAAAAAGAGATCTATTAGAAAAACAGCACTCTCAGGGTGCCTGGGTGGTTTAGTTGGTTAAGTGTCTGACTTCAGCTCAAATCATGATCTCGGGGTCCTGGGATTGAGGCCCCCATAGCTTGAGTCCACTTGAGATTCTCTCTCTCCATCTCCCTCTGCCCTTCCCCCACTCATGCTCTCTCTCTCTCTCTCAAATAAATAAAATCTTAAAAAAAAGAAAGTAGCACTCTCCTATGACACCCTGAGTGCCTTCCATTTTACCCTCTGCATAATGTAAGCACTATAATTTCTTTTAGCAATTCTTTTTGTATTATTTCCGTATGACCAAATAACATGCTTCATATGCTGTTTCTTGAAATAATTTCAGAGTGTCTATTGACTCTTCCTTGCAGAAGATAAGTGTTTGACTCTTTCATACCACCACTTAAACACATAGACAGACCCTTTTCTAGTCCTCTATTTTCCCAATATAATTATATTAGAATGTTAGTTACCTCATTATTCAGTATTTCCATTCTTATGAACGTATACAGAGATCTACAGCTGGTTAAGTCATTTACTAAGATTACATTTACTTTCCTATGTTGCCTTTGTTGGGGAGAAAAAATTTCCTCTACACTCCAGATTCTTCTGGCTGGTCTAAGAATTAAATTGATATGAAGCAGATTAACAGAAGAAAAAAAGTTTAATAATGTGTTCATGGAAGTCCGATAATAAAATTGAGACCCAAAGAAATCACAAAGGCATACAGCTTTAATACATTTAGACAAAGAAACATAAATCTGTGAGGAATTGACAAGATGAGAAAACTTATGTTTCGGAGCATCAGTTAATAAGGAATTCTAAAGAGAATTATGGGCTGGAGTATGAATGAATGGAGAAATGAATAAAAGTAACAAGATTTGTTTGTATTGGCTTCTTCCCTATACAGGCCCTGAATTCCCTGTCTGACAATAAGGATGTCTCCCTACCTTCTTGGGCAGGGAAGGTACCTTTTAGATGGGAGATATATTTCCTTTTATCTGGAGACAAAGAAGGGTCAGAGTGTTCTTGTTCTGACTTTTTAAAAAAGTAACTTTAATTCAAAATAATCAATATGCCTCACTGGGTCAGGCTTCCCTGAGTCCCAATACTTTAGTTTTCTTTTGGAGTTAAGGATGGTCTTGTTTTTGGTTTACTTGCCCAGTTTTCTATTTATTGTTTATTCAGTCTCAAAACTCTGCCAATTACCTAAATTTTTTCTTGAGGTTCAGATACATTAGCCATCCTATCAGTTTCATTTTCTGGAAGGAATGTCTCCTGGGGACTGTTCACCTGCTCCTAGGGGAACTGGTTGCTTGAAGCACCTGGTGCCCAACATCATCATGTACCATCATTCAAGGGGTGACCCTCACCTCTTTCCTGTGCTGAGTCCCAAACTTTTTCTCTATGTGTACTGTCTTAATTTGGAGGAACAAAGCCTCCATTGGCTTCCCAAGAAGTGATACAAGGAAGATAGTTTTTGGGGGGACTTTGCAAATGTGTATTATAGCTTAGCTGAGTACAGAACTTTAAGTTGGTAATAACTTTCTTTCATAATTTTGAAGACTTTACTTATTGTCTACCTTTTGAAAAGTTTGAAATCATTTGACTTTTTAAAATCCTTTTTTTTTTTTACATGAGATTTTTATTTTAGGGAAGCTTATAGAATCTTCTCTTTGGGGCGCCTGGGTGGCTCAGTGGGTTAAGCCGCTGCCTTCGGCTCAGGTCATGATCTCAGGGTCCTGGGATCGAGTCCCGCATTGGTCTCTCTGCTCAGCCAAGAGCCTGCTTCCCTCTCTCTCTCTCTCTCTCTCTCTGTCTGCCTCTCTGCCTACTTGTGATCTCTCTCTGTCAAATAAATAAATAAAATCTTTAAAAAAAAAAAAAAAGAATCTTCTCTTTGTTTCCAGAGATTTACAGTTTCCTGATAAATGTCTTTGTGTGGGTCTCAGTTCATCCATTCTGATAGATACTAGTTAAAACACATCAACTTTATTGAAGTTTACTTTAAATACAGTAAATGCAAACATTTTAAGCCAAAAGTTTTATGAGTTTTGATAAATATATAAAAGGTGGACTCTTTTTGGAGTGCCTGGGTATCTCAGTTGGTTAAGCATCTAACTCTTGATCTTCTAATTTTCTTTTCTTTTCTCTATCAGGAAAAAGAGTGAATGTTCTATTTAGTGCACTCTTCTGGCTTATCCGATTCTGGAAAGGCCTCTACCTTTCATTGGCTTTGAGTTATTTTACAACTCTGTAAATTGTAGAAAATGGATAACGCAAATGATCTTTTCCATAGAGATGCAAATAAATTTTGTTTGGTGCAGGTGCAAATTGAGTCCCCTCTTTCCCCAAGAAGCCAGTTTTGCATCTATTAACACATTCATTTCAGCCTTCTTGATTGTCCATATGTCCAATATGTCCTTTGATTTCTCAGTTGAATCATTTGCAACATTTTAAGGATTCCTCACTAATAGACAAGTTAAAGAAAATCTTTGACATGTGGTCATTTTAACATTCTAACATTTTATACCTATTACCCTCTTAACTTTTAATTTAATCTGGGGTAGTTCCTTCACTTTATAATCCAGACCTTCCATTGAGTTTCTCATATCTGTTTTCATATATTTTTAAAAATATTTACTTGGGAGAGAGAGAGAGAGAGAGCACCCAAGTGGGGCAAGGGGCAGAGGGAGGAGAGAATCTCAAGCTGATTCCCTGCTGAGCCCAGAGCCTGATGCAGGGCTTGATCTCTTGACCATGAGATCATGACTTGAGCTGAAATCACCAGCTCAAGTCACTGAACAAAATGAGCCACCCTTGTTTTCATATCTTTAATCTCGAAGAGTCCCCTTTTTTTGGTTTTCTGAATGATAACTTTAAAAAAAAGCTCTTCTTATTTCATAGATACAATATCTTATTTATTTGGGGATATTAATGATAGTTTGTTTTGATGTCATCTTATTTTGCATGGCCTTTTTTTCTTATAATTTGTCTTTCTCTGTTTTGTTGGCTGACACTCATGTTGAATGCTTTCCTCAGACGTCTGGCAATCCTTCATTATTCACTCATAATCACTAGTGGGGCTAGAAGACCGATAGGCAGTTTGGACACTGGGAGTGGTATTCAACATAGGTTGATCTGGCTGGGCTATTCTACTGGGAAACTTTGGATGTCAGCATCTTTGGGAATTTTCCCCAAAGAAGACCTTAGCAGTCTTGGGCTTATAGTATCTGCACATAGCAAGCAGTTCTCTGTGGAGCCTTAGAATTCTGTCTGCAAATGTGCACTTATTTATTTTAAAAATAGTTTCCATCCGGGACTATGCCCAGTGCCCCTAGTCCAGAGACTCTGCTTTATCCTCTTCAGAGAATAAGCCTCCAGGTTTCTGCTTGGTGAGCGGGAAGTTTGGGAGGACATTTGCTTATTTGTTTTTTACAGACTCTCTGTTAATCCTGTTTTTAGTCCTACTTTTACTCCAGTGGCACTAGACCCCTCCAATTCTTCTTTTAGGGGTCATGCGGGGTAGTTTGGGTGTTTCTTGGCTTTACCTACTGCCAGCTAAGGATTCAGTGTTCTTGAACCTGCTAAATCAGTTCCCACTCATCCGTCTTCCACTTTCCAAATTTTGATCCAGTGATTTCATCCTCTGTTTTCTCTGTCTTCATGGGTATATGTCTTTAAAAACTTATATCTCATTATTTTAGGGGAGTTTCAAATGGAGCAAAAGCATATTCTGTTTTCTATCTTGGCCTGGAATTTCAGTATATTTTTAATTTCAGTATTCATTTCTTCCATTTACCTGAGTGTGAAGAGGCGGGATTATGTTGTGAAAAGGCACAGACACCAGCCGGTGGTAAGTTAGAATTCTCATTATGAGCTCTATGCTACTGTTCAGGTCACTCCATGTTTCTCGCCTTAGTGTAGTTATTTGTGCAGTAGTCATTGGAAAGTAATAATATCTACAACTTGGGGTTGTGATGTGGTTTAAAGATGATGTATATAACTTGCTTGCCCCTCCAGTTATGTTTCCATTGACAGATTCTTTCCTTATATTCCTGAGAATATTAAATTTAGGGCCAGCACTCCCCATGGAGTTGTATTAATATGTTTCATCGAGAACGGGCAACATGTATTTGATGGCTGGTGAAGGAATCCTGCAAGGTTCCCTAGAGCAGATCTGTTTGTAATCTGGTGGCCATCAGTCAACTAGCTACATATTCAAATGTGAAAAGATTTTGGACTTCGGTTCCAAAGTTTCCTGGTATTTCTGCTCAGTCCTCCAGGGGGCAACTTTACTTCTGCCCATTTAGACTGCAGTCTCCAAAGAAGCTGGCTGCCATATTGTTTTGCTTCTCATTTCTAAACTGAGTCTTGTACTGCTAGACTCATCCTTATTTCATCAAAGAAAGAGGAAATTATTGACATTTGTTCCAGGTTTCCATTGTTTTCTTCTTTCTTCCCTGATGTCTTTTTGCCAGAAGTCTCCCTCTTCTGGTGGAAGTGGCTCCTTCCTGCCTTCAGAGGAGGATTCCTAACCTCCAATCACCCTGGGTTCTCTGTTCTCAAGGTCCTTCAGAGTTCCAGTCAGAGCTCCTGATATGCCATTTATTTTGTGAAACTGTTCTTAAAGTTTTTTTTTCTTTTCTTTTCTTTTTCTTTCTTTCTTTTTTTTCTTTCTACTCTCTCACACTATATCCTCTTTGGGTGGACTTATGAGAAGCTTTCTATCAGGGGTGAGCACTGGAAATATCTGAGCCTCCCCTGAATATTTCGCTGGATTTTATCTTATTGGTATTTATGAATTATGCAGTATCTGTTTGACCCTTTCATTGGCTGTCTGGAAGCTTAGAAAACATGTTTGACTCGTCCCAAGCAAGTGCATCGAATCCAACAATAAGCACTTTGGATAATATCATTATCCTTAACTTTATGTTATTTTTCTCATCTTAATTTTTCTCAACCTTGATTTTCCCATGTATTTATTTTCCAAAACTTATTTTCTATGCATTTTTTGTTACGCTGCAGCAAATCTTTGTAGAATGTGGTGATATATAAACATATGAATGAAGAGACAGGTAGCATAAAACTTTTTGCCTGCAGAGGCAACACAGGCCAGAAATAAATGCAATTCCACAGAGGCTGGGATAAATCTACAAAGGGGAGAGAGAGAGCATCATGCTAGAATGTTGGAGAAATAGGTACAAAAGTCTGTGATTGAAGTCAGTAAGGACATTTATAGTTTCCTGCAACCCTGGGTGTTCCTTCTGGACACTAAACCCTAAATTGGACAGACCACAGGACTGACACAGCGAGTCTGATGGATTTAGAGCACTTCCGTCTCTGGATTCCACAATGAGTGAGGAACCTTGGAGAGACATAGGCCAGTGTCAAGCCTCAGATCTGGGGTTGAGCACAATATTTGTAACCTAATTGAGACTTGTGGTAGTGATATTTATTGCTCAACAAATAGCCCTGCGCTCCTGCACACATCCCAGTCTGCTTCTCTGCTTTTTGGTGGGAATTGATTCTGTGTGGAAGCATAGAGCAGGTGTGAGTTCACCTTGCTTAACTTGTGCTGCCTCCGTGATGAGGAAGCCAGTGTTTTTGCTGAATCCATAAGATGGCAAAGCCTCTGTTGACTTGGGTAGAGCCAAGCCCCCGTTGACCCACGTTGGGCATCAGCATGAGTGAGGAGTAAATCTTGGTTATGTGAAGTTAGTGAGATTTTGGGGTTATACATTACTGCAAACGGAGCCGAGCCCAACTTCACTAATATAGCCCTCAGTTTCCATGGCGGTAAAATGGGAGTACGAATCACTCCCTGACAGATTTCTTTCTTCTTCTTTTTTTTTTAAAGATTCCATATACTTATTTATTTGAGAGAGAGACACAGAGAGAGAGAGTGAGAGAGTGAGAGAGCGAGCACAAGCAGGGGGAAGGGCAGAGACAGGGACAGGGACCCCAACATGGGACTCCATCCCAGGACCCTGATATCATGACCTGAGCCAAAGGCAGATGCTTCACTGACTGAGCCACCCAGGCGCCCCTCCCTGACAGATTTCTTTTTGGAAGTTTAATGACAATATAAGTGGAGCTAGTGGCTCAGAACAAAAGGACTGCTATTATAATAATGATCATTCCTATCGATTTCTTGAACACAGAAGATGATGGCTGATGGACTCTGGCTTGAAGCAGGGCATGTAGTAAAATGGACAGAACAGAGTTCAGGGGATCAGACAGACCTGCAGTCATGACCTAACTCAACAAATCCACCGTGGGAATGAGTGCAAACAATTGAATCACTTTAAGTCTATGTCTACAACAGTAAAACGTGGATAATTTTATCTCACTTGTGGCTTATCGTGAAAATTAAAAGAGCCTCTAGAGCTGCTAGCAAATAGCTTGGCACATAGGTCATTCCTCTCCTTTTGCTTCCCCGGTAGGCTGTCTCAAAGCAAGCCACGGGCTCCTTGTCACAGAAGATGCCTTCTTCTAGGGACTCTGATGCTGGCCATTCTGTTAAGGACTGAGCTGTGCTGCTTTCCCAAGACTACCCGGCAACTCCCGTTGCATTGCCCAGCAGAAGTCACACAAGGAAGCTAGGTCTTACTGACGTCATAAGACTGATAGTATGAGGAGTTGCTCTGACTCAGGTCACTAGGAACTTTGGGGAGAGCGGTGGGAAGTTAAGGGGTGGTCTTAACAGGGGGGTGATGGACGGTGATGGGGAGGCAGCAGTAAGCCGTGGCGGGGACCTGGGTAGCAATGAATACGAGTCTCTTTCCTCTGCACCTGTCTCCCTCCCTGTTCACAAATGTCTGGAGCACAGAGGTGCACAGATTCCAGTGTCCACCAAAAGGAGCTACACCTGCAACGGAAAAGGGAGATTTAATTGAAAAGTATCAAAGGGCAAAATGTTTCTAGGCTGGTCTTCTTACAGTGTCTTGTATTTGTCTTATTCAGAAGGCCTCTCCCCGCCGTGCAGGCGTCGTCCTGCCCTGTGCTAACCTCTCCTGCCCTCTGAAGTCCTCCAGCTGTAGCCAAACATGTGGTTCATGTGGTAATTAATTAGGCCTGGCCTTGTGGCTCGTCTTCTACTACTTTCTCGAAGTCCTGTTTCTATCTTGAATTTATATTTGAATTTTCCAGTGTTTGGGTTTGACGTTACAGCTTGGGTTTCAAGTGGCCAGATGGCAAGGTGGCTTGGATTTCCATGGGTTGCCCCATGCCTAGGATGGTGCCCAGAACAGGGCCTGGGCTTGGGGACGTCCCAGGGAACCTGATTTTCTTGTTTAATTATTATGTTTAATTTTGTTATGTGTCTGTTCTCCTTCCTGGCCTCCCAGTTTCTGCTTTTGTCAGTTTATCTGTTTCTATCAAAGCAGATCCTTGTCATGTTGGAGACATAGTCCTGTGATATTTACTAGTCCTTATAGGAAGAGCTACTGGTAAGGAGTAGACCCCCCCCCGTTTAATTTTTTTATATAGCATTATATTAGTTTCAGGTGTACAACCTGATTAAACAACTCTTTTTTTTCTTTATTAGACTTTTTCACATGCTTTTCGCTGCCTTCACCAGCACTTGCAGTTGGCTTTCCACAAAGAAACAAAATGTCCATCACTTATAAAAATGATTGGGTGCTGAAGCGACGGTAGGAGAACGGGTTCATTTTAGGGGGGCTGATGCTGTCGGTCTGCTGTGCTCACAAGTTTAGCAACTTCCTTCCTCAAGGCACATTCCAATTTGTGACTCAGGAGAAGAACAAATCTTACTATCTCATGGACCTGTGGATCGCAAAACTATTCAGGGCAGAAGCCATGAATGCCCAGCCTCCTGTGTGCTTTTTAAGGTTTGTCCTAGCTAACTGCTCCCGATGGTTAACTGACTGAGCCACCCAGGGGTCCCCGCATATAACTTTCAACTCCCCAGAACTACTAAGAGCCTGTTGACCAGAAACCTTACAAATGACATAAATAGTCGGTTAATCCATATTTCATATGTTATGTGTATTATATGCTGTATCCTTATAATAACGGAAGATAGAGAAAAGAAATGTTATTAAAAAAATCATAAGGAAGAGAATATATTTACAGTGCTGTACTGTATTTGTTGAAAAAAACCTGTAAGTAATGGACCTGTGCAGGTCAATCCTGTGGTGTTCTAGGGCCCAGTGTACTTTGCTGAGGCATAATTCACCCACTTATAGTGTATAATTTAATGACTTAGTGTATTTACGGAGTTCAGCAGCCATCACCACAATCAGTTCTAGAACATTCTCAGGAGTCCCAAAGAAACACTACCCATTCGTGTTCACTCTCTCTTTCTGCCTAATCCCCTGAGCTCTAGGCAATCGCAGCCTACCTTCTATCTCCACAGATTTGCCTGCTCTGGCCCTTCATGACAATGGAATACTCCCATACGTGGCCTTTTGGGTCGGGCTTCTTTCCCTCGGCGTGCTTTCAAGAGTCAGCCATGTTGTGGCACTCATCAGTACTTCATTCCTTTGTGTGGCCAAACAGTACTCCCCTGTTTAGACAAATCACATTTTATTTATTCATTTATTAGTGGATGCACACTTGGGTGGCTTCCTTTTTTGTGTCTGTTATTCGTGTACCAGTTTTTCGATGGACCCATGTTTTCACTTGTCTTGGGTAAATACCTTGGGCTGGAAATTGGGGTCAGATGGTAACCTGGTGTTTGAGATTTCAGAAACAGCCAAAGGACTTTCCACAGCAGCTGCACCATTTCACAATCCCACCAGTGTAGGAGGGCTCCCATTTCCCCACCTCCTTGCAACACTTGTTATTATTTGTCTCTTTGCTCCGTTTCCTTGAAACAATTATCTGTGTCCCAGGTTTCTGTGGGTTTCTGCTTCCTTCCCCACTCCTTCCCAAGAAGCCCACAGAGTGGGCTGAGCTCGGAGGAGGCAGCCATCCTGGGGACCAGGAAGGCTGGGATCCTGGACAAGGTGCGCTCTTGTTCCTGAGGCCTCCTCTGATTGTTATGGGACAGCTATGCTCAGTCTTCCTTCCGGAGCTCCATCTGGGGAGTCAACTCAACCTTCGGGGCTACCTTGCTGGCTGAGTATCCTGGCCTGGAAGGAGAAGCTGGGGAAGAACAGCCCTCCAGCTCTGCTCTGAACCTTCTTTCTGGCTTCTTACCACCTTCCAGGCTGGACAGAGGGTACGATTGAATTCTGCTCCTTCTCCCACACAGCAGTGACCTCCACGACCTAGCTGTCACGGGTACAAGGACCATCTTCTTCTGTCTGTGGGGACTTTGAGGGGGAACTCCACAAGATGGACCCTTCAAGCTTTGCTCTTGATAAACTAAGGCAGAGCTAAAGGAATTGGAAATCTCCGTTCTGACAAATCCCGTCTTTCGAGAGTATTACCTTGCAGCAAAATCATACTTTGCATGCCAGGAGCAGAGGATTCATTTCCTCATTCTTTTCTTTTGCATTCTTTCTATAACAAATAGGAATCCCGAGTGAATGAATGCATCTGAGTGAGGAGGATGAAGATTATATAGTCGGGAAGGCAAAAGAGAAAATTAACAATTTTCAAAATATTATTCCTGTTACATTGCTGTCATTTCAGTGTAGGGTCAGGTTTTTCAGCCGATGAGCCATTGCCTAAAACGATTTTTGTCTAGCTTTAATATTGTAGTTTGTATTGTGATTATAAACAGGTTTTTTTTTTTTTCCCAAACGTAGAGCCTACTAAAAATATTTTTAATTATGCAAGTATTTCCTGAATGCATTATCATTATAAATAAAATTCAGATAGCGCCAAAGTCCCTCGTAAATATCACCTCTGATTCCAAGACCTTTGAAGAGATAACCATACCTAGCTCTGATTTGTATCTTTCCAGATCTTTTCCTTATCCATTTATACATTGACACAGCTATCTTTAGAAATAATAGGTTTGTTTTCTTCCTACATGAACGCTATTATTCTTTGTGCTTCATTCTGCAGCCTGCTTTTCCCTTTCACTTTTGAAAGAATCCTGAAGGCTTTTCTAGGTTGTCAGTACAAATAACTTTATGTCATTTCTTTTAACTGCTACGTAATATTCCATGGTACCGAAATACCACAGATTATTAAGCCAGATCCCTATTAACAGACACGTAAATGGATTATTTTTATTTTTTATTGCTACAAACTATGATTCAGGGAACATTCTGGTACATCCTTCTTTCTGTACATGCACAATGGTTTCTCTGGGGACTCAGAACAGAAATGGTTAGGTCAAAGGATATTCATATTCAGCATTTTAATAGATGCTACCAGACTGCCCAACTGAAGGCCTGAATGAAGATTAAGCTATTCGAATGTGCTTTTTAAGAACTGCAAGTGTCTTAAATCCTCCACCCTGAGAGATTGTGATGCACTCCTCCATTCCCTTGAGAATCACTGATTTATACTTCAGTATGAATGCAATCATTGTGTTTTCTCGACCAGAGAAATCTACATTTAAAGGCTTACTTCTAATTGTGGAATAAAGCATGTTGTTTTCTGTTGAAGTAATTTCAGGCATCAGTGAGCAAGTAAGGGAGGCATTTCGGGGTCGGAGGCTTTTCTGCGCCCCTGAAAATTATGCTCTTGTGGTTGCTGGCTCTACCCTGTGAGGCACACAGAAGACCCTGGAAAAAGGTCTTCACATGCTTCGGGGAGCTGGGTCGTTGCTCAAAGCTCAGTCCAGAATGGGAAGCCCTCAAAGACAAGACCGTAACTCTTGGTACCTGGCTCCTCTTTGCCGAGCACAGACCCCCGAGACCGGAGGGGAGAAGCCCAGAGCTGCTGGGAGCAGACGCCGTCCCAGGAGCACATAAAGCCCCATGGTGGAGGAAGAGCAGGGTCAGCCACGCGTAAGCTGGGAGGGGTGTCGTCGGGCTGCAGCCAGCAGGCCGGCTAAGGGGCATAGGCAGAGGCCTTCCTGAGAAGAGTTGAGAAAACAGAGCACGTGGCTGGTCAAGGAAGAAGTGGCCCAGGACCAAACGGCAGCACTGGGCAGCATTTGTCCTTGTGGGGTCCTGACCACAGGCTCCAGGGAGGGCCAGCTGGCCGAGAGGGCTCCAGACTTGAGCGTACGCCGTGGATGGCGGAGGTGGGGCAGAGCCGGGGAATAAACTAGAACTCACAGAAATCTCACAGCAACGCTGAGAGCGGATCTTAACATCGTCCCATTTAGTGGATGCGAAGACATGCTCAGAGACCATTCCAGAGTCCCTTGGGCAGAGTCATGGTGTGCGCTCAGATCTGTCAGACCGGGAGATGCATGCTCAGCCCCAGGGGGAGAAGACTACTTCTTTTTTTTTAAGATTTTATTTATTTATTTGACAGATAGAGATCACAGGTAGGCAGCGAGACAGGCAGAGAGAGAGAGGAGGAAGCAGGTTCCCTGCTGAGCAGAGAGCCCGATGTGGGGCTTGACTCTATCCTAGGATCCTGGGATCATGACCTGAGCCGAAGGCAGAGGCTTTAACCCACTGAGCCACCCAGGTGCCCCGAGAAGACTACTTCTATGTCAGCTGTCTGTCTATCCTGGGTGACTGCGTGCCCGGTGCCTGGGGGCACACAGTGGATACTCAGCATATGCTTGATGAGTGAATAAATGAATGAATGAACGAAGGGAGGCTCTCAGCCTTCAGGAGGTGCCACAGGTAAGGATGACAAAAAGCTCATCTTTCGGAGCCCACCCTCTGAGAGCAGAGCTGGGGAGAGGCTCTCTGTGGTTGGAAGGCAGGGGTGGAGTTCTGAGAAAGGGGAGGGGGTGCCCGATCTCTCCACTTCTCCAGTTTTGATAGAAATCAGTCCTTGGACAACATCAGGGCCCCTTGTTCTCCCTCCTCTCCCACGCCAGCCCCTCCCAGCTGTCACCACTGCTGCTTGTCCCGCCCCCAACTTGCGCTGCACACAGTCACCATGCCTTGAGCATTAATCACAAGG
This sequence comes from Enhydra lutris kenyoni, assembly GCF_002288905.1. Lineage (NCBI taxonomy): Eukaryota > Metazoa > Chordata > Mammalia > Carnivora > Mustelidae > Enhydra > Enhydra lutris. Next base: position 105,991,965 of record NW_019154085.1, read on the forward strand.
AGGTGCTAAGTCTCCAGGCAACGAAGTCGAGGTTCTGAGGGGGAGGCAACTTTCTCACCAGGTAATAGTAGATGGCCTGACCCCTTATCCTCCCCAGCTTCCAACTGTGGAAGTCTAGAATTCACTGAAGGCCTGATGTTGACTGCCTGGGTCTGAGATAAAAGGCGACCCTTCTGGAGCAGACATCACCGCCTGGCTGTAAGGATAAGGTATACTACCTGTGAGGCTCTCAGCTGGACCTTGGCTCTAAATCAAATTTATGGCCTTATGCCCAGTGACCCTATGAACAAAGGAGGATGTCAAATTTTCCACTATAAATCCCTAGTTATGTGCATTTGCTTCCAGAAAAGAAAGCTTAGTTTTGGCTCAGGATGGGGTACCAATGGTCAGAAACAGGAGAATTCCCCTCAAGAGAAGGAGAACATAGTGATGATTTAGAGCTCACCAGAGGGCATCCCATCTGGGAGGGCAGGATACTGTTAGAGATGGCCCTTTGCTCCATCCTGCTTGGGTGCTAAGAAGTAACAAGAGATCTCATTTATGGGTGGCTTCCTCTGGGCGGGGTCTGATGCACATGTCATTTACCTCATCTTGACCAAACTCCTCTTCCCCTCATTTTACATATGAGAAACTCAGGTTTGGAAAGGTATGGTACTTTTGACTTAAAGTCATACAGCTACTCAGATTAGAAACCAAGATTTCACCTTCACCAGGTTTGTTTGGCTACAAAGTCTGAGGTTTACCCACCAACCCTCGAAGCTTTGCTAGGGTCCTGCTCTACGCCTTGAGGATTATTTCAAACTCTCCATATAGGTCAGGGGTACACAGAACAAAGAGAACTGACATTTATTGTCATATTTTCCACACATTCTTCATTTTTCCGCACAATAACTCTGTGAAAGAGATTAGGGACTGATGTCACTATACACCTGATTGCTTCAGTGGGAAAGGGTTAGAAGTCAGTCTCCAATTTGCAATTACGCATTTACTTTTTAAAAACTCTTATTTCAACTATGAAGGTGATTTTCAAACATGGCAAGTATAAGCTAGGAGTTGAAAGTAATAGAAACATTGCTGCTGAAATCCTGAGTGGTACATTAAAACCAAAGCTAAACGAAAGGGTTACAAGACCATCAAATTGCAGTGCAATCCACAACCTCTAACAGGAACAAAAGTCCCCTCTCTGTCAGAGGGTAGATGGCCACGTGGTAAACAGTCTATGAGCTCCTCAGTTGCCCACACAACTGACTTTCCCTGTGCCCAGTAAAGAAATGATAACAGCCACAGTCTTCATGAGGCAGACCATGCTCCCCAGTCAATAAATTTCCTATTATCCAGTTGATGTGGTAAAAACTGCAATGGCCATGTTGCTCTCTGGGCTCACCCGGGGCTTTCCTGCTGAAGCTTTCCAAATAGATCCTGCCTCCCTGGGAGCATTAGCCCCAGGAGGCGGAGGGGCAGATGGAGAAAAAGCTCCGAGGGCAGCTCGCCATTTCTTTCTCTTCCTTAGACATTTGGTTAATTCCATTCCATTACCCTGTGTCTATATGTGTTCCAGCTGAAAACAAAACAAAACAAAACAAACCCCCAAACCCTCTTGCCCTCTCTGCCTTCAAGATAATGTGATTAAATGGGGCAGAACTGGCCAGCAGCTACACCCATAACGTCTTGAAATTTTGCTCTTAACCCATTAGGAAATACAATGTCTCCGCAGAGAATGGACTCATTTATCACGTCTCCCCAGGACATTTGCGTCTGACTGGGCTGGTGAGCAAAGCTCACTGCAGAGGAAGAACGCAATGAGGGAAAAGCCAGCACACCTGGGGTAGTTCAAATTCTGTTTTTCTACTCCGCAAGCAGTCTCCTTCGGCTCCGCTAAGTTACAGCAGAGGCAGGAGAACTGTTCAGTGGAACCACGAGGTGGACAGTACCCCGCCTTCCTCCCGAAACGGAACATAGAGCAACCCCGCAGATACCACTTAAATCCATCGGGTGGCGGTAGTGGTGCGCACAGAGTACTTGAGGGACAGGGAGGGGATCCTATTTTCTGCCAACCATTTTTTCTGCTTCCTTCCATTGTTCTCTATGCTTTGGGGGCAAAGAACACACAGTTAACTTCCGTCTGCTCTCACCCCTTTATCTCTTTGTCTTGATCATCTGCCCTGCCTCCCCACATTTACTGTACTTCTTCACATTGACTTTCCACACGTCAAGCTGGTTCCAGCCTCAGGACCTTTGCCCCTGCTGTTTCCTCTACCTGACCTGCTCTGTCCCAGATCTTTCATACCTGGCTCCTTGTCCTTCAGGACGCAACTCAGATCATCTGTGCAGAGGCTTCCTAGTCTTTTTTCCTCTTCAACTTTACTGAGGTGTAATCGGCAAATACAAATGGTATGTATTTAAGGTAAACAAGTTGATATTTTGATGTACCTATTTGTACAGTGTGAAATAATCACCAGGATCAAACTAATTAACATCTCCATCACCTCACATAGTTCTTTTCCTTTTTTATTTGTTGTTGTTGTGACAAGACTTAAGATCAACTCTCTTAGCAAATTCCAAGTATACAGTATAGTATTGTTAACTCTGCTGGCAATTAGATCCCCAGAAGTTAGACATCTTGCTTTACTGACATTTTGTACCCTTTGCCCAACATCGCCCTGTTTTCCCACACTCCAGCCCCTGGTGATCACCGTTCCACTCTCTGCATCTATGAGTGTGACTGCTCTAGATTCTACATATAAGTGAGATCACACAGCATTTGTCTTTCCATGTCTGGCTTATTTCACTTAGCATAATGTCCTTCACGTTCATCCCTGTTGCAAATGACAGAATTCCCTTCTTTTCAGCAGTGGGATAATGTTTCATTATATACATATGTATAAAAAGTAGGGGATATGTGTTCCTGGGAGAGGAACTTGCATATGGGAAGGAACAGAAGTGAGGGGAAATGGAACCCTAGGGATATTCTGCAATATGGCTAGAATTAAGGGAAAGAAGGAAGAAGAAGAAAGAGGGGCAAGGTTTTGCTTTTAAGTAATTAGAAAACATAATGTCCCCCTCCCCCTCATTAGCTTAGTTCTTACAATTATCAAAGAATATTTAGGGAATGTGTTCGTAGGTGAAGGTAGAGTGCTTGGCGGGGTATGACCATGGAGGACTTTGAGCCCCATGTTAAGGAGCACGTGACTTATCCTGAGGCCTGGAAAGCCCCCAAACGGTTATTAGCAGAGGAGTGTTATGGTCGAATGCACATCCACCAGCAGAAACCCACAGGAGTGACCTTGTCTGCTTCAACAGAAGTCAGTGGGTTTCAAGGTGATACAGTGTTGTAAAAGGTAGCCTCAAGAAAGTGAAATTCCACCTCTCCCCAGGACTTTTTAGAACCTTTAATATGGTGCTAATGAGTCTTGAGAATCTCTAAGAAGGGGGAATAATGTATAGAGTTTCTCAGCTTTACCATGTGCCTTTTTTCCCCCCAGTATCCTCCAGGACATAATCAATTTGGGCCCAAAGATTTGAACTCATTTAAAGGTGTTGTTGGCTTTCTTCTTATTTGTGTATTCATTTTTTTCTTTTCTTTTTTTTTTTTTTTTAAAGATTTTCTTTGTTTGGCAGAGAGAGAGTAGGCAGAGAGGCAGGCAGAGAGAGAGGAGGAAGCAGGCTCCCCACTGAACAGAGAGCCCAATGTGGGGCTCGATCCCAGGACCCTGGGATCACAACCCGAGCCAAAGGCAGAGGCTTTAACCCACTGAGCCACCCAGGCACCCCTCGTTTTCTTTTAATGTGGTAAAAAAACACCACGGATGTAGAGGTGTAAACCAATACAGATGTATTACCTCCCGTTCTGTAAGACAGAAGTCTGACACAGGTCTCACCAGACTAAAATCAAGGTATGTGCAGGGCCATGCTCTTTTCCAGAGGCTCTATGGGAGGACCTGTTTCCTTTCTCATTTGAGTTGTTGTCAGAGTTTAGTTCCCTGTGGATGTGGGAATGAGATCCTCACATCTTGGCTGGCCATTATCAGAGGGCTATCCCTGGCTTCTAGAGGCTCCTGCATTCCTGGGCTCATGGTCCCCTTCTTCCATCTTCAAAGCCAGTAAAGGCAGGTGACATACCTCCCACACTTGGATTCTCTTGTTCTTCTTTCCTCTCTGCTCATGGCCAGGGAATGCTCTCCATTTTTAAAGACAAATGTGATTATATTGGGCTCACCAGAGAATGCAGGACAATGTCCCCATCTCAAGGTTGTGCCCTTCATTACATCTGTAAAGTTGCTTTTGCCACAAAGTAACATATTCACAGATGCTGGAGACCAGGGAATGGGCATCTTTGGGGGGTTCTTACCCTGCCTGCCTTTCCCAACTACGCATTTCATTTTCGGTATGATCAAGTTGCAAGGTTGATGACCATTTTCCCCAGGATAGTTCTGCTTCCTTTCATTTTATAAATCTTACAGCATTCCTGAAGCACTGAAACTTTCCTTACAATGTCCATCTTTCTGCTTCAAATGTGTGTTGGTGGGCCAACCTTGTTTTCTTCTGGGTCATGCAGCCCAGATGTCTCCTGGGTCCCCTGCATCTCACAGATGTAGTTGAACTTGACTGAATCCAGCCTGCTGGGCCTGTGAGGACCCAGAGCTCTCTCCAGGGCATCTGCATGTTTCCATGACTGCTCCCTGTCTTGGCAATCCTGCCCCTGCAGGACACCACTTTACAAACCCCCAAGTCCCAGGATGTAGGACTTTCCTTCTCCCAAAGAACGTGACTCACAGCCCCTCACAAGTCACAGTGTTGCAGCCTTCCCCTATCTCACTGCTTTGTGGGATTTCTCCTCTCCCCTCTTTGCTCTTTTCCCTTATCCCTTTGCAATCAAGAAATCTTATTAGTCTTGTAAAAGACTTTTTTCGGGTCAATATGAGAGGTCCTCCTTTTGGAGGTAAGCTAATTCCCCAAGCTCACTTAATGGATGATCCCAGGTCGGGATCGTGAAGGGGACATGCCATGGTTTTGCATGGCATCTGTGCAGATAGGATGGATGTGAGCATTGCATGTTTCACCTTCCAGAGACTGACCCTGAGTCCAGCGACCAACAGGTCAGCTACGAGTGGGGTGGTTTACCCTCCAGACAGGTCCCTGCCCCCTCTCCTTCTTCATCCTTGTCCCTAAATCAGCCTACCCATACTCTGTATGCGTAAGGTTTTGGAGTGCCTCCCACTTCTGAGTGGTAGGTTGAAGACAGTCTATAAAATAGAGAAACTCTGAACCGGGGTAAAATGGTGAAAGATTACGGCCTTCTTTCGTGCCTGGAGTAACAAACCCCGGGACCCGTACCTGGAGTAACAAACCCCGGGACCCGTGATGTGAAGTGAACCTGGGATATTCATTTGTCGATGCTGCTGTATCTCGGAGGGCAGCGATGTGGAAGGGGCGGGGCCATGAGTAACAGACGCAGGGAGACCGCAATCCCGTCCCGCGGACACCGGAGGCAGGGCGCGCTGCCTGAAGCAGGAGCGCACGGAGTGGTCCCATCCCCAAAGGCCGCGAGCCCCAAGCACAGAAACAGCCAACCTTTGGTAGGCTCAGGCGGAGCTGCGGGGGGGCCGATGGGTAGGGACCAGTTTCATGGTACGGGTCAGACGGTGTTTGGCAAACTGGACTGTCAGCGAATTAAACATTCAACGCGATGTATTTTGGACAATTAGCTCTCTCTGAATTGGCTTTTGGCACATTCGCTACAGCCCACAGCTTCCATCCCGAGTGGCTTATTAAGGAATCTCTTCTGAACAAGTACGGAGCCATCCGCGTAAAGAAATCCTCCTCTGAAAGCAATTTTTATCTCTTTCTTTAGAAAGCTGGCTTATTTTCTCTGGCGGTTTTCAGATTATCCTGGGCTCTAGCCTTTCCTGATGAAATTTCTTGGGTGTCAGACCCTGGGGACATTGACTTGACCTCTGGGGCGCTCCCTGTGGTGAACCTTTTGTGTTTCTCAGGGGGGCAACCCCCCCTTCCCCAGTGGGAGGCTTGGAATTTTATGATGAGAATTTAGTTTCTTTTAGCTTTCCACTTGTCCTGAGCCACTGAATCATATTTATCTTTTATAGACTAAAAACATCTCTTTCTCCAAAGTCTGGGTTGGATGCTGCTTTTGACTGGCTATCCTGTCCTCCCCTATCAGGGACTCCAGTGTGACATTGTCACTCCTCCTCAAGGCTGTCATCACTTGGACATTGGAGGCTGCTCTCTCGTGTCAGTGGGAATTAAGCTGCTTTGCCCCTCATGCCTTCCTCTGTCCTCATCGATGTTATTTTTGTGGTCCACCAAGGGTTGCTATGGTGCCGGGTTTTTGGGCAGCAGGAGACTGCCAGATCATCCGGGTCCCCTCCCTGCCCTATCTGACTCACAGCGGTGTAGAGGACTGTTTTGGGAAAGCCTTTGTTGGAGGGTTCATCCTGGGGGGACCTTCCGACAAGGAGGTTGCTTTGTGTCTCTCCTTCTGTCCTCACCCAGAGGTTTGGCCCCACTTTTCCCTCCAGCCACCTGCCTTTGGAGCATCATGTCACGCCCTTGCCCTCTCTCAGACCTGCTTCTTTACAACGACATCCAGACCTCCACTGCGGCCCTCCCGTGGTAAACACCATCCCACTGAGTTTTGCTGGTGAATAGAATGTCTTAAAACAACAACAACAACAAAAATACCCTCCCTGTAAATTCCTTCCACTTCATTCAATATTTATTGACTGTTTATTGTGTGCCCAGCCCCGTGCTCCATGCTGTGAGCGACATGAAAAGGATAAACTTGGATTCGGCTCGAGGACAAATGGTGATCTCGGTGGGGACCCAAGATTAATGCGCAGGGGACTCTGAGGCGCATAGAACGAGAATTGAATACGAGACACAGGCAATGGTGTAGTGAATGTCGAGAGGCTCAGAGAAAATACAGCCGGGCACATGGAAGGGATGGAGGCTGGTCTGGGAGAGGGGTGTGGATTGAAACTCGTCCTTGAACAGCTGCACGGATGGGGTTAGAGGGACAGGCAGGGCAGGAGGGCATGGAAGTTTTGCAGAGGCAGGAGCAAGCCTGACAGTCCCCATAAGGACCCTGGCGGTTGGGAAAGTCTGCAGAGAAAGCAGTCTGACCCTGCTGCCCAAGTTGCCCCTCACAGTGATTTCGCAGTCGTGACAGTTTCGTTGGGAATATGTGTCGTTCATGTTCGCAAGTTGTGGTAATATTCGGACAGAATTAGAGTCATTTTGCAACACGTGGTGTCTCCCTGAGAGTTTCTGATACTTTTTCAGAACCTCCTTTTTTTCTTACATTCTTTTTTCTTATGTATGTAAAGTTATTCTTAGCCACAACTCCCTCTTCTGTGCTTTTTAGAACAAGGACGGTGTGGATCACTGTAAATACCTAATGGGATTCGTTTGCAAAATAGTATTAGACAAAAATGGATGCACGTATCTGCATAAGAAAAGGTCTAGAAGGAGATTCTGAGGCGCTATATTGATTGTCATGGAACGGGTGGCATTATGGGTATTCTCCACCTTTCCTTTCTGCTGGGTGTATTTTCACATTTCTTTGATAGGAATGGATTGCTCTTATAAAAGGAAATCAACAACAATGGAAACTCATCAGCGAAAGAAATTGCAGAAGAAAATTTTCTGGACTTTTTCGGGGGCTGGAGTTCCTTGTTTTTCAAGTTTTGAATTCATTTAAAGTCAATTATGTCTGCTCTGTTGCTTCGGCCATGCTTCCGGGTTTCTCTCCTGTTTGAAGGATTTAAGACTTGTATTCTGGCCAGCTTGCTTTCAGCCAAATTGTTTTCTGCCCCGTCGCCAGGGTTTGTGATGGACAGCCTGAGCAGGCAGCCAGGCATGGAAAGAACAGGCGGTCACCTCTGTGCGAGCCTTTATGTCCAGTTGTAGTGGCCTTCAGCCTGCCATGCATCAGAATCTCTGGGGGAACTTTCCAGATCTGCAGGTGCTTGGGGATTCTGAACCATTAGTATTTTCAGACATTAGTACTTAAGAAAAAAAAAAGGATGCCCATATGCCCCCAGGGATAAGACTCAGTGAGCTAAAATACCCCTGTGTGGGTCCCTCTTCAGCCTGTGCACTGGATGGAACCATTCCGCTTTCTCTGGGTCCTGTTTCTCAAGGTGTGGTACGGAGACCGCCACATAGAATCAGCTGGGAAGCCTATGTGCCATGCAGAGCCCTGGGCCCCTCTGCAGACACTGAATCAGAATATCTGGGTATTGGATCCAAGCAGCCAAATTTTCCTATGCTCTTCCTAATTCTTTCATACTGTATTTGAAAATTTGAAAACTACTGTTGTCATGTGTCTCTAACTGGCTCTTCTTTTTCTATTTTCACCTGTCTCTCCTAGCACATTGATTTTGTTAATCCTTCATGGGATTGGCATTTCTTTTTTTTTAATTTAAATTTTATTTTTTAAGAGATTTATTTATTTTTGAGAGAGAGAAAGTGTGTGAGAGAGAAAGCATGAGCAGGAGGGGCAGAGGGAGAAGGAGAGAGAGAATCTCAAGCAGGCTCCAAACTGAGTGTGGAACTGGATGCCGGGCTTGATCTCATGACCCTGAGATCATGACCTGAGCCGAAGGCACACACTTAACTGACTGAGCTACCCAAGCACCTCAATATATAGGACTTCTTTAAAAGAAATCATGATTGTACTATTGGGAGAATCAGGCATTGCTGCCTTTCTTTTCACAGATTGACTTCAGTTATAGAAGCGAAGCTGTAATGACCTTGAGCCCTGTGGACTTCCACGGCTGTGTTGTAATTGATAAGAGAGGCGATGTTCACTTCAGTTCCCATCAGGGCTTGAGAAATGAAGGGCTAGGTGGGGGCCCAGGCTTTTCAGCGATAAGCTCCTCCCCCACGTAACTAACCCTTAATGAGAAGAAGGAACTGGTGAGTTTAATGGGCTAGTCACTTAGACTTGGGAACCAGGTCTGTTATAAGAAATGTATTTATCGGGGCGCCTGGGTGGCTCAGTGGTTAAAGCCTCTGCCTTCGGCTCAGGTCGTGATCCCAGGGTCCTGGGATCGAGTCCCGCATCGGGCTCTCTGCTAAGCGGGGAGCCTGCCTCCTCCTCCTGTCTCTCTCTGCCTGCCTCTCTGCCTACTTGTGATCTGTCTGTCAAATAGGAAAAAAAAAAAAAAAAAAAAGAAATGCATTTATCTGGGGCGCCTGAGTGGCTCAGTTGGTTAAGCATCTGCCTTTGGCTCAGGTCGTGATCCTAGAGTCCCAGGATGCAGCCCCATGTTGGGGTCCCTGCTCAGTAGGAAGTCTGCTTCTCCTTCTCCCTCTGCCCCTCCACCCTGCTTGTGCCTCTCTCTCTCTTCCTCAAATAAATAAATACAATCTTAAAAAAAAAAAAAAGAAATGCATTTATCCACTTAAGTTATAAAATATGTTGGTTAGGAGAAATTAAATTTACTAACTAAGCTGTAAGATGACCTCACTAGCTGCGTGTGAATTTAAACTGGTGTGTATACCCCAAGGGTTCTATTGGATAAATATTCTCAGAGCCTTGGTGATTGATTCACAGGAGTGAGGGAATGGTTTAAAAAAAAAAAAAAAAAAAAGCCCTGGAGCTTTAAACAACGAAGTTTTATTTCTTGTTCATGCTTCAGGTTCATAGTGGCTTAGCAGGGGGATCTGTGCCAACCAGTTCTTCTTCACTCAGGGTCCACGGTTCACCATTTGCAACATCTTCAATTATCAAAGGTGGGGGAAAGAAAGATGGAGACACATTGGCTCTTACATACTGATATTTTATTGGCCATTGTAACATGTACCCCTGCTGACCATTCCGGGGGTGGGTCATAGTCCCTTGATGCTCAGAAGTGGAGGGAACCAATACTCATCCATGGTTCATCAGAAAGTGCATAGAGGCTCTAGGCAGGTGTCCCCAAAAGAGAAGGAGGCCTGAGGAAGGGACATGTTGGGAGGGTAGCCAGGGATTTGGTAGCTGGGTGTGGCTTCTTCTCTTTGCCAACTCATGAAAGTCACAAATATTTTATTTATAGTTTTTTGCCCTTTCTTTGCTCATCCAGTCTACCCTCTTCCATTGGGAAGGTAATGAGATTCCAGAAAAGACAATTATGCGACCAGTCCACCCCTGTATGTTATGCCCAAAGGAACCAGCGACTAGATTCATCCAATCAGAGGGCATCTTGCCAGGGGTCAGAGAAGGATAACCCAACTTCTGTAGTCAAGTTCATAGATATTCACTGGGCATTGTTGTGTGTCACCATTTGGCTACAGGTCTTAGAAGGGGAAGAAGCACTGTGGTTCTTGGGAAATTTAAAATTTACAATTACACCTTAGTTATCCTGAACCTCTAAAAAATGGAAGGCTTTAAACACTCAATTGAAAGAGTGTGGCACACTTATCTATAATTTTTTTTTTAAAGATTTTATTTATTTATTTATTTGACAGAGAGAGATCACAAGCAGGCAGAGAAGCAGGGAGAGAGTGGGGGGAGGAAGCAGGCTCCCCGCCGAGCAGAGAGCCCAACGCAGGGCTCGATCCCAGGACCCTGGGATCACGACCTGAGCCGAAGGCAGAGGCCCAACCCACTGAGCCACTCAGGTGCCCCCTTATCTATAATTTTAATAGAGCATTTTATATAATTCTATTTTCTTTCCTTTCTTACATTAAAATTATCCTGCTTCAACACATTATTTAAATGGTTGCTCTAGAGTTTGTGATATGCATTTACAATTAATCTAAATATATTTTCTTATAACATTATATTACTTTATGAGTATTACAGGTACTTTATTTATTTTTTTAAATAAGTCTTTTTTTTTTTTTAAAGACTTTATTTATTTATTTGACAGAGAGAGATCATAAGTAGGCAGAGAGGCAGGCAGAGTGGGGGGCGGGAAGCAAGCTCCATGCCAAGCAGAGAGCCCAATGCGGGGCTCGATCCCAGGACCCTGAGATCATGACCTGAGCCAAAGGCAGAGGCTTTAACCCACTGAGCCACCGAGGTGCCCCAGTACAGGTACTTTATAACAGAGTATTCTCAATTCTTTCCACCCATCCCTTAAAATATCATTTCATAAGCTATAGTCACTAATACATTGTTACTATTATTACTCTGAACAATAATTTAATTGATGAATTAAGAATAAGACTTTTATTTTATCTTCATTCATTCCTTCTCATAATGATCTTCCTTTCTTTGTGAGATCCAAGTTTCCCAGCCATTTTCTCTCTGAAGAATTTCTTTTAACATTTTTTGCAGGGGACATCTGCTGGTGATGCATTTTGTTTGTTTTAGAAAATATTTCTCTTTAATTTTTGAAGGCTAGTCTTGCTGGATTCAAAATTCTAGGTTAGTGGTGCCTTTTTTTCAATACTTTAAACATCTCATTCCACCCTCTTCTTGCTTGCATGGTTTCTGATGAGAAGTCTGTGATAGTTCTTATACTTGTTCCCATATAGATAAGGTATCCATTCTCCCTTCTATTTCTTTCAAGATTTCTTCTTTGTCTTCAGTTTCCTGCAGTTTGACTATGATATACTTTGTGTAGGTTATTTTGATATTTATCCTGCTTGGCCTTCTCTGTGTGTTCAGAATCCATGGTTTGAAATCAATTGTTAATTTTGGAAAATCCTCTGCCTTTATTACTTCAGATATTTTTCTCTGGCCCATTATCTCTTTCTTCTTCATCTGGCATTCCAATTTCACCTTTTGAAATCATCGCAGAGTTCTTGGATATTCTTTTGTGTTTTTAAATTCTTTTTTTTCTCTTTGCATTTTGGTTTAGGAAGTTGCTATTGACTCAGCTTCAGGCTCATCGATTCTTTCTTCAGCCATGTCTAGTCTAATGATGAGCCCCTCAAAAGACATTTTTGTTAGAGTGGTTTTGATTTCTAGCATGTCCTTTTGATTCTTTCTCAGAGTTTCCATCTCTCTGCTTACACGAGCCTACTCTTCTTGTATGCTGTGTACTTTTTCCTTAGAACTCTTAACACATTAATCACAGTTCAGACTTTATTTTTTCTTGCCTTTTAGCATGCCTTGTAATTTTTGTTTAAAAGCCAGACATGATATGTCAGGTAATAGGAACTAATCTAAATAGGCCCTTGGTATGAAGCTTTTATGTTGATCTTGCTAGGAACTGGGTTGTTTAATGCTTGCTATCGCTTAAAGAGGCTTAAAATTCCTCTTTCAGATTTCTTGTTTTTGTCTTCCTTATTGTCTTTGGATCTCCCTAGAGACTCCCAGTAGAATTGTTGCCTTAAGCTCTTTCACTTGTAATCCACAAATCCACCAGTGGGTAATACTGGAGCCCTGCTGGTGTGATAGGGAGGGGTGGGGAAGGGAAGTATTCTACAATGTCATGAGTGAGTTTCAGTCCTTGAGTTGGCCTGTGACCTTCACAAATGTTTCTTAGCTTTTCAGCCTCCTTAGGTGAGACAGTGAGGCCAGAGGGGCTGGAGATGGGTAGGGCTCTGGGCTTCTTTCCTGAAGAGTAGGCTTTTGTTATAGAGCTCCTTTGGGTTATTTAAAAATAGTGACCTTTCCCTTCCCCTGCTGCCCAGATCGTAGGATCTTTCTCATCTCTTTACAGTGATAATGTAAAGCCCACAAAACATAGCCCCCCCCCCAAGCCTACAGTCCTTAGGAGCTTCTCACTCTCCCCTTTGTTCACACTCAACCTTCACGAGTTCATTGGAGTTTTCACTGAGGTGTTCCTACCAGTTTATGGCTGCAGCAGCTTTGGCTCAAGGTAAGCTTTCTTACCTTGTCACTTAGCTGTGACTCTCTGGATTTGTCTGTCTCTCCAGATTTTGGGGTGATAGTTTGCCCTGTGATCTCAATTGTCTAATGGGTCTCAGAAACATCACTGGTTTTCAGTTGGTTCACTTTTTTTCATGTTGTGAGTGTGGGAGTGAAAACTTCCAAGCTCTTCACATGTTGAAATGGAAACCTGAAGTCCCTTGAATGCAATTTTCAGCATAAAATGGGACAAGGAAAAAGTTGTGGGAAAATATGTGGCCCTACCTCATTCTTGCAGACATATAAGTATATAGAACATATATACGTATTTATATGTTGGTGTGTTTGTATGTAAAGAATGCCAAAGGTGCACACCCAAGTGTTAGCAGTAGTTACCTCAGAGGACTAGGGTAGAGATGGATGGGGAGTTGCCCCTTTTATACTTCACAATGGATGACTTAGAAAAATAAACAGGTATTACTTCATTAAAACCATTAAAAAAAGCATTTTGCAGTATGGAAGCAAAGGGGCATAGTTCAAAGGAAAATAAACAGGACAGATTGGCTTAGTAACTAGAGAAACTGAAGGCTGCAGGTGAGATTGGACAGTGGATAAAAATGATAATGAGTTCCTTGTGCTGAGTGCTGATTTAATCGTTGCAACGGTGTTCCTGTGCCCATTAGCTGATGAAGATCCTGAAGCTTACGCTGGTGAAGGAATGCATCCCAGGTGTTAAGCTAGAAAGTAGAGGAGCTGGGATGTCAGCAGAGTTTTGCGCCCTCTAGAGGGCGCTCCAAGGACCGCTTCAGAGCATATAAGCTGTGGGCAGGGAAGAAAACTGAAGGGATGAAGGCATTCAGTTGGCTAGGGCGACTGGTTCCTTTACCGCAGGGGCGGACAGTTTCATAGTTAAAGAAGAGGCGTGTGTGCTGAGAGGATACAAGGCAGTTTCTATCTGAGCATTAGGTGTGTAACACTGGACTCTGGGATCAGATGCAAGTCCTCGCTCCTCCATCCCTAATGCGGAGTTGTACAACAGTGTTCTACCAGCTGCGGAGGAGCAAGGAGGCCCCTCAGGTGGGGCTCCGAGATGGAACCTGGACTACAGGTCAGTGCCTCCGAAGTATGGTCTGGGAACCGGTGAGGAATGCAGATTCTAGAATTATCCCCCTCTGCCAGGCCTGTCAAAGCAGAAGCTCTGGGGAATGGAGCCCAGTGATGTGTTTTGATTGGTCCTCCAGGTGATTCTGATGTAGGCTTACATCTGAGAACCACTGGGAAGGCTATTGGCCAATTGTTGTAGGAAAGAATTAGCTTGAAGCCATCTCCAGCCTCCGCAAGAGACACAGATGGAAGAAAAGCCAGATTGCTCTTGGTAGAAGACACAAGTGTCAATTTATGTGGTATCAAGGAGCAGCCTTTGGTCTTGCTCTTTTCTACATTTTAACTTTCCTCTTTAGCTTCGGAAGATGTGAATCTTTTATGATACATTGTATATATAAAATGCTACATGTTCCATATATATATATATATACACATACATACATATATATATAATGTAGCACATCATATATAGAAGTATAATAGATACACAGTACATATTAATATATATTATAGTACATTATATATGTATGTAGAATTGCAAAAGTCACATTCTTCCAAAGCTAAAGAAAAGGCTAAAGACAAGTATAGACACATGCATACATATTTCTCCAATGGTTTTTCAAGACAGTTGCATTAGCTTATGCTTCTATCAGGAATACATTATATTGCCCATCTCACCACATCTTCATCAATACTGGGCATTTTATTTATTTACTTATTTATAAGATTTTATTTTATTTATTCAGAGAGAGAGAGAGAAGGATGCCTGGGTGGCTCAGTCAGTTGAGCTGCTGCCTTCAGCTCGGGTCATGATCCCAGGGTCCTGGGATCAGAGTCTTTCATTGGGCCCCTTGCTCAGTGGGGAGCCTGCTTCTCTCTCTGCCTCTGCCTGCCACTGTGCCTGCTTGTGGGCTCTCTCTCTGACAAGCAAACAAACAAATAAATAAATAAAATCTTAAAGAAAAGTGAGAGAGAGAGAGAGGGAGAGCAAGCATGCCAGTGCGGAGAGGGGTAGAGGGAGAGGGAAAGAGAATCTCAAGCAGACTCCCTGCTGATCATGGAGTCCCTTGTGGGGCTCCATCTCACCACCCTGAGATCATAACCTGGTCTGATATCAAGAGTCAGACGCTCAGCCTACTGGACCAGCCAGGTGCCTCATTACTGGGCATTCTATGCTCAACTTTTTAAAAAAGACTTTATTTATTTATTTGACAGACAGAGATCACAAGCAGGCAGAGAGGCGGGCAGACAGAGAGAGAGAGGAGGAAGCAGGCTCCCTACTAAGCAGAGAGCCTGATGCTGGGCTCGATCCCAGGACCCTGAGTTCATGACCTAAGCCAAAGGCAGAGGCTTAACCCACTGAGCCACCCAGGCGCCCCTTCTATGCTCAATTTTTATGCCAAAAAGAATTTGTATATTTATTTGATTCCCAAATGGAGTTGAATATTTTCCATTTGTGTTGATTTATAATTCTTCCTTTTTAAACTGCATTTGTCATGTTTTTATCACTCTGTTATCTGTTTTAGCTATTAAAGATTAACTATATGTATTTCATTTTTTCTATATATATTTTTACTGGGATATATCCACCTCTTCTATTCGTTTGAGCTTAGAAATTTCTTCTCTTTGGTATGTTTAACTTATGTTCAGTTCTTTTTTTTTAGTTTATTGTTGTTATATTTTTAAATATTTAATGTTTTAGTCTATTAATTTAGTTTTCAGTTTCTCTACCTTTGTGAATTTTATTTTGACAAGTGAGTAATATCTTGGAAACATGCAACTAAAAAGCATACAAAGTGTTTCTCATTTAAGAACATCCTTCAAAAAATAAATATTTTTGCAATGCAAATAATCTCCCCTCACTTGTGTGATTTCCGAGTTTGGATATTTCTTACAGCATTTTCACACTTAGAATAAGTGTAGATGAAGAGACAGCAGACCTGATGCTAGAATCAGCCCTACCTCAGCTGCCTCTGCTCAAATGTGGATCCTGGTGCATTTCCCCTTGACCTTGTAGAGCTAAGATCTTGAATGTGACAGCACCTCAGCTGCATGGGGCCATAAAAAAATGCAAGGTGGGCATCTGCTTTCTTAGCTAGGTGCCAGCTACTGTAGGGTAAACAAAGTCACTCCACTATAGGAAGACCCAGAGGACATTACAGTTATTTTCTCTGGTCCCCCTCCCCAATCTGTACACTGGCTAAGAAGCAGTAAAAATTTGGGGGTGTTTGGTTCATGACAGTGCTACATTGAACATAATTAAAAATTCGGAGCAGAATGGAGGACACGGGAAGCTGAGGTCCCCACCCACATACCAGGGAAACAGAGTCCTCAGAAACTCCCCCTTTCCTTGTCCCATCAGCCCGAGCACACACCCACAAAGCCTGCTTGCATTTACTGGCAGAAGCCGTGGCATTTCTCATTTGAACCAGCTGTTCTAGGGGCACCTGGGTGGCTCAGTCGGTTAGGCATCTGACTCTTAATTTCAGCTCAGGTCATGATCTCAAGGTTGTGAGATCGAGTCTGTGTCTGGCTCTGTACCCAGTGTGGATTCTACTTGAAATTCTCTCTCTCCCTCTGCTCCTGCCCCTTCCCCCTCAAAATAAATAAAATCTTTGAACCAGCTGTACTGAGTGGAGCCCAGGAAAAAACATTTTATTCCATGTGCACATTGTCAAGATGCTCAGAGACCATGAAGCTCCCATTTAGCCCTGGGTGAAGAGGGGACCTCAGCTGGCATTTCCTGCTCGGCTTCCCTCCCTCCATGGCAGGAAAGGGAAAGCCCTACACCATTAAGTGGAGGTTGTTTCCTGTAGCCCCTTTCTCACCTGGGGTTAGCTGGGCGAAACTCAGATGTTGAAATGCCTTTTGGACCCATTGCTGGGGCCTGTGGATGAGAAGCTCATGAAGACAGTGAGTGCTTCAAATGGGTATGACGAGATTGCGGTGAGCCAACCAGGATGATGGGAATCCAAATCCAGACAGCTGGTTTGGGAGGCAGTGACCACAGAAGTGGAGTGCAGTCCCTCTCCCCGGAGGACTACATTATAGTTGGGGGGACCAAAATAGGATGGGGTTCCATTTCTCCTTTCAGGGTCTTACAGTTGAGTAGTGAGGGCCCGAATAACATAGGGGAGATGTCCTAGAAACAGTACAAAGGTGATGATATGCAACATGGAATTCTCAGATTTTAAGCGTTTGGTAATTGAGAGACATATGAGGAATTAACAAGGGAGATTTTGCATTTATTAATCAGTGTACAAAAAGTAAAGTCTGGTCATCCTAGTTCTTCTTCCTTCTATTTGTCTTCTTGGCACAGGGTGCAGCTGGTCATGAAATCCAAGGTATAGGGAGAGACAGAGTGTTCTAGCAAAATAAGGCTGAAGGATCTGCTAAGAGGAAGTTGAACTTGGCAGCACTGAGGGTCTGATCATTTTGGAGATAACACTTTGGGCTCATGAAGTCTCCCTTCTCCTTCCTCTCCTCTTGCTGCAGTCTGTATCCTCCTCCCCTGCTCCTCCATCAGACCCATCTTGAGTGGACTCTCCAAAGGACCAAGGAACTGATGCCTGAAAAGAAGCTGGGATGAAGGTCAGGACAGCACAGGTTAAAAGGAAGCTCAGAGCTGGGCGGAGGGCAGCGAGAGCAGCGAGCACTTCCGAAAGGGAGAGATTATCCTTGACAGCTGTGGACAGGGCAGCCCCGGGGGCTGTGGAGAGCCAAGAATGAGGCTTCCCACCATGGGAGGCAGAGATGCAGGGAGGAGACGAAGCCACTTGTGCTCCCAGCCCTGTGAATTCTGGGTTGGAATCCAGGGCTTGAATGAGAAGCACAGAACTGGACTAAGCCTTCAGCCCCTGTGGCTGTGCTAGGCCCCTTGGTTGTGGGATTGGTTGGCACAAGGCTTAGAGAGAGAAGAGCAGTCCCGCAAGGCGGGGCGCCGGCCTGGTACCCACAGCTCCCGTTGAACACCAACCATGTCACGAGGCCCAGATAATCAGACCCCATGATTAAGGGGTTAAGGCCAAAACAAGACCCTTCTGTCATGTTTGACCTCAGAAACAAGAATGTTAAGCCACAAGATTGATCAGCTTCCCCACATCCTGGCCAATGTGAGTGACCTCTGCCTCCTCCCACTTGCACACTTAGCCCTGCTTCCTTCCCCTCATCTTTCAAATAAGATTTAGGAAAACAGTCATAGAATTACCCCTGCTTCCTCCCAGCTTCCTGTCCAGAGCAAAGCCTGCTTTGCTGAGTCCTCCATCAAATCAGAAAACAGTCAAATCCTCCAAATCCTTTTTATAAATTCAAATGTATTACATGTACATGATATATTTATTATAATGTCAATCAATGGAAACAGCATGGTTGTGTAAGTGATAATTTTTTTCTAAAATATTTTACTTATTCATTAGAGACAGAGAGAGCACACAAGCAGGGGGAGAGGCAGAGGGAGAGGAGAAAGACTCCCCTTGAGCTAGGAGTCCAACGTAGGGCTCAATCCCAGGACCTGGAGATTATGCATGACCTGAGCTGAAGGCGAATGCTTAACCATCCCAGCCACCCACTCGCCCCTCTCCAATTCCTTTTTAACACCCTCTCCATGAGATGCCTCATAGTTCCCCATGGTGGTGTTTGCCTTTGTTGCAAGGAGTTACTGCGCTCAACGCAGTTCAACCACAAGAGGGTGCCTGGGGGTCTCTGGCTGGAGGGCACTGACAGGCCCACCTTCCACCATTAAGGAATCTGCACTGGGGACGCCCGATCATTGGTTCATTCAGCTCCATGTGCCTGTAATCCGCCAGGCTCCATCAGCTGCTGGATGCCACAGTCAATAAGATATAGGCCTTGCCCTCAGTGACCTTGGTCTTAGCAGAAACAGACAAGCACAGGGGCAAAGCCTGTGCATACATTAAGTGCTCTGACAGATGTGTGAGGGGGTCAGGGTTGCACAGAGGAAGGCACTTTGGCTCAGTCTGAGTGAGTCAGGAAAGGCTTGAGTAGTTAGCTCAGGACAGGAGGGAAGAGGCTGGCTTGCGCAGGGGCTAGGAAAACTTTGTAGTCACAGGGCCTGTGGGTGAATGGTAGAAACTGAGTGGGGCGTGGGGGCCACGGGGCAGGCCTGGGAGGCCTTTGCTCTACCACTCTCCTGAGAGCCACGAGAAGTCGGTGAGACCACGGAAGGGAAGTGACGGTATGTTCTGCATGAGTAATGAAGTCATCAGAGACCTGGGTGGGATTCAGGGGCTCGAACTTGGCGACACACCAGATGTAGCAGGTGAGAGAGAGGGAGAGGCCCAGGACCACACCTAGACAGATTCACAGAGGAGGCTTTTCTCTGGGAGTGCAGCCAACTACAACTGGGGACTACTGACCTCAAGGATGAGGAAACTGACCAGGAAGGAGCAAAGGTGTCCAGAGGAAAGCCCACAGCAGCAGTTGGCAGCATGCAGCAGGACTGAGATATCTTTGAGCCTTGGTTTTCTCATCTGCAAAGTGGGAGTAAAAACTCTTACCTTGCAGGGCACCGTATTAAACAAGACCACGTATGGAAATCGTTTAGCACAACGCACGGCACACAAGAGGTGTTTATACACAAATGTTATTATTTTCCCATTCTGTGCTTACACAGAGTTAGGCGATCATTATTTATTGTTGGTCTCTTTGTTTTGGATATATGGTGGCTTCCTTCTATGTTCCCCCATTCTCTCCACATTTCTGGTAAGAGAACAAAAGCTCATACTTTCTTCACTTGCAAGATATCCCCTTTCTCCCTCCCTGGTGGGTCTGTGCAGCATATCCTGGGGACAAGGAGAGTCCCACCCAGCAGCTGGTGATTCAGAGCTTCTGCAGCTTCCCTGGGTCAACTTATCAGAGGCCTGAGCCTCTACCACTTGGAGGAGGTCAAATGAACTTCAACATTTTTATATAGAAGCTCTCCCAGAGCTGAAGCAGCTCATTATATCGACCAAGCCAGTAAACCCCACTCTGGCTCAGTTGTGAATCTGCTTGCTTTTGAGTCACTCCCTGGGATGAGGTGGCTTGGAAAATCTCTCTCAGGGAGAAGCCCTGCAGACCTGGTATTTGTCATTCTGTTTTTTCCCCCAAGACTCCTGACCCTGTCTGCTCAGGTGCCTGGGCCCAGACTCTGCCACGTGGGTGTCCTGGTCAGGATAAGAGTGAAGGCCAGAAGCAGACAGTCTGTAAGTAGGGGAGACACTACTGTTAGGGAGACCCTGTTGGGTGGTTCTGGGGATGTTGAAAAGGGACTGGAGATTGTCTACACCCTTGACACCCTGGGAGGGGGTGGTGGTGGGAGAGAGGTGGTGTGTGGGCTTTTCCCACCTGCTCACATTCTCAGTGTCCTCCTCTCTCCCTGCTTCTGTCCTCGGGTCTCAGTAGGGGTCAGTGTCGACAAGGCCTGTCATCAGGGAAGCAACATATCCTTTTTCTCTCATCTCCTGGTCAGCACAGCGCTGGTGTGGATGGCTCTGGCTCCATCACCACAGGGAGGTTCCTACTGACTCTCAAATGCATCATTCACGGGGAGGAATAAACATAAACAACTGCTTACTGCTGAAGTGTGAACTCCTTCAAAGAAGCTGCTTGGCTGCCACAATTCAATGCTAAAGAGAGAAAACTTGCTTTATTGGGAAAGGATGTCCAGCTTGTCTGTAGATGTGGAACTCAGAGTTCCACAATTTCTTTTTTCCTATGTTATTTTAGTCACCGTACAGTACATCACAATTTCAATTTAAGACTGTAAAATTGTAGGTGAGCTAGAAAGACACAGAAAACCATGTGCTAGGCAACCCCCTCCCCCCAAGGTCAGGGAAGGATCAAAGGTAAAGAAGACAGTCTCTCTCTTTATAGAACAACCTCCCCCCACCAAAAGAAAAGGAAAAAAAAAAAAAGAGTGCTTGAATGCCAAGGGAATGAGAAGTGGGCCCAGCGGGAGCATCCCCTGAGGCTAACAGGAAAGTCTGGGTTCATTGGTAGCAGAAACATGGCACCTGAGGGGCTGGGGAGCACCCAGAAGGTGGCCGAGTCTCCCGGGGTGTGTGGGAGTAGAGCAGCACCAGGAAGAGCTAAATGGGAGGGTGGCAGGGACCATGAACCGTGTGTGTTGGGGGAGGGGGAGCTGCCCCGCGGGCCTCTTCCGGTCACACGACTTCCGGCGAGGCCACCTTGCCCTGAGCTTCCGCTTCCTCAGAGGCCCAACCAGAAGAGTAGTTACTCACTTGGGCGTGGGGAGTGGCTGCGGGAATGATGTATGTGAGGGCGTTTGGTGACTAGTGGACTTGAGGGTCGCGACTTTCTTGTGCCTCAGAATCACCTAGAGGGCTGTTGAAGCTGGACACGACCCCGGATATAAGGCTGGGCTGGAATTCGCGTCTCTAACAGGTGCTCAGACGCCGCTGATGCTGGCCGGGAGCTGGTTTTGAGAAGCGCTGTTGTGAACGTTTGTGGCTGGGGGTGGGAGGAGGGAAACTAGCACTCATTTAACTTATTGATTGATTGATTGATTGATTGGGTGCTATTAACCAAATTAGGTTTAAATGCATGGGAAGGACTGAAGGCGAGCATCACACACGCTCTTTTCCTCCTCTGCTTATTGTACCTGATAATGACAGCCGTAGGAATGAAACAAATATGGAATTTTCTGGTTAATTATCCTAACGTTTTTGCACCAAGGGGAGACAAACCCTTGTTTGGTGGCTAGTACCGGAATCTGCTGGAGCTTGTTTAAGCATAAAAGGAAAATGTTTTCTGAGCTAGGGGGGAAGATTTGAAAGCTGATGGAAGTGTAGCGGGCCCCATCCTGGTCTCCAGAATAGGGGAATCCCACCCTGTTAGGCTGTCTGTCCATCTTTCTCTTTCTTCCTGCCCTGTAGAACAACGTTCTCTGCCTGCTTCCCAGGCCGTATCGTGGCTCACGGCTGCCGTCAGCGGTCTGCTTTCTGTCCTTCCAAGGAGTGTCGCTGGTGGAATCAGCACCCTGCCCAGAGGCCTTCCGGAAGCGCTGGTCACCACGGAAACAACGTGCTCCTGACCTGGAATGTGCCTGTTTGCCGATCTCCACCTGGAGCTTCAGTGCTGTGCCCCAGGTGACACGGGGAAGTTGTCCTTTCCTTCCTTCCTGCTGTCCTGCAGGTGTTTGAAGATCAGTCTTTTCATGTCTTGCTGAAAGGCCAAGTTGCTGCGTTTCTCTCTTACTGCATGCTGTGTGAGGCGGGCTTTGCCGTCGGGACGTGGTCAGAGTGGAAGGGTGATTATTTCAGGACCCATTCAAATATCAGTGAGCCTTCGCTGTGGGCACAGCGCTCTCCCAGGTTCCCGGAACCCAGAAACGAATGTGAGAAATGGTCCTCTGCGTGCAGGCTGGGGTGGCAAGGAGACCTGGGTGTGCAGGTGGGGATGGAGGGTCCTGGGAGGACTGTAGGTCGGGTGCAGAGGAGGGGGAGGAGGATGGTGTATAGGGGCAGAGCCCTCCAGGCAGCACACTTGGGGATGACACGCAGAACCAGAGTGGTCATGGGGTGTGGTTAAAGCAGTGCAGTGGGGTGGGATGTGAGGGCGCTGGCCTGTGTGAGCTAGGAGAGGCTAGACAGAGCCCCCAGACCAGGCTGTGAAAACCATCACCCCTGCCCCCCGCCTCGATGGCTGCACAATGGCATCACCAGGAGAGCGTCCCTAAGTTTCCTGGCCCAGCACTGAGATCAGAATGTCAGGTATGCCAGGGATGGGACATTTGGAAAACTCCCCAGGTGTCTCTAAAATATAGCAAAATGAGAAGCACTGGAGTAGAGCAGGGGTTCTTCAAGAGTGACCCCTGGACCAGCAGTGTCAGCATTCCCTGGACACTTGTTACAGATGGGAGTTCTCAGAACCCACCTCAGACCTGGGGATCAGAGACGGTGGGGGCAGGGCCCAGTAGCTGTGTTTCAATAGCCCTCTTGGTGATTCTGTTACCCTACTGGGTTTGAGACTTGGACTTTTGGGACCTAAAATCCAGGAAGACTGGCTTTTTTTTTTTTCCTTCCATTTTTTGCTATGTAGGCAATGAAGGATCTTTCCTGAGGCAATGAAGGATAGACCCAGCTACTTGCTTTGGGGCCAGGAGCCAGGAGGGTGGTGGTGGGAAGGGGATAGGTAGGGAGAAAAAACATCTGTACACAATTGTCTTGCAACATTAGCCAACCATAGACAAGTCTCAGGAGCTGGCAAAGGTGGGCAGAGGTGCACCTGCAGGTCTGGAAGGGGTTGGGGTTCCTGCTTGACCTTGGCTGGAGTGTGAGGTGCTAATGGAGGTTTGCACTCCTGTTCTGCTAGGACTAGGTGGGGGTGAGGTCCTTGCCCTCAGGCCTGTCTAAACCAGTGGACTTCACCTCTTGGTGATTTACCTGAACCTACTGAGATCTGCTGGGCCCAGTCCCCTGCCAGGACAATGGACCCTTCTTCAACACCAACCCTGGCGATGTCCGAGGACAGGCGTTAATAGGCATGCAGTCTGTGTGTCCCTGGAGGCTGGCCTGTGAGGGCATGATGCACCTCTCACAGGTTCTGGGGGATAGGAAGGGAAGGGTATTGTCCCTGAGATGGTGAGCGTGTGGGGACCACGGGCAAGCAAGGACCACGGACCCTTGCTTGAGGACCGGTGACCCCTAACACCCCTCACCTGATCTGCTCATCTGACTCCTATTGGTGTTGCTGAGAGCTTGGCTGCGAACATGCCAGGTCTTGGGAAAGTTACTCAGTGTTCCCAAGCAGCAGTGTCCCCAAGCAGCAGTGTCCCCATCCATAAATGGGGTCTGTAACAGCGTCAGGAAGCTTCACAGAGAGATAATGTGGGAGAGTGCTCCGTAAGTCCACGTGGCACATCCAGGAAGGTGAGCTTTTCCGGAAATCCTGGCCCACAGACTGGGCCAGGTGCCACTTTGGACTCCCACAGCCCTGGGAGCCCTCCAGGAGGGCAATGGTCAGATGCACAGCTGCTCTGTTTTTGTGCTGGTTTCTCCCTGGACCCCGAGTGCCTGATAATGGAGACAGTCTTTTTTCTCTGTCCCTGTGTGTCTGGCACATGATCTGGCCAGAGCAGGTGGTGCTTTGATCACCGTGTAACCATAGTGACCAGATCCAGGTCCTGGATCTTATTGCTGGGCCTTCCTCTTGGTGGTTGCATGCCCACCCTCGTGCTTCGTGGGGCCACAGGGAGATTCCTTTGTCTCCCAACCCCATCCCGTTTGTCCAGGCCTATGTCTCCTCCGTTACATTGAAATGGTCCCTATTAGGGGGCAAGAAAGATCACAGGGGGTGGGGGTGGAGATGGGGGAGATCAGGCACAATAATAGCTTTTTTTTTTTTTTTTAAGATTTTTTATTTATTCATTTGACAGAGAGAGAGAGAGAGAGAGAGACTGGGAACACAAGCAGGGGGAGTGGCAGGAAGAGAGAGAAGTGTACTTCCTCTCCTGGGAAGGGAGCCCGATGTAGGGCTCTGTCCTACAACTCTGGGATCATGACCTGGGCCTAAGGCAGACTCTTAACTGACTGAGCCACCCAGGAGCCCTGGGTAACACAGTAATGCTCATGCAAAGCGACAAGAACCCAGAAGACAGCAGCAGCAGGGGTGATGGTGGTGGTGGTGGAGATGGCCAGCCCAGGGGAGGTTAGCGGGGATGGCTGAGCGGCAGGGGGGATGGGCAGTGGGCAGCATAATGTAGTAAGTGACCCTAATTTCAAAAGAACCTCTGGGGCTGGGTCTTAGGCCTTGGTTTAAAACAAAGAAAAAGACAAAAACAAAAACCCAAAAAAACTTCCCAGGGGAATTAACATGCAACCAAGGCAGAAAATACTTAATGTTGGATTTGCCTGCATTAGCTGCAGATGAAGGAACTATCCAAAAGAGCCCGGGGCTTCCTCTCAATGGTGTGAACGAACAGCCTGTAATGGCGGCACCCGCACCCATGCTCTCGCAGGAATACAGTGTTTTCGATGACTGCACAGAAAGTCCATTGCTGAGAAAAGGAATATTACTATCTGTAATTAAAACTTTAGCAGCACCTTGATGCTATTTTCATGCTTATGAATGATTTATATTTTTTAATCTTAATGTTGCATTAACATTGCTGTGCCTTTCCTTTTGCTGCAGGGAAAAATACAGCAAAATGCTTGAATTGTCCAGATTCTCACATCTGGGTCTTCAGAAAGGGAAGCTTGGAGGGGGAGTAAGTCCGCCTCCAGGGTCTTTATCTGGGAGGAGCTTGGGTGCTGGTGGGGAAGTTGAGAGGGGCAGTGCATTTAGATAAGACCAGCTGATGAAAATAATCCTTGAAACAAGAGTTGAATAGAGTTTGCAGGGTTTTATGTGCTTTTGAAATCAATGATGTTGACCAATCCAAGACACTTCATTCTCAAAATCTGGGCTTGATTGCATCTTGAAGTTCCACCTTCAAGTTCTGGAAGGCCTTCAGTTTATATTCTTTCCCTGTTCCTTCCAGCCTTGTGTTTGGGATCCATTGGTCTATGGTGGGCTCCCTAGGCTCAGAAAAACCCCATTTTTGGGATTTTATGAGTATGACACAACCCTTAAGAAGCTGAGAGTCCTGTGTGGAGGAATGGACATCAGCTACAAGCAGAGTTAAAAGCAGGATAGAGAAAAGGTTAGAGACGTAGAGGAGGGATTCTAATCCAGCCCAAGGAGTGGGGCTATCTCTAAAGTTTTCTCAAAGGAGGTCACATTTTATTTGGGTTTTGAAGGATGAATAGTAGTGTTCTAGAACTGGTGGGGGATAGTGGTGATAAAGAAAGAAAAAAGAAACTGAATTGCATTTCTCCCAGTTTCCAGGGAATGGATAGGGCTGACAGAGTGGAGCGAGAAGCGGCGAAGAAGACAGCCTAGTCTTGGGGAGCCTGGGTGGCTCAGTTGGTTAAGCATTTGCCTTTGGCTCAGGTCATGATCCCAGAGTCCTGGAATCAAGCCCTGCATCAGGCTCCCTGCCCAGTGGGAAGCCTGCTTCTCCCTCTCCCACTCTCCCTGCTTGTGTTCCCTGTCTCGCTGTCTCTCTCTCTCTCTGTCAAATAAATAAATAAAATCTTAAAAAAAAAAGAGGAAGACAGCTTAGTCTTATTTCACAGTGTAGGAGGTATAGCCTTGAGTGAGACAAACAGGATGGCATTTACTCTTTGCTTTTGGGGTGAAAGCATGGCTATTTAGTAGCAAGAATTTAGACTTTGGGGTTAGAGAGAACTGGTTCTGAATCCTGGCTCCGCTTCTGCCAGCCATGAGACCCTGGGTATGTTACTTTTCTTCTCAGAGCCTCACTTTTTTTTATCCTGCTTATTATAGTGGATAGTGACCTTGGTGCCAAAACCTGAGGAGTTATTTCAGAAACCAGGCTTACCCTGGTGGGATGGTGCAGGTGAACATACTAAGCAGGGACAGTGGATGGAGGATACTGGGCAAAGGCAACTTTATGAACTGAGCCATCGGTCAGAGGGAGGAGGGGGCTCAAGATCTGAGATTCTTTCTTTAGAAATTTTTTAAAAAAAGATTTTATTTAGTTATTTGTTGGAGAGAGAGAGAGAGAGAGAGAGAGAGAGAGAGAGAGAGAGAGCACACACACAGGCAGGGGGAGCAGCAGGCAGAGGGAGAAGCAGATTCCCCACTGAGCACAAAACCTGATATGGGACTTGATCCCAGGACCCTGAGATCATGACCGGAGCTAAAGTCAGGCATTTAACCAACTGAGCCACCCAGGCGTCCCTCTTTAGAAAAGTTTCAATTGGAGTATAGTTGACATACAGTGCTATATTAGTTTCAGGTGTACAACATAGTAATTTGGCAAGGTTATCCATCATGCAGTTCTTGCCCTGAAAAGTCTAGTTACCATCTGTCACCATACAAAGTCATTACAAAATTATTGACTCTCTTCCCTACACTGTACTTTTCCATCCCTGTGACTTAATTTATTTTATAGCTGGAAGTTTCTACCTCTTAATCCCCTTCACCTATTTTTCCCATCCCCCTCCCACCTCCCCTTTGGCAACCACCAGTTCTCTGTATTTATGAATCTGTTTCTATTTTGTTTGTTTTGTTTTTTTTTATATTCTGAACATAAGTGAAATCATATAGTATTTGTTGTCTGATTTATTTCATTTAGCATAATACCCTCTAGGTCTATTCATGTTGTCGCAAATGGCAAGATTTCATTCTTTTTTATGGCTGAGTAGTATTGCATCGTATACATATACAAATTCTGTATCCATTCATCGATAGACACTTAGATTGCTTTCATATCTTAGTTATTGTAAATAATACTGCAGTAAGCATAGGGGTGCAGATATCTTTTCAAATTCATGTTTTTGTTTTCTTTGGATAAATACCCAGAGGTGGAATTGCTAGATCCTATGGTGATTCCATTTTTAAGTTTTTTGAAAAACCTTCATACTGTTTTGCATAGTGCCTGCAGCAGTTAGCAATTCCACTGACAGAGCACCAGAGGTCCCTTTTCTCTTCATCCTCACCAACACTTGTTATTTCTTGTCTTTTTGATACTAGTCATTCTGACAGGTGTCAGAAGACTGAGGGGGGATCTCATTGTGGTTTTGATTTGTGTTTCCCTGATGATGAGTGACACCGAGCATCTTTTCATGGGAGACCTGAGACTCTTAGAAGCTTTCCTGTGAGACGAGGCCATGGTCAGCAAAACAAGCCAGGGGGGCAGAATACCAGGATCAAAGAGGGAAAGGGTTACCATTGGAATGACTGGGATGTGGCCAGCATGGTGGCAGTGCCAGGCACTATTCTAAACCCTATGTAGATGCTGTAATTGAACCCTTACATCCATTCTACCAGATTGAAGCTATGTTTTTTTTTTTTTTGTAGTAAAATACATATAGCATTACATTCACCATTTAAACCATTTTCACGTGGTTAGTTCTAGTACATTCACATTGTTGTGCAATCACCACCACCATGCATCTCCGGTACTTTTCCATCTTCCCAGCTGAAACTCAGTGCCCATTAAACAACTCCTGAGCCCTCTGCCACCTCCTGGCCACTGCCCTTTCACTTTCTGCCTCTATGAATTTGACTACTATAGGCATAAATGGAATCATACAATCTTTTCTCTTTGTGACTGGCTTATTTTATGTAGTCTGGTATCTTTAAGTTTCATCCATGTGGGAGCTATTTTCATCTTTATTATAAAGGATGAGAAATTAAGGGCACCTGGGTGGTTTAGTTGGTTAAGTGTCTGCCTTCAGCTCAGGTCATGATCCAGGGGTCCTGGGATCAAACCCCTAGTTGGGCTCCATGCTCAGCAGGGAGCCTGTAGCTCTCTCTTCTTTTGCCTCTTTCCCTGCTTATGCTCTCTCTCTCGCTCACTCACTCTTGCTCTATCTCAAATAAATAAAATCCTAAAAAAAGGATGAGAAATTAGTTTTTGGAGAGCGCCAGAGGAAAGGGTGGGATTTGAACTGAGTCAGCCCAGCTCCAGAACCTAAGCTCAACCCTTGCTAGCAGGCAGGGGCCAAGGTACATCCATTCCCTGACAGTCTTCTTTACGTCTCTCCAAGGCAGCCTCGCTGGCACTGCATGTTCTGAGCTGATGCTGGGGAACACCAGGCCCCTCTGCCGTCTGCTCATGGGTGTCCATCCGGAAGTGACGTGTTTTCTGGCTTCGGCGGCTGCCTGTGACTTCTCTCATCAGACTTCGTGAAAACACAGGAGCTTTGCTCCTGCCCGCAGCCTTGTAGGGATGTACAAGAGCCTGCTGGTTTTGGAGGCTGTGTGAGAAACTGTCATCAGAGGGCTTCAGAGCAGGGTAGCGGGGAGTGTCATCGAGGCTGGGGGTGGGGGGCAGGGGAGGCTTCCTGTAGGAGGAGGTGAGGCCAGACAGTGACTTTGAGGGTGGGAGGATTAGTAGGCAAGCTTGGGATGTAATTACGCCAGAGAAAGGCATAAATTCCCCAAGTAAAGTAAAGCTAATTGAAATGTCAGCACTGTCACCTGTGCTCTCTCCCAGAGCCAGGATCCTCTATGCCTCATAAGAGCCCTGCCGGAAACTATTGCCACGAAGTGTTTTCTTAATCGGACAGGGCACTAATTTAGACAATGCATGTCCAGTGTGGATTAAAGAAAAAAAGTAAATTACTTAATTGTGGTTGGCTTGATGAAGCAAATGCTTCTAAGGGGAATGTTGGAGGAATTGGAATTTCTCCTCACCCCATTGGGTTCCTCTAATAAAAAAAATCAAACCTCATCAAGGTCTTAACCTACTGGGGCTGAGGCTGGGACAAGGGACTCTCCAGCCAGCTCCCAGAAACCCACGAGGCCGGAATACCTTAGTGACCTTCTAGAAGCAGAGAGGAGAGGTGGAGTTGGGGCTGGATTGGAGAAATTGTCAGTACTTGAGGGGAAGTAAGGGACTGACACCGAGCCCAGGTCCCTGATTCCCCATTGCCGGGACTTAGGAGACACCCTGGAGCCTCTGGACCTGGCCTGTTCCCGAAAAGGACATAACCCTGTGCGCATGCTCCTATGGGTCTAGTGCTGGCCGGCTTCCTCACCTGGAAAATAATAGCCACCACTCCTTGAGTGTCTGGTCTATGGGAGACACATTCTTTTTTTTTTTTTTAAATTTTAAAAATAATTTTAATTTCAGTAAAATTTTTTTAAATTTTATTTTTTATAAACATATAATTTATTTTTATCCCCAGGGGTACAGGTCTGTGAATCACCAGGTTTACACACTTCACAGCACTCACCATAGCACATACCCTCCCTCATGTCCATAACCCCTCCCCCCCACCCCCTCTCCCCCCATCAACCCTCAGTTTGTTTTGTGAGATTAAGAGTCACTTATGGTTTGTCTCCCTCCCAATCCCATCTGGTTTCATTTACTCTTCCGGGAGACACATTCTTAACTGCCATCCTACGGAGTAGTGAGGAATTAGCCCCATTAACTGATGAGCAACTTGAGATCGGGACAGGAAAGTAACCTGATCAAGATTATGGAGCTGGTAAGTGGTACAGTCAGCATGCACTCTGTACCTGTTTGTCTTCCCAACAAGAGTAGCTCCCTGTTCTTTGTGGATTGAACTGGATAATGTTTAAGGGTCCCTGGCAGACCACCGTCAGCATAATCCTCTTGGTTTTATAGATCACACGTTTAAATTGGCTTTGGGGGCTCGTGGGGCCCCAGCCACTCATGATAACACCATGCCAAATAGAATATGTTGTCTCTCCCTGTGTTTTTCATCAGCTAGCAGGTAATGAGGTTCATGCTATGTACCCAGGAAGGGTGCCAAGGGTGTTCACTTCAGTTACCAACAAACTTTAAAATAAAACCTCAGAGATGTAGAGACTGGATATTTAAGATCTGAGGAAACGTTAGGATCCTAGACCTAGAGAATAGGGCTTATGTGGCAGGAATTGCTTATAAGGTTTGATTCCAATAGTTAGATAACATTATAGACCAAGCCCCCATTTCTCACGCTATTTTGGTGCCATCAGGCTTGACTAAGAAATAGGTAGGAGCTGTAATTTGCCTCCAAAACATACACATATCATCTCAAAGTCAAACCCTACTAGACCTGATTAATGTAGTGGGGTGTGGCCTAGAACGAGGCAGGGACCAGACATTATGGCACCGTGCTGTGGATGTGCACTGGCCAGGCCTTGCAGAGCTCACAGAGGGAGAAGATAAGGCATCGCTCATGAACAGTTGGCCACAGGCTCACTGGCCAGTGCCAATGCATCATTGTGTCCCAGTCTGAGAATGCTTCTTGGAGGGGATGGTTCCAACCATCATTGACTTAGCTCTCACTAGGGCCAGCGTCCTCTGCTTGACAGATGGTATTCCATGTGTGTCTTTTGAGGGTGAGCTCATCGTGTCCATGGATATCCATCCACTCATTCATTCATTCATTCATGTATCACTGTGCATTTATTGTGTGCTAGTTGCTGTTCCAAGCTGGGGATAGAGTGGCAACTAAAAACAAGACAGTCCCTTTTCTCATGGAGCTTACATCTTTAAAAGATTTTATTTATTTATTTGAGAGAGAGAGAGAGTATGGGGGGAGAGGCAGAGGAAGATGGATAAGCATGCCCCCTGCTAAGCAGGAAGCTGACATAGGTCTCAATCCCAGGACCCTGAGATCATGATCTGAGCCAAAGGCAGACACTTAACTGGCTGAGCCACCCAGGCATCCCTGGCATCTTTAGAATCTAGTTAGAAAGTTCTAATTTCTAGAATGTTCTTTCTTATGACAAGCAAGTCAGCCTCCCTGGAACTTCCCCCCCAGTCCTGATTTGGTTCCCGGGGTGGTCCAAGGCCATCTTGTCTCTTCTGATAGTTGAACAACATTACCATTTCTTCTCTGTCCAGGCTCTTGTGGCCTGACAAAGAGCCAGACACAGTCCCTGTTCCATTGCACAGTTAAGGCCGGTCCCTTCCTCTTGGCCCAGAGTCCTCCTGATGTCCTTCCCAGGGGTCCTGGCTGGTCAAAAGCAACCCCTAGTGGATGCCACAACTCCTGTATGTCTAACATCCTGCCCTGGGAAATTGTTCTTCCTAAGCCAGTCAGAGTTTGGACTCACCAGAAAGATCTCATCCAGAAATGCCATTTTAGGATGGAAAAATGAGGAGGTGGTGACTGAGGTTTGGGGAGGCAAAGAGACGAGAAGGGAGGCAGCTGCTGGTGTCCACCACCCTTCCTTCTGTTCCATTCAGTGGCCTTCCTGGCCCCCTGTGCTAAGGCTTTCCACACCCAGATCCAAAGTATGAGGCTGTGTTTCTTTGGCATGTGGGTGTCAGCCCTTGTATTGGGAGCAGGAGATGCTGAAACTATGTGCCCTACACTCTAAGAGCCCCAGTCCTGTGAGAAGGCACAGCTGGAGCAGGTGTATAGGCAGGGTGCTGAGGGAGACCACAGGTGAGCATTGGGGCATGGAGGACATGGACCAGGGGGTGGGTTGTGCCACTTCAAGATTCGGGGATTGCTTCCTGGATGAGGAGATGCATGGGGCTTTGAAGCCAAGTGGGCAGGGGTCCTGGGCAGAAGGAGGGTTGGAACGGAGGTCATGGCAGGCATGTAGGAGCTCTGAGTGGCTTGCCTTGTCTCTAGGCTGCAGTGCCTGGAAGAGCATTCTGGGTTTTTTTTTCTGTAGGGTTTAAGGATAGGAGGATTGGTTGGGCACCAGTCAATAGTATTTTGAGTCCTAACTGGGCTTCTTTATAATTCTGAGGTTTTGGGCAAATCAGAAACAACCCTTCAAACCTGTTTCCTTATGTCACCCTTTGAGCCTTCCTCTGGCCCTTTGTTCTCTCAATGCCAGCCCCTTCTGGGAGATGGATGGGGTGACTGTCCCCATCTTGAATACCCTCAGCGGGAATGGAGACTTGGGTGGTGGGAGTGGGATAGGGTGGCCATGCCTTCTCTGCCCCTGGGGGCTGAACACACCCTGTGATTGGGGGTGTCTGGCAGGAGGCCTGGAAACCTGGCTTGGGGCTTTCCCCACCCCTTCCCGGAGTGGTCCAAGGGTGCCAGGGCTCTCTGGAGGGCACACAACCCAAGGTCATCCCAAGGCAGGTCATCCCTGCCTTGAGCTGACCCCAGGGAGGACACAGTCAGCTCTCTGGCTTGGATGCTTTAATTCTTGGGCCTTGGGGAAATGACCAGATGGGCTCTGGGATCCTCACCTATCTTTTTAGGATCCAGCAGGCAGGTGGGGCTGGAGATGGCAGAGCCTGGGGCAAATCCCCCAAAGTGTCAGACACAAATCAGAACCGTCTACTAATGTGACTGGGATTAGTCAGCAGTGCTGAAGAGCGTGGTGTCCAGAGCCCGACTCTGTGTGGCTCTGGGCAGATTACATGAGCTCTCTGTCTCATTGATGAACTCATTTCTAGGATGAGCGGATTAATGACCCGAGGCACGTCAGTGCTTAGCTCAGGGGTGCACAGTATAAGGGCAATGTGGCTGGCCCTGACCTTGAGCAGTAAGAGTGCTCTGTGCAATGGTGAGAATTATTACTTTCTGTAGGAGTGTTGTGGGTGGGGGGAAGCAGAGGCCCACATCCAGCCCTGAGGCCAGCCCAGGGCAGCCTGGAGGCTAGAGAGTGGAGAAGTGAGGCAGGCCGGTGGAATACTGTCTGACAGCGGTTGGAGACTCTGGTTTGAGTTTGAAGCTGGGCTCACCCAGCCATTGACCCACGTGAGCATGTAACATTTGGAGATGATCAGGCTTTTACTGGGGGAGTGTGGATATAAAGTTCTCCACTGAATTTTCTATAAATGCTTTTTATTAGTCGGTGCTTTACAATGTGAGAGCTATTGAATTAGGCAGCCATTACTTTTACTCCCTAGGGAAGGAAGTATGCCTTTCCGAGTCCTCCCTGCAGGTGAAGCCAAGAGGAATATGAAAATCAGCCATCAGGGAGGCCTGGTTATCAGGAGGGCACTGGCGACCCTCAGGGGACCTTCTTAAACACTGCTATGTTCAGTGGTCTCCAGAGCCATGTCTTTGGCCTACCCCCTCCTCTTATTTTGATAATGAGAGCTTGCCCTTTGTATCCTGCTTCCCTTGCCCTGAGCTCACTGTGCATGACACCAAGAATGTGTAGAATGACATAAGCTTTGTCGTTTTTGGGCAAGGCATCCATCCTGTGTCTAGCACTGTAGGGCTCAGTGTAACCCCAAAGCCACAAAAGTGAGGGGAAGAAAGGCCCATTTTTAAGGAGTCTACCTTCTGTGGAATGTAACAAACAGAAACAAGAAATTGGGGCACCAGTGGGTATATGAAGCAGTGGAGGCGTGTGGGAGCTGTGGGAACCAGGACAGGGAACCTGTCACTAGCCTGGGGGATCAGGTACACAACTGAAGGAGGGGCTTTGAGCAGGGCACTGAGGGGTTCTGGGGGTTTCTCTTCTTCCAGGGACACTTATATTCATCCTGGGGAAGGAAGGTTGGACAGATAATGGGGGTGGGGGAACATTGGCCTCCAGGAGATTCCCCTCTGGACAGGATGTGGACTCTCTGATCTGCAAAGTGGGTCAGGATACCTCTGATGCTGGTTTGGCTTCACAAGGAAGGCATCCAAGTAGCCGGTGGTTCTGGAACCCAGGTGTGCTTTGGCTCATATATCATTGTATATGTGTTTGTGTATGTAGGGGTTGTTCTGTGAAGAACTAAGAGGAGAGGGAAGGGGCCAGCCTTCTGGGTACAACTCTAGCACTAGCAGATAGAGGGCTAGGCAGGGCCTCTGTATACAGTTGTGCAGGCTGTGCATTTGCTCAAGGATGCCACATCAAAGAGAGTACCATTCATGTAATAAAAACCATGGATTTATACATCTAATATGAGAATTCAAGAAAGTGGAAGTAAAATGTCTCATTTTAATGAATACCAGAAAATGATGACAGTTTTACAATACCTGGAAATGAAGTGTCTGAAGAAGGAGAATCTTTTTTGTTTTTGATCTGTGCAAAGGTGCAACATAGGCTCCCAGCATCCCTGAGGTTGGGCATATGAACTGGGCCAGCCTGTGATGGGGAGGGGCAGGCAGGGTAGCAGGGCCCCTCCCTGGCACACTTTCTACCTCTGTGCTTCTCATGAACGTTGATACTGAATTTTTCATGGGTAGTGGGGTGCCTCCCTCATGAGGATCTCTCAGGTGAGCAGACGAGAGCAGCAGGGGAATCTGGGGGCAGGAACACCTTGTTGGTGATCCTGAACCTTGCCTAGGGAACAGAGAGTGGGGGACGTGGCGAGAGGACAGATGCACCTCACTGTGCATTTGACAGTGCCTCAGCAGAGCCGGGAACCCCTTGAAGGCAGGAGCCCAGCTGGGACTGGCTCCACGATGCCACCATTCCTTACTTTGAGGGGTGTTGCAATTTCTGAATGGTTTTCTTGGAATACTGGTGTTGAGACAGACGTGGAGGAGCAGGCCAGACCATGAGAGTGCTTGGAGGAGGAGCGGGAGGGGACGGCACAGGGTCTGTGGTCAGACCTGAGTGTCCTGTGTTGGTGCCCAGAGGCTCTGTCCAAAGGACCAGGTTCCTATCCCTGCAGCCAGCATGGACTCAACACTTGTCTAACCTTTTCTAAGGAACCAACCCCTATTCATTTGTTTAGGCCCTAGTATTCCGGGGTCATCTGTGTACTGCGTGGGCTCAGCAGAGGCATCTCTCCCCAGCTCAGCAGTGTGTAGAGTCCTGGGGAGCTTTCGGAGCTTCCCACCAAGGCACCCCCAGATGCCCTTCTTCTCCACCGTCCCTTCCCACCCCGGCAGCCGTGGGTGGTTCTCTGTCCTGCATCTGTCTCTCCTCCACAGTGGTTTGTTCTGACAGGAGCCAACAGGGAAAGGCAGACAGGTGAGGCAGGCATGCATGGGCCGTGTGGGGGAGGTGGGATGGGGTGATGGCTTTACCTTCCTTCCAGCCTTTCCCACATCACACCTGTCTCTTTCCGCCACCCTCTGGCTGCAGCTCCAGCCCTCATCCCTCCGGAGGTGCCTGCATTTGGAGGCAGCGCCCTTGGAAAGGCAGCTGCAGTAAGATGAGGTCATTATGGGGGGACCCTAAGGCAGTAGGTGGTGTCCTTATGAGAATGGGCGGTTAGGACACAGACACACACAGAGGGAAGACCACGTGAGGACACAGGGAGAAGCCGGCCATCTGTAAGCCAAGGAGAGAGGCCTCAGAAGGAGCCCGCCTGCCAACACCTTCATCTCAGACTGGCAGCTGCCAGCACTGTGAGGAAGTAAAAGTCTGTGTTTAAGCCCCCCAGTCTGTGGTATTAGTTATGGCCGCCTGAGCTGACTCACATGTCTAATGGCTCACCCCCACCCCCATTCCCCACATCCTGCTCCCCTCATCTGCGGCCTTCAAACCCAGGCAGAGTGCCTGGGATCTAACCCCCGCAGACTGCTTCCCTCCGAATTCTCAGCCTGCTGCTGGGGTGCTGCACAATGAAGGAGAGCCAGTGAGTTGGCAATACGAAGAAGAATCTGGAAGGAGGGGAGGGTTGCAGGAAAGACTGCGTATAGACATGTTTGTTTCTATTGTTCTTGGAACACATGTGCAGAAACGCTGCTGTTGTGCCTTACGATTTTTAAAGGACTTGGACCTGTATTTAGTTTGTTCTTACAGTAGCTTTGTGGGTGCATTATCTCCAAATCAGATGGAAACTGAGGGTCCGCAAGCTTCTGTGCCTTTCCCGAGGTCACCAACTAATGACAGAGCTTGGTCTCAAACCCAGGTCTCCTGGTCTTCTCAGGTACCTCAAGAACCCCAGAGATGTTTAGTAGACTGTTGAATGTGGATCTGGGTCACGACAGAGAGGCTGAGGCTGCAGACAGAGTTATGAGCATCATCAGTGAATATATCTTTTGCTTTTCTGGTAAAAGGGGTTTTATGAAGCTGCAGGTGGCTCTGCCCACTTTCCTGCTCTTACCTTGGAGGCAGATGTCTGGGACTGCAGCAGCCATCTTGTTACCATGAACTGAGAGCATTGCACAAGCTGACCCAAAAAGGAGGGAGCGTGGAAGCATAGAAGGTGCTGGGTTGTTGGCAGCTGCTTGCCTCTGGACTTATTATTATGAGAGGAAAGCAGCCTCCATTCATTCAAGCCACTGAAGTCAGGTTTCCTATACTTGATGTAATGTGGGGGGTCATGGTGCCTACAGCAGTGGCATGAAGTGTCCATAGGAGGGAAAAACCCCAACATGCTAAGAAGTAGTGAAAGTCCCAAGAGAAGGAAGGTGCTGGTTTCTCGCCTCCTCCCATCGCCGGGCAAGCAGGAATTGCTGTCAGGTGCTAAGCTACGGCCGATGAGCTTTCCGTTAGTTATGGGTGAAACCATTCCTGTTAACACCCTTCTTTGCTGCGACATAGGATGCTACTCTCATTTACAAAATAAACTGTGTAAACAGATACACATCCAGACAGAGTTCAAGAGAAACAGCCAGAGGCAGGATGGAGGGGGGAAGGACACTTGTGCTGGGGCCAGAAGGACGTCCCAGGGTAAGGTAGGAGGCGAAGGTGCAAGGGGGAGCCTCAGGTCCCAGGGAAGGAAGGTAAGGGGCAGGGCTGTACTGAAGGACGCTTGGCAAGGCACTGATATTCTGTCCCATATCTTCCTTGTGATTGCCCAAACCCCTGTGTCTGGTGCTACTGTCCCAGGAACAGCTGTGCCACCAGCCCTCGCCATCCCTCCATGCTGTCCAGTGCCCCATCTCTCTGGCTGACTGTCACCTGTGTGCTGAGCCACATGGCCATCTGTGACAAAGCAGGGGAAAGTGCCTCTCTCCTGGTTCAGGACGTATTGTAGGGGAGAGGTCCCCAAGCATTGTGGATTGTGCACAGCGCAGTGGGGGACTTTGATTTCTGGTTCCTTTTGGAGCCACCTCTCTTCCTTGCCCAGATATGTGTCCAGGAGGCTAGGCCTGGGGAGGGCAAGAGGAGTGGCAACAGAGCTCGCCTTGGAATTCCTTCTTCCAGCTGAAGGTGTAGGGCTTTGCACGTTCTTCTTGGGGTGGTGAGCTCTTTGCTCCCCAGAGGACATGCCCCACCCCATCGGCTTGTCAGGTGAGCTAGTTTCACAGGCTGCTGGAGTTCTCTCTGGGGGTATAGCCCCGCCTCCTAAGGAGCAGACTTGACTCAGCTACTTCTTGTGAATTTACCAAATGTACCACCCTGGGCCATCGGACCCCCTGACGGCCACGACTCAGGCCCAGGGTGAATGTTCTGCTTCAGGGCCTGGGAGAAAAAGTCACTCAGGGGACATGTTTTTCTCTCAAGTTTGGGCCCCACCCTATCAGTGACCCCTGGTACACAGACTCCAGATCTCTTGCCCAGTGTCATTCCTGAATGTGTCAAGTAAGCAGCCACAGAGACAGAGCTCCTGCTTCCCTCCATGCTTATCTGTAGCCCCTGAATCCCGGAACAGACATTTCCCTATCAAGGAGCACAAATAGTGGAAGAAGAAAGAAGAAAGAAGGCACCCCTTATTGGAGTAGATTGCCTTGCCTGAAATAGCCCCATAACAAACGTGCTTCTCAAGTACCTCTTGATGGAATCTACGAACATTTGTAGAATTTTACATTGAGCTTAATAATTTATTAATGTTTAGTATTTCACAAGAGTAAAGCAGAAAAGCTGATGAAATTTTCATATCTGCTATTATAAGCTAAATGGAAGCTGGGCGGTGCTGAGGGCCTGAGGTCTGGTGCACGCCCCCATCTGCAGGCTCAGCCCGCCTGTGTAACCCTCTTCTGCCTGCTACCCGAGGAGGGTGCCCAGACCCCAGAGGTCCTGCACACTCGGGAGAGCCAGATGCTTGGGGGTGTTGTTGGTTTGGATGAACAGCAAGACCCGCTTGTGGCATGGTTTGATGAGGGCCAGGCATCTCCTCTATTCCCCAGATCTCCCTCACTGGGCTGTTGTGAAGCCTCCATTGTCCATCATTAAGATAGATTATATTCCCTGTGAGAGCATCAGCACCCATGGGAAGAGTGACTTGCAGCTAATGAGAGCAAATCGGATCCACTGTCATAAATGTTTAATATCAACAATTCATTAATTTCTCACAACAATCCTAAGAGACAGGAGCTCTTATCCTCATTTTATAGATGAGAAAACTGAGGCCCAGCAAGAGGAAGCAATTCGCTTAGGGTTGTGCAGGAGCCCTGAGCTGGAATTTGGATCTAGGCAGTCTTGCTCAAGAGTTTGTCGTCTTTTTTTGGTGGGGCGGGGGTGGGGGGAGAGGGGAGAGGCAGGTGCAGAGCGAGAGAAGGAATCTCAAGCAGGCTCCACGCCCATTGTGGAGCCCAACAACATGGGGCTGGATCTCACAACCCTGAGATCATGACCTAAGCCAAAATCAGGAGCTGGACACTTAACCATCTGAGCCACTAGGCGCCTCCAGAGTCTATCTTCTTAACTCTTGCACTATGTGTTTTCTCTGAACAAAACCAAACCAACCAAAGGTTCATTGCCTCCTTACCAAG
Source organism: Enhydra lutris kenyoni (assembly GCF_002288905.1). Taxonomy (NCBI): domain Eukaryota; kingdom Metazoa; phylum Chordata; class Mammalia; order Carnivora; family Mustelidae; genus Enhydra; species Enhydra lutris. The sequence goes on from NW_019154085.1 coordinate 106,030,851, forward strand.
CACATGGCTCTGGGCATATATTTACTTGACCCTTGAACAACATGGGTTTGAACTATGAGGAGCCATTTACATGTGGATTCTTTTTTTTTTTTTTTAAAGATTTTTTATTTTATTTATTTGAGAGAGAGATAGTGAGAGAGAGCATGAGCGAGGAGAAGGTCAGAGAGAGAAGCAGACTCCCCGTGGAGCTGGGAGCCCGATGCGGGACTCGATCCCAGGACTCCGGGATCATGACCCGAGCCGAAGGCAGTCGTCCAACCAACTGAGCCACCCAGGCGTCCCCATGTGGATTCTTTTTGATAAATATATACACAACTGTAAATGTATTTCCTCTTCCTTTTTATTTTTTAATTTATTTTAATTTTTAAAATTTAATTTAATTCAATTTTTTTGTGTTCCAAAATTCATTGTTTATGCACCACACCCAGTGCTCCATGCAATACATGCCTTCCATAATACCCACAACCAGGTTCACCCCCCAACCCCCCCAAAAACCCCTCAGTTTGTTTCTTAGAGTCCACAGTCTCTCATGGTTAAAATAATATTCTCTTTTCTCCAGCTTACTTTATTGTAAGAATACAGTATATAACACACAGAACATACAAAACATGTGTGAATCAACCATTTATATTATCTGTAAGTCTTCATGTCAACAGTAGGCTATTAGTAGTTAAGTTTTTTGGGGAGTCAAAAATTATATGTGAATTTTTGAGGTTGGCAACCCTAACTTGTGTGTTGTTTTAGGGTCAGCTGCACTCTGGAGGAGATAAAAAAGTGACCCCTTTTGTCTGAGTGACATGCTACATGGTGTGCCCTCTGTAGTCAGCAGGCACTCTGGTGTCCACTTTGTCTGCTGATTGACCCTGGGCAAATTACCCAGTCATTCTGAGCCTCCAAAATCATCCCTGCCTCACAGGTTTCCTGCGAAGATGAAAGGAGATCAATTTTTAATAAAGCATTCAGGAGCAGACTTGGCAAATTATGGCCCATGGACCAAATCTGGTCTGCCACTGTTTTTTTTTTTTTTTTTAAACAAGTTTATTGAGATATAATTCATATAAATGCATTCAAGTGTACATTTCAATGGTTTTTGGTATATTCACAGATATGCGCTGCCATTACCGTAGTCAATTTTAGAAAATTCTCCTCGTGTCAAAAAGAAACCAGTACCCTTTAGCTATTATTGTCTCCCCAACATCTCCCCACTTCCCTCCTCTCTCCCTAAGCAACCATTAATCTATTTTCTGTCCTTACAGGTTTCTCTGTTTGAGGTACTCCATTCATATGAATAGAGTCATATAGAATATGGTCTTTTGTGATTGACTTCTTTCCCTTAGCAATTCTGATGGGTGGATAATGTTCTAATCTAGGAATATGTCATATTTTTGTCCCTGTTCCTTAGCTGGCAGACATTTAGGTTGTTTCTATCTTTTGGCTCTGTAATGCCTGCTGTGTTTTCAGTAAATTTCATTGCAACGTAGCCACAGCCAGGACTGGGATTAAGTAAGAGAAGCAGGGTGCCCAGGGTGCAAGAATTCGGAAGATGCTCACTTCTCTGGGTTCTGCAAGTGCAGGGTCAGTCCTGCCAGGCCTAGTCATTGGCCAATAGCCCATTGCTGCCTTTGCCTTATAGTGGTAGAATTGCATAGTTGTGACACAGACTGGCCCACGAGGTCTAAAATGTATACTACATGGCCCTTTGCAGAAAAAGTGTGCTCGCACTTCTTCAGCAACAGATTTTTGGCCTCTTACTTCCAAGTTTGGAAGAGAAGATAAAAAGAATTTAATGAGTCATCTAAGACTCCTGGCTTAGCCTCATGTCAACCTCAATGTCAACGGGCCATTGAAAATGATGAAGTGGGGGCACCTGGGTGGCTCGGTGGGTTAAAGTCTCTGCCTTCGGCTCAGGTCATGATCCCAGGGTCCTGGGATTGAGTCCCGCATCAGGCTCTCTGCTCAGCAGGGAGCCTGCTTCTTCCTCTCTCTCTGCCTGCCTCTCTGCCTACTTGCGATCTCTGTCTGTCAAATAAATAAATAAAATCTTTAAAAAAAATGATGAAGTGGCTTTAGGCTCTGAAATACTGCTTCTAGGATGGAAACTTGTCTTCTAGAAGTCATAATATTCCAGCGCTCCATGCCAGAGCCCGCATGCGTTGTTAGCTCCAAAACTGTATGGCTTCCCCTTCAACTTAAACAGCCCTTTCCCAAATGTTCCTTCTATTGTTCTAAAAACCTTTTTAAATTGAGGAGTAATTAACATACAATGTTATATTAGTTTCAGGTGTACAACATAGTGATTCAACAATTCTATACATTATGCAGTACTTGCCATGAGAAGTGTACTCTCCATCTGTCACTGCGCAATGTTATTACCATATTATTGGCTCTATTCCCTATGCTGTACTTTTCATCCCTGCAACTTATTTATTTTATAACTGGAAGCTGGTTCCTCTTAATCCCCTTTATCTATTTCACTTCACCCCCATGTCTCCCCTGGCAACTACCAGTTTGTTCTCTGTATTTAAGAGTCTGTTTTTTGTTTGTTCATTCGTTTCCATCTAATCAAAGCTTCAGTGTTCGAGATTGGATTAAAGAATCCTTAATGCCTACCAAGCTGTTTGCCTTCCCCTCAAGCAAGGATGTGTTTTACTTGTTCTATCAGTGTCACAAGGAGTGATGCTATCCTTGTCATGAATGAGTCTTCCCTTAGTGATCATTCTGGAAATCCCCCCTGTTACCCCCACCCCCTTCAACTTTGTCACTCCCTCTTTCTTAGATCAGAAGATACTGCATTAGAAAGAGCATTGCTATTAGAATCCACATCCTTGGGTTGTAATTCTGACCCTGCTGCCAAGTAGCAAAATAGCTCTGTGGCCTTGGGCAAGTCACTTCACCTCCTCTATTAAATAGTGAAAATGATACCTACCTCACTACCTCATCATAAGGATAAAGTGCCAGGGGAGGCAAGCATTATACATAAGTACAATATGATTGTTGCAGACTCAAAATTGTGGGCAGAATGATGAAGAAAATGAAGGATGGCTTTCATTTACCTCCTCTCAATATTCCTTCTCTTCCCCCTTGGTTGGAATCACCATGGTGTGATCATCCTTAGGGATCTTCCTTCGATTTCTTCTTGCCTACCTTTCTTTCACAATCAAAATATATTCTACAAATGCTCTGAGCCACCAAATCCATTCCAATATACTAATGACTGAGAAAATTTTCCTGTGTTCACAGAGTCAGAGGTGTTTGCTTTAAGTCAAGAGCCTTATGCTCAAAGAACACTTTCCCAATATTGGGATGCATAAAGTGTGAGAAAAAGAGGGTTAAATCCTGGGACCTTGGTCTCAGGAGGCAGATTTTGTGTCTGGCAAATCACATCACGTGGGCACTCTCTGCACACACAAATGGCCAGACCTGTCCAAATGCCCAGAAAAACCAGATGAGAATGAGAGGGAGAACTTTTTACATTGCACTAGGACCTTTTAGCTTATTTTTTCTGGGTCTAGTATGGTTTCCTTAATATTTGGGTACTAATTTACCCAGATACTTATCATGGACAATTTGTTGTTTTGTTGCCTATACAAAGACCATCCTGACTTGGGAATATTCATCACCCTGCTAAGGACATTGTGCTAAGTAATTTTAGGGACTGTAGAATTGAAATAAACAGGCATTCCACTAAGATCTTACTTGATCTAGGAAGAAACAAAAGAAAAGTCCCCTCAAAGATGTGGTGGTCCAGTCATGGCCATTACCTCATCCGAAATCTGAGTCAGTTGTCAGACCCAGATCTCTCTGAATCTAAGAGAAGACAGGGTTCCTTGAGGAAAGATACTGCAGTCTTGCCACAAGTATGTACTACAAATCTTTCTTTAAATCTTTTGCGGGAAGATTGTATCTATTTACTAAAGTAGCTGTGTAGTGGGGACAGGGAAAGATTCAGTCCTTTTGGGGATTATTCTGCACTAGTTCTGAGATAAGGCTGATTTCTGTTGGACCAGAATGTCACGGTTGTGTGTTGGTTTTATTGGGGGTTAAAGGAGGTCAGTGCTGTGGGTGAGTGTAAAATGTTGCAGGATGTGTTCTGGGTATGGCTCAGAACTGAAAATGCAACACAACCCCAAAGAAGGATAGGGAAATTGTACAGTTTCCTTATCAGGTGAAAGCAAGCTGCTTTGCGTCTTAAATTTTTGTTTTATTTTGCTTTATTGCTTATTGAAATAGAGGAAAAGGCATTTCCAGGTCAATAGCTGCATTGCGGGGGCCAGGGACCATGCAAGAGAAACTGGAATGAGCAATGAAGGTTGGGAGACATAAATGCTATGCTTTAGAAGCAAGGACTATACTCTTTACTAATACCTTTTCTTGTCTTTTAATATGTACATTTATAATTTTAATTACTTTCCCTTCTTTTGCCTCTCAATATTGACTCTAGTCTTGATGATTTTTATTTTATAATTTATTGTTTAGGATATTTCAGTAATAGTTACCTAGAATATCAAGACAGACTATCAATGATACCTAAAATATTAAGACAAGATGGCAACAGAATTAGACGTGGAATATATATGGTCTAGAGGCCATAGATTTTGAGCTGGACAGAGTAGCTTGTATGTTACTCTGTACTTGCATGTTACTCTGGGGGCATATGGATGCCTCACCTTGGGGTGAATTGAAAGTACTTTGAGTATTTTAAAGGATAGTTGTATTGTGTTCCTAGTGTGAGGAAATGTGGGGATCCAAAGTGATGGACTGCAATAGACATATTTTTTAAAAAGATTTATTTACTTATTTTAGAGAGAGAGAGAGAGAGCAAGAGCATGTGCAAGTGGAGGAGGGGCAGAGGGAGAGAGAGAATCTCCAGCCAACTCCCCACTTGAGCATGGAGTTTGCTTGCCCTGAGATCACAACCTGAGCCAAAATCAAGAGTCAGCTACTTAGCCCACTGAGCTACCCGGGTTCCCCTGGACATATTATTTTTGATGTATTCATCTCTAAACAACCCACTTGAGAAATAAGGGGGGCAGTTACTACCTATCCTCGCTTCTTGGCAGGTAGGGTACAGACACATGATGCAGCCTGAGTCACTTGGAGGTGCCTGTAATAAGACTTTGAAACTTGGGTGATGGTTACACAGGATATGCAGAGATGATTCTCAGTGGCTGATAGAGACAAGAGTCCAGGGAGAGTGGCATCAGTGATGGTGTGTTAAGAAGACTGTTCTCAGGGTGTGATCTTCTCAATGCCTTATTTCTCTTAGTTCTTCTTTCTCTTCTGAATATGATTCTCTAAACTTCCATTGATTCTGTGATTCTAGCCACTGCAGTGCAAGTAAATTCCTTTTCTGCTTAATTTAGCTGGAGTTGTTTTCAGTTGTTTGCCTCTCAGAGCTGTGATTGTTAGAGTGTTCAATACTATCTATCTCACTCTGTGTGTGTGTGTGTGTGTGTGTGTGTGTGTTTTAGGACTTCATTGAGGATATATTAGAGGTTAACAATGGGGCCTTGAAAAGCCTTAATTAGAGAAAGAAGCAAGTTAATTCGCCTGTTGATATCCTAAGGAGGGTCATGTCAGAATTTGTCAGGGGGGTGAATGGGCGGCTTCAGATCTGGGCCAGCCCTTAACTATGATGGAGGAGAGTTTTGTCTGAGATGGTTTCCACTTGCCACACCCTACCCACCGCCCTCCCCTAAACCCATTTCTAGAGAAAGTCGGCTGGGGGAATCTTGCTTGCATAGAAGCCACTTAGGAGATATTTTGACTGATTGAGAAGATGAATTGTATCACATTTATTATTTAGCATTTACTGATACACACCAGGTTCCTAGAATAGTCCTTGGCACAAAGGAAATGTACCATATGACAGACACCAGGGGCAGGAGACTAACGGGTAAAATATTCAGCATCAATAACCTTACTCACATTACCTCACATTATCAGCTGGTCTAAATCTCAGCTCGGAGGTTCCAAAATTACTGACATGAGTATTTTAGCATGTGTATGGATTTAGGAGAACTTTCTTTTGGAGTCTGATTTCCAAGTATGCGGAGAAGCTCAGGAATAAACTGCATCTTATTTGGAATGGTATTCAGGCCTAGTGAAAGTCAAATAAAAAACAAGATAAAAATTTAAAACAACACATCACTCAGTTTCTTCTGACAAAATAACTCCTGTTTGGAGCATTAGATTCCTATTCCTTCTGCTTGTCAGGTGACCCCATGTGACTTAATTGGAGGGGCTGCTGTTTGGGAATTTTTCTTTTTCAAAGATTTTATTTATGTATTTGAGAGAGAGATAGTGAGAGAGAGCAAGAGTTGGGGGGAGGGGCAGAGGGTAGAGGGAGAGGGTTAAGCAGACTCCCCGCTGAGCAGGGAGCCCCAAATGTGGGGCTCATTCTCAGGACCCTGAGATCATGACTTGAGTGGAAGGCAGATGCTTCGCTGACTGAGCCACGCAGGCGCCCCGTCTGGGAATTCTCTCTCTCTCTTTTTTTTTTTTTTTAGATTTTTTATTTATTCATTTGACAGAGATCACAAGCAGGCAGAGAGACAGGCAGAGAGAGAGGAGGAAGCAGGCTCCCCGCCAAGCAGAGAACCCGATGCGGGGCTCGATCCCAGAACCCTGGGATCATGACCTGAGCCGAAGGCAGAGGCTTTAACCCACTGAGCCACCCAGGCGCCCCACCGTCTGGGAATTCTTGACCATAGCATGAGTGCACCACTCTCCTTCCCTGAAAGGGCCCATCGCCCTCTTTCTCCACAGTACCCATCTGTGAGAGACTGTTTTCTGCTAATACACCTTCTTTGAAGTCTTTGCAAAGTAACCACTGTACAAACCACCCTCATATCACCATCATAGTCCATCCTGAGTCAGGGCGTTCTCTTTGAGGGTGACTCAGGGACCTAAGCTTCTTCTATCTGATGGCTTTGCCACCTGTGCTACCATAAGACAAGCCCGGTATCACCTAGCTGGCAGATGGCGGGAACAGTGAGGGGAATCGCGTATCTAATACTTAACCATGTCAGTCTGGAAGTGACTGACATATCACTTCCCCATACATTCCTTTGGCAAGACATGGAGATCCATCCAAATGCAAAGGGAGCTGGGAAATGTAGTTGCAGGCTGGTTTGTCACCAAGACCTTGACTCTGTGGAGGGGGAGCACAGGGCTTTTTTGTTCTGGGGCCATCTTTGATGTTCCATCTAATACCAAGTCCCTCCTCCAGCAACCAGCCTTTGGCTTTCCCCAAAGGGAGAAGAAATTACATAAGCCAATTTAGCCTCTGCCGTTAAATCTGATAATATTTTTTATCTCATTTTCACTCCAGAATATTTATAAATTTTAAAAGAATCAGAAGGTAGACTACCTGCAAATAACTCAAAGCAATGACTCTACTGGTAGAAGAGGTATTTTGGAATTGGGGTGGGGGAGGGGAGCTCCTGTTACCTTTAGGTAATTTGTCGAGCAGCACTCTCCCCTGTATACTAGGGAGATTCAGATCTTGAAGGCTGACCATATCAGAGAGGGGAGACAATAAATCCCTCTCATAGATTTTCATTCAGATTCCAGCCCAGCTGTGGCCTTGCTAGCTCTGGAAGTCTAGGAGCCCAGCTGGCGCTCACCGGGTGCACAGCTTGACGGGTTGTGCTGCCCTGTTCCACTTTAGTCGGGGAGAGATTGATTGGCGCCCCATCCATTTTCCAATGCTGATGGATTCCCTGATTCACTCACTTGGGCCAGACACGCATCTCCTGCTAGGCAGTAAAAATGTCAATAATCGCTCTCTTTTTACTCTTCTTCTTTCCAAGCTGGAGACGGGCTTCCATTAAATCCTTAACCCATGCTTTTTGATTAAATCAAATTTACAGCCACTGGAGAGGGACAGGATTGCAGCCATGTTCACCTTGCCCTCAGCAAAGTGCCCTGGACTTGGTTTTTAAACAACTCTCAGTAGTTTCTGCCTTCCATAGCAGTTTCCAGTCAAAGCCAAGGGCACACCCTCGGCTAAACTTTGGACCAGGCGAAGCTGTTTCAACTTATGTGTGGGAGGGACCTGGGCCGCTAACGAATAGGAGGGAAGTGATGGCACTGCAGAGAGGATGGCTGATCTTGTAGGGAAGGAATGTGACATCAGCCTGAGGGAGGGTGACATTAAACAAAAGACAAGGTGACACCCAAGAGATGCTTGAATCACTGACTCTTTGGTCAATTAATTTAAAACCAACCACATTTCAATTTCTGTCATCCCCTAAGAAACAAAGCTGATAGACTAGTTTATACTTGAGTATTAGAGACTAATGATGTTAATGTTTGACGATTGTTTTCTCCGTGTCAGTCACTATGCTAACCAGCTTAAATGTCACTTCAGTTAATACTTCCAGCAAACCTGTGAGGAAAAGACTATGATGACCTTCATCCCACAAATGAGAAAATGGACTCAAGAAGAGGATAAATGACCTTCCCAAGGTCACCCACCAGTGAGCAGCAGAGCCAGGATCCGAATCCCTAAGCCTGGCTCCAGAGCCCATTCTCTTAAGCTCTGCCCTGTACTGTGTAATACCAAGAGCTCCATACATCCCTGCTCCCAGAAATGGTGGCATTTCTGAAAAGGGCTAAGAATTAGGCCAAAGGTATAAAGCAATAATGGTGGCTGTGTGAAGGCGTGTGAGGAAAGTGTGTTTAGCTGGTGGGTCTTTCCAAAGCTGTCTCTGAAATCACCCCACACTTCTGGTGGAGTTTGTTGTCTGTTGATAAATCTGGTTCACAGTCATGTCCAAGATGAAGTGCATTACCCTCATTCTTTTTTTTTTTTTATTCATTTATTTTTAGAGAAAGAGAGAATGCAAGCAGGGGAAGGACAGAGGGAGAGAGAGAGAGAAACTTAAACAGGCTCCATGACAACGTGGACCCCAGTGCGGGGCTCCCTCTCATGACCCTGAGATCATGATGTGGGGCGAAGTCAAGAGTTGGTTGCCTAACTGACTGAGCCACCCAGGTGCCCCACCCCACTGTCACTGTCATTCTTGATCCTCAGATGTGGTATCAGCAGAGTGGAGATCAACCATGAGCTGTTTATGAGCGGAATGAAAGGAATTAGGGGAAATAAAGAGGAGTCTAGTCATTACTCTTTCCCCACGAATCTGCGTTTTCCAACAATGGTGTTGATACACATTCTCTTAAAAAATCAGTATTGAGCCAGATTCTTCAGCCTGAGCTCACATAGGACATCTTATTGAATGGAAGTTACTACTTGGGTAGCAGTGGGAAGTTAATTTTGCACAGATAGCCCTTTCTGGAAATGCTTCTGCAGCTCCCGCTGGGGCAGAGAGCCTTGGGAGTGGGGCCCACTAGGGACCTGAGGGGCAATGGCTCCTGTTCTTCTCAAATATCCCAGCAGCCTCTCTGGAGGATTTTCTTCAGCAACAGTTAGGAGGCAGGTAACTAAAACATTCCCTCCTGAGTGTCTCTGGGGCCATTAAATCATTTGCCTGGTAAGCCTTGTAGGGGATGGCAGAGGCATGCGGGATGAAGTGCTGAGGGAGGTGCCATCTGCAGGTCCCAGGAGTCCCCAGGCTTAGGCTGGGCTGAGGTTCTGAGCCTGTTGTGAGTAGGGCACGTGTCCTCCCATTGCTGGTGGGACCGGGGCTGGAGCTGGTGGTGAGGGGATGAGGAGGTGGAACTTCAGGGATTGACTATTCCCCATGTCTCCTTCTGCTGTCATCTTCTGCTGCAAAGCAGCCCTGGACTGAGGTGAGAGGCCAGCCACAGAACAGGTGGTCAGGGGTTTGGACTGGAGCTTTGCATATGGTTTTGCACAAGGACATCAGCTAAGCAGCAAGCAGGGCTCTGCCTGACTGGCCTGGCACTCTGGGACAGGACTGGGCCTGCACAGAGAAAGAGGTGCCATTTTCTGATTATCCTATAGGTATTCTCTCTTTTTTTTTTTCTTTTTTAAAGATTTTATTTATTTATTTAACAGACAGAGATCACAGGTAGGCGGAGAGGCAGGCAGAGAGAGAGACAGGAGGAAGCAGGCTCCCCGCAGAGCAGAGAGCCCGATGCGGGGCTCGATTCCAGGACTCCGGGATCATGACCTGAGCCAAAGGCAGAGGCTTTTACCCACTGAGCCACCCTGGCGCCCCCTATAGGTATTCTCTGTTCACCCAGGGCTGTATTAACTCAGAGAAGAGGCCTTATTCTAATTCACCAAAGGCTCTTCCTGGGCTGGCTATGTTCCTGGGTTTGGGTATCCCAGATGTCATATGTTTGGTGGGGATTCCAAGAAATGGTGGTGGGGGGCAAGCAAGGGGGATTTTCCATGGTGACCATTTGCTCTTAGTTGTAGTGGCCATTCCTGAAGAGTAAAATAGGTGTGTATGGAAGTGAAGAATGTATGTAAACATTTCCCTGAGTTCTGTGAGCTGCTGCTTTAGCAAATTAATCCAACCTGAGGATGGTGTTGTTGGACCCTCTGATCTATAGAGCTTAGTCAGAAGCACAAATGATGGCCTGGGCTTGCAGCTGGCATTTGAAATGGGGGTATCAGTGTTGTGGGGCTCAATTCTTCACCTGTGGGATCTGACACTATCTCCCGGTAGATAGAGTTACAGTTGAGTTAAATTGTGATCCAAAGGGACACCTGCACCCCAATGTTTACAGCAGCAATGTCTACAATAGCCAAACTGTGGAAAGAGCCCAGATGTCTGTTGACAGATGAATGGATATACCATGGACTACTACTCAGCCATCAAAAAGAGAAATCTTACCATTTTCAACCTTGTGGATGGAACTAAAGGGTGTTATGCTAAGTGAAATAAGTCAATCAGAGAAAGACAATTATCATACAATTTCACTCCTATGTCTAATTTAAGAAACAAATAGAGGATCATAGGGGGAGGGAGGGAAAATAAAATAAGATAAAATCAGAAAGGGAGAAAAACCATAGGAGACTTTTAAAAATTAAATTTTATTTTATTTTGTTTTAAATTATTTTTATTAACATATAATGTATTGTTTGTCCCAGGGGTACAGGTCTGTGAATCATCAGGCTTACACACTTCACAGAGCTCACCATAGCACATACCCTCCCCAATGTCCATCACCCAGCCACCCTATCCCTCTCCTCCCACCCCCAGCAACTTTCAGTTTGTTTTGTGAGATTAAGGGTCTCTTAAGGGGCACCTGGGTGGCTTAGTGGGTTAAAGCCTCTGCCTTCGGCTCAGGTCATGATCCCAGGGTCCTGGGACTGAGCCTGCATTGGGCTCTCTGCTCAGCAGGGAGCCTGCTTCTCTTCCTCTCTCTCTCTGCCTGCCTCTCTGCCTAATTGTGATCTCTGTCTGTCAAATAAATAAATAAAATCTTAAAAAAAGAGTCTTTTAAAAACGATAAGAGACAACTATAGGAAACAAATTGAAGGTTCCTAGAGGGGAGGTGGGTGGGGGGGGTAACTGGGTGATGGGCATTAAAGGGGGCGTGTGATGTAATAAGCACTGGGTGTGTATAACATGTACAAATATACACAATTGCATATAGCAACTGATAAATCACTGAACTCTACCTCTGAAACTAATAATATACTATATGTTAATTAACTGAATTTAAATTTAAAAAATTGTGGGACACCTAAGCTGGTGTTACAGAGAATTGCTTGTGGGGAAAACCCTCCATACATCATGACCAGAAGTGTCAGCCATGGGGAAGTAAAGGCGACACCCCAAAGAGAAACACAGGAGGTAGACTGAATTGAGTTTTTCTAATGCAGTGTACCGACCCCCCACTGAAGCTTCCTGACACACATGGGCAGGGGGCAGTGGGTGGGGAACGTGTTGCCAAGGCCAGTTCTTCCCTGCCCACCTGTGAGTCATCAGCTGGGTGAGGAGAAGGCTGGCTGGAGAGAATGCTCCAGTTAGTTCACTCTGTGAAGAAAGGGATGGAATTTGCAGAAGGGAAATGGACTCTAATTTCAGTCAATTCACATTCCAATTTCACTTTGTTAAATAACATTATTTATTCAGTAACCTTTGGAATTCACATGCATCATATTTAATGGGTCCAATTATACTTTTTATGGCATGCCTATGAAACATGCCATTTTCACCATTCAAATGTCAGTTTGACCTGATCTCAGATGTTATATTACTCCATAGGGTAATGCACCTTAATAGCCGGCAAACTCTGGTAACAAGAAGGATTAGTCGAGCAATAAGCTTTCATTCATCAGCTTAAGTCTAGAATTGCTGCCCACAGGAGGGACTTAAGGCAGCAGACCTTTTATTTATTCAAAGATATATATAAAAAAGAAAGTAGCTTGTTTTCCCTGATGGTTAAAAATAATAAATACTGATTAAAAATGGTACACAATGAAGAAGGGAGTAAAAACAGTGAGATCACTTATAATTCTGCCACCCATGGAGCGCCTCTAGAAGGTTCAATGTGTTACCGTTTGATTTTCTTCCTAAGCTTGTACGCACGTATGTAGTGTGTGCTCTCTACAGTTTCCGCGATAGAATTGTACTATAGTGCTTTAACCTATTTCCTTTCCCCCACTTAAAAACATTTTTATTATGAAACATTTCAAACATAGACTAAAATGGACTGAATAATAGGCTGAATCTCCATTCATGGCTGATTGTGTTTTATCTGTACCTCAGTTTACTCCCACCCCAGATTATTCTGAAGCCAATCCTAGCCATCATAATGTTTAATCAGTAAACATTTGAATATATATCTTTTAAGCTATTGACCCTTAAGAAGTGACCATACTCTTATCACACCTCAATAATTAACAAAATCTTAAAATCCTTAACTATCCAGTCTCTGTTGAAATTTCTCTGATCGTCTTGTAATGATTTGCTTGAATCAAGATCAAAGTGGACTTGCAATTGCTTCCTTTGGTTGATATGCTTCTTAAATCTTTAAAATCCCTAGATTTCTTTTTTCCCCTCCTCACAGTTCATTTGCTGAAAAAATTTGGTCATCTATTCTATGGAGTTTCTAAGTCTGGATTTTGCTGATTGCTTTTCTATGGTGTCATTTATAATGTTCCTCTAAGTTGCTAGTTAGGTCTCAAAGCTTGATCAGATTCAGAGTCTATCCTTGTTAGTCAACTCTGCTTTGTAAATGGTGCTGTGCCCATCAGGAGGCATATAATCTTTGGTATCTCTCTTTTTATAATGTTTTTTAGATCCATCGTTATGGGCTGAATTGTGTCTCCCCCCACCCCCTGCCACCAATATATACAGTGAGGTTCTAATCCCTCAGTACCTTCAGAAGGTGACTGAATGAGGAGATAAAGTATTTAATGAGGTGCTTAAGTTGAAATGAGGTCATTAGGGAACCTTATAATTAGAAGAGATACAGATACAGGCACACACGTAGGGATGACCATATGAAGACAACAGGAAAAGATGGCTGATATCTTTATCTTAATTCCAGCCTCCAAGACCATGAGAAAATAAATTCTTGTTCTTTAAGCCAGCTAGTCTGTGGTCCTTTTTCGGGGCAGTGTCAGCAAACTAATACATCTATAAATTCATTAGGTGATATAAAATGGTGTTACTCTAATCCTAACGTATCTTTTTTTGTTTATCAGCTAAAATACTTCCATAGAGATAAATTCCCCTTGCCAGCCATTTGGTTAACCATAGGCATCATTAGCACAGGAAGGGCAAGATAAATGCTTGATTCTTTTCCTTGAGAGTAACAGTTTTCAAAATAATGGGTTGTTTCCTCCTCATTCCTGCAAAGTGAACCATGAGTTTTTTTCTTCTTTTTTGTTTTTAGTATCATTATGAACTCATAGATTTAAAAATATTTTATGTGTTTCAGTATACCTTTTTTGAACACAATACATCATAAACATCTTTCTTTAGTCAATCTAATTCTAAATTATTAGTTTTAATGATTTCACAATTTTCTCTTACATGAATGCATTAGTTAATAATTTCTTATTTTTGGACATTTATATTATACCCCCTTTGATTTAGCATTTCCACTTTAGTTCAGTCTTGCTCTCACAAATATTTTTTTTCCTGAAGCAAGGTAGTACTTTCCCTAATTTATTTGAAAGGGTGAAATTAGTAGATTAATTTTTAATGATGACCATGATATGAAAGGGAGTCTGGTTAGTTGAGTAGTCTTTTTATTGAAGCCTGAAAGATATTTTCTAGTCTGCCTATTTAAAATATTTATACCTTTGGTGAGGGGAAATATCTTTTTTTTTTTCCCCTCAAGGGTTGAAGATTTTCATCAAGGACGAAAGACAAAATAAGACCGTCAATTAAGAGTAAAAAAAGATGACATTGGCAAGTTACCTTTGGTATTTGCATGTTTGCTTGAATGTTTTCATTTTTTAAGGTAAATGTTCTAGTTTTGAAAGACACAATTGTTACCTTTGTTAATCCTTCCTAGTGGTAGGAAACATCAAGTGCGTAACTCACTTTTGCGTATCAGTGTGTAAATAAGGGCCAGCTCTGAGTCAGATAGATGATCATCCCTCCTGGTGTCCTGGGCTGTTTATGTCTCTTCTGAAGTAATTCTTTTTTTTTTTTTTTTAAAGATTTTATTTATTTATTTGACAGAGAGAGATCACAAGTAGGCGGAGAGGCAGGCAGAGAGAGAGAGAGAGGAGGAAGCAGGCTTCTTGCTGAGCAGAGAGCCCGATGTGGGACTCGATCCCAGGACCCTGAGATCATGACCTGAGCCGAAGGCAGCGGCTTAACCCACTGAGCCACCCAGGCGCCCTGAAGTAATTCTTCATAATGTCTCCTATCACTCTCAGAAGAGTCCAGGTTTGGACAATAGATGATATAATCACCCTAGATATTAATAGTTTTGTTTCCTTCTACTTATTCAGATTTCCTCATGTTTCTTATTTCAATTCCTCAAAGACAAGAGAGAGACATTGAAGAATAAGCTTCTTCCCTGCAAATCCAGACCTTCCCTCACCTACAATCGCATGCCATAGGTCTTTTCCTCCTTTCCTTGCTCCTTTTTCATTTAAACAAATTGCTACTGTCCCCTCCCCTATTTTGATGATCCGGCCCTTCAGGGAGGCTGTCACAACAGGGAGAAAATCACTGTGTAACAGAGCTTTGAGTAGGATTTAGCCCAGATGAGGGACCTGAGACCTGAAGAGGCATTGTCTGGGCCCAGGCGATACAGCTAGCTAGTGCCCGAGCAGGACAAGGACAGGGGTTTCCAAATTTCCCGGCCAGCTAATCTCAGTCTTGGGCCTGATCTTTGGCAAATCTGATGTTTTTCGGAAGGTAGGACACTACTTCACTTCCCCAGCTTTTGCCATCATGTGATGAATTACCACGAAAACAAGTCTCACATCTAGTCCTACCACACATATTACATTTATTACCAAGCCATGTTTATCAGAAGCAGGCAAAAAAGAGCTCTACTACCTCCTTCTCTAAGCTCCAGTCAACCCACCCTAATCCTCTTTGACAAGAATCTTTTTTTTTTTAAGTAGGCTCCATGTCCAATGTGGAGCTTGAACTCATGACCTTGAGTTCTACCGACTGAGCCATCCAGGTGCCCCTCTTTGACAAGCATCTTGCATGAAATGCCCACTTGGAGGGAGAAGCAACAGTACTCTGTAGACTTAGAGGACTTTCTAGTTGGGTTCAGTGACCAAATCCTAGGTTAAGCTGAGGACAGAGTGAGAACATACTCTTGACCTGGAAGCCCATTGGGTTTGATAGATTATTTCTTATTCCTCATTTTTGCAAGGGCAGTACTACCTTTTAGTCTTCCTAGCCAAACATGTTTCTTGAACACCATTCATTTAACCAGTGAAAATGTATTTCTAACATCCAGGGAAGGATGATTAATACTAGGCTTGAAATCTAGTCCTTTCTTTTGGGCGGGGAGGCTCGGATGCCTCCGGGAAGGATGAAGGAAGGTGAAAGTTCTTGTAAACACACTAATTACAGACCTCTTCGCATTTCACTAATAATAGCACTAGTGGTAACTAAGAGGAGAGTCCTTACCTGTGGATTGTTTTTAGCAGAATGTACCTGCTCTGTGTCAGATTGCTTATGGTAAGGAGGCTTGGAATCTATGGGCTGTGGTGTAAGACTCCCCAGAAAGTGTCATGTAGGCTATGTGACTGAGTATAAAAACAGAGATGTTTCGTAACTCAAACATTTCCTTTTTTTTTTTTTTTAAATTATTTATTTATTTGACAGAGAGAGAGAGAGAGAGAGAGAGGGGTAGGTCACAGTAGGCAGAGAGGCAGGCAGAGAGAGAGGGGGAAGCAGGCTCCCCGCCGAGCGGAGAGCCCGATGCGGGGCTCGATCCCAGGACCTTGAGACCATGACCTGAGCTGAAGGCAGAGGCTTAAACCACTGAGCCACCCAGGTGCCCCCTCAAACATTTCCTTTTAATGTAAGTGATGCAGCCACATGTAATACCTAGAGACCTCATAGTGCATGCTCATTAACAAGGAGGGGCCTGGGGTCTAAGGTTGGGGGTGGGTCACAGACCTCTCTTTTCTTTACCTGTGCTTCACGATTACTTGTATCCTTGATATTAATAAGTCTTGATACTGGGTAAGATTTCTGAGTTTGATTGGACAGTCTGACAACTTAGTGCTATCTCTCATCCCCAGTGTTAATTAACTAATGCATGCTCTGGTATAGACACAGGAAAAACATCTTTAAGGCAAGACCTTACTTTTGGAGTGTGGATTTCTGATCAGATGATTCAAATGTTATTCAGCCACCCACGGCGTAGATTATAGTTAACTTGTGTATGTATGTACATCATGCTGTTCATACTGAGATATTTTAACATTTTACAGACACAATAACATTACTACAGCATAATGTGTCTCTCATGATCACTAGTAATGGTTATTGACAATAACAATGGCATGAGCATTAGCTAAATTTGTTTTGTGATTGTTCTGTGCTAAACACTTCATGTATATTAACTGTAGTTCAATAAACTTCTGAGGTCTCTGTTCTCATTTTACAGATGAGGAAAGTAAGTTTCAGAGAGGTTATGTAATTTGCCCAAGGTGACATCAATATGTGACCTCAAGTCTGTTGTACCCAAAGCCTTTGGATCTGTTTCATCACTCAGTGGCCCCTAATGTTGACACAGAGATGAAGGTGAAGGAGAAGAAGGTAGGTTTTCAGTAGTGTTAATATTACCACTGCTGTAAGCGAATCATCTGTGCCAATCACTCTCAGTTTACCATTTGTCCAGGAGAGGCAATATGATTAGTAATGGTTTCAAATCTGTGCCTCCTAAGTTCAAAGTGATGGTCATATGTTAAGCAACACCATCTTGCCAAACCCAGTGGACTTATGTACCTACGTGAACATTTCACACAGAATTTTGAGAATTGAGATCAGAGATTTTACTAGCTTTACTCCTAGAATGATTGGAAGGACAGGTGACACAACCCACCAAAAGCTTTCTCTTTCAGCACTTTGACCTTCACAATTTCCTTTCCCGTGCCTGACTAATTCTGGGTATGGTGGGGGAAACAAGGGGGTGATAAATGAATAGAGGTAAACACTGCACTGAGCCTTCCTGGGAAAAGTTTCCAACCCTGTGATTCTGGGGGATTTGCTTTGCAGGTAAGTCCATGAACACATTGGCAGCCTCATCATCTTCTATTGGCTGGTTTCCAACCCCTTTCTCTGGAATGTACAGTCTATGGGGACAGATGTTTGTAGTTGGTGCATATTAGCTCCAGTGCTCGGGATGCAGTCTGTCACGGGGCTCGTGCACAACACATCTTTGTTGAGTGACCCATCTTCTCAGACATTTTTGTTATGGGCTGAATATTTCCTTCCCAAGTTCTTATGTTGGAGCTCTTACCCACAACATGATGGCAGGTGGGGTCTTTGAGAATTAATTAGGTTTAGGTGAGGTCATGGGGATGGGACTCTCATGGTGGGATTCGTGCCCTTGTAAGAAGAAGGAACAACAGGAGAGCTCTGTCTCTTGTTCTGTGTGCTTGCGCACCAGGGAAAAAACACAGGAGGACAGAGTGAAAAGCTGACCATCTGCAATCCGGGAAGCAGGCTCTCACCAGACATGCAATCTGCAGGCATCTTGATCTTGGACTTCCAGCCTCTTAAACAGAAAGAAATGTTTGTTGCTTAAGTCATTCTGTCTGTGGGATTTTTTTAAAAAATAGAAGTCCACCCTAAGCTATATCTTGCATATCAGAATATGCAAGATTACTGGGTTTCCATTCAACCCAGTAAAAGGCCATGGGGACTGGACTTTTGCTATGTTTTGTGTATACCTTAATCTTGTCATTCAAGTAGACTATAGACGTCTCCTTTTTTTTTTTTTTAAATTAGTTTCAGAGGTAGAATTTTGTGATTCATCAGTTGCATATAACACCCAGTGCTCATTATATCAAGTGCCCTCCTTAAAGCCCAACACCCAGTTCCCCACTCCCCGCCCACCTCCTCCAGCAACCCTCAGTTTGTCTCCTAGAGTTCAGTGACTCTTACAGTTTGCCTTCCTTTCACTTTTCACCTTATTTTGGTTTTCCTTCCCTTCTCCTATGTTCGTCTGTTTTGTTTCTTAAATTCCATATATGAGTGAAACATATAATTGTCTTTCTCTGATGACTTACTTCGCTTAGCATAATACCCTTTAGTTCCATCCACCTCATTGCCAATGGCAAGATTTCATTCTTTTTGATGGCCGAATACTATTCCCTTGTATATATAGATACAATTTCTTCTTTATCTAGTCAGCTGTCCATGGACACCTGGGCTCTTTCCATAGTTTGGCTATTGTGGACATTGCTGCTCTAAACATGGGGGAGCATGTGCCCCATATGAATCACTGTGTTTATCAAGTGCAAGCTGTAGACTTCTCCAGTATTCTCCCAGCTTCATCCCCATTATGGGTACACCCCCTGAGGACTTGGAGATGTGTTGGCCATCACCAAAATCGGAAGCAGGTTGGCAGAGCTGAGCTGCAGGAGTGGCTCCCACGGTCCCCACTATCTCTACAGCTCTTTGGAACAAGGCCTGGTCAGGGTGGGGATGGGGTGACCTTGTTCCAAGTAAATAGCAGTTTGGCTTCCCTTTCTTTGCCTCCCTCCCATTCTTTAATTTATAGCCTGTGCAATGGGGAGAGTGGATGGGGGAAGTAAAACCACTGATAAATGTGCCTTACTTCCTCAAGGTGTCAGGGAGTATAATAGGAAAGGCTCCATCTTCAGCCCATAGTCCACACCAACATGTTAGAGGCAGCCAGTAATTTCATGTGATGACCTTTCTGGCTCAGAGATGACAAGTGAGGTCGAGTGAATGTTTTGCACTTGCTTTTAAAAGCTGTGAAGGGCAGAGGATTAGAGGTGGGATGAGAGATTATTTGCACCTCTAGACTTCACTCTCATTGCCAATGGTCTCAGAGAAACCTCTGTTTCTTAGTAATGTATCCTGCTAAGATCTTGAGGGTCTGAATGTCTTGCTTTTGGGTCCCCAAACTGTGTTGTCACCAGCTCTCATTTATACCAGTGATAAAGTGGCCATATAACTTATTCTCCAAATGTGAACACTTTTGAGAATGAAATGGAGTATTAATTATACTGGAAAACCCAGGACCATCCCAGGTGAACAGGACAACCCAGGTGAAACCTAGGACTGCCTTGGGCAAACTGGGATGAATGGATACCCTAGCCAGAGACCGCTAACATCAATACCAGCTGTGAAAGCATCAGGTCATCTTCTTACTTCCAGAACTTTCCATCAGCCAATACAGGAAAGAAGAAAATCTCTCCAAAGTTCCCACCTGGGAACTTTGTTTTTTTGACAGATATTATTTTATTTTTTTTTTAACATTTTATTTATTTGAGAGAGAGACGGTGAGAGAGAGCATGAGCGAGGAGAAGGTCAGAGAGAGAAGCAGACTCCCCGCGTAGCCGGGAGCCCGATGCGGGCCTCGATCCCGGGACTCCAGGATCATGACCTGAGCCGAAGGCAGTCATCCAACCAACTGAGCCACCCAGGCGTCCCTTTGACAGATATTAAATGATGACCTACTTGAGGGATAGAGTGGTACACAACAATGTCATGGTCCTTGCTCTTATGCTTACAGTCTAACTGTGTGTGTGTGTGTGTGTGTGTGTATGTGTGGTGTGGTGTCTGATGGGCAAATGATGACTATGAAGTGTGTAAAGTGCTTTGACAAATACAGGTGCACCTGGAAGCCAAGGAGGGGAAGTTCTTTGGGGGACAGAGTGGTGTGGGGCAATGCAAGAAGGCCTCTTTGCTCCAAGACTATCAAGGGACTTCTTTGTTAGCTTTTGTGTCAAGGGCAATTTAGAAGCAATATAAAACACCCAAGGGACTTATAGTTACTTGGGGCATAAGATGCATGTGGAAATGATACTAGTAGATTTGCACCATTTTGAATAATGAGGCCCATTTCATGGTATGTTCTTAAGTACATCAGGTCTCAGAGAGCGAGGGGTGGGGGATAAGAGCTCAGGAAGGGCTCAAGGGGAACCAAGCCAAGCTTTGGAGACATGCTCAAGCTCCAGCTCGCTGTCACGTTGGACTCAGTGCAGCACAGTGAGGTAGCCGTCCTCTTGAGTGCCCTCTGTGTGGGTCCTAGATTGCCCCTTTGCACACATGATTGCTCCTCTAAGCAACCCTGCAAAGCAGATGCCATTATTTTCATTTGAGATCTGAAACTAAGGGATACTTAGTGCCCTGACAATGAGCATACTGGAGGTAGTAAATAGGGCTTACATTTCAACCCAAGCCTATGTCAGACCTCAGCTCATACATATTCCGCTATTCCAGTTGTCTTCTTTTTAAAAAAAATTTTTTTATTAACATATAGTGTATTATTTGTTTCAGGGGTACAGGTCTGTGAATCATTAGTCTTACACAATTCACAGCCCTCCCCATAGCACATACCCTCCCCAATGTCCATCACCCAGCCACCCCCTCCCCTCCAGCAACCCTCAGTTTGTTTCCTGAGATTAAGAGTCTCTTATGGTTTGTCTCCCTCTCTGTTTCATTTCCCCCCTCTGTTCCCCTCTGATCCTCTGTCTTGTTTCTCAAATTCCTTATATCAGTGAGATCTTTGATAATTGTCTTTCTCTGATTAACTTCCAGGGGTCTTCTGAACCAGGACCAGCAACATCAGCCTCATTTTCTGTCGGGAATACAAATTCTTAATCCCACCCCAGACCTGCTGAATTAGAGACTCTGAGTGTGGGCCCAGCAATCTATGTTTTAATAAGCCTTCCAGGTGATTCTGCGGTACCTTACATCTGAGAATCACCGCACCAGACCAAGAGTCTCAGTTTCTTATCTGTAGAATGGGGGTGTTATTCCCCCCTCATGATGTGTGCTAAGGATTACAGAAGAGAACACACAGAAAGCATCCAGCTCAGTGCCTGGCTCCTAGAGGGAAGGAAGGAAAAGTGGTATTTTTCTTCCCACTGTGCCCATTGAGGACATGGAAGTGTCCTGATCTTTAGCTGGCTCAGTATCTGGAATACAGTGGATGAAAGTTTGAGAGAATGAGGGGGGCCATTTGCATGGGATGAGGGTATTCTGCATGACAGGGTGCCATACAACCAGCCCTTGTTGCTAGTAGGGGGGCACGAAGCTGTTCTTCCAACATCTTTAAACTCTGTCCTTCTGTCTTGTCTGTAGGAGATTATAATGATTATTATTATTGGTGAGACACCTGTTCAGCATAATGAGCGTGCCGTTCACAGCAATCAGCAATGAGCAGTTCCTTGTAATTGGCTCGTAAGAATGACAAGGTGTAGAAAGTGCAGTTAAGGCATTTTCAATTCACATGTGCCATTAGCAGGAGCTCATTAATGTCATGAACGAAGAGAAAGTGTAAATAAAGAATCCTGCTCTCTGTAATTACAACTGTACATTAAGCTGCTTCCTTCCAGGGTTCAGCTGCAAATGTGTCCCTGTGCTGGGGGCCTCCTGGCCTCCCCGCTCTCTGCACTCTTATTTATGTGGTTTCTCAGGGTGTCTGGTCTCCACCGAGCCACACACAGGCTGGGGACACAGCATATAGGGAGCTGTGTTGCACAATGCCCCTTACATGTCCGTGGGCCCCTGTGATTGCAGGTGCTAAGAGTCTTCTGTCCTGGGGTGCCTGGGTAGCTTGGTTAGGGAACTGCCTTTGGCTCAGGTCATGATCCTGGACTCCCAGGATCGAGTCCAGCATGAGTCTCCCTACTCAGGGAGCAGTCTGCTTCTCCCTCTGACTCTTGCCCCTCTCGTGCTCTCTCTCTCTTTCAAATAAATAAATACAATCTTAAAGAAAAAAGGAGTCATCTGTTCTATTAAAAAAAAAAAAGCCTCCCCCAAGCACAAAACATTGTAAAACACTAACCAAACCACCAAATAAAACCCCACTGGTGGCAGATGCCTTAAGTTCCGCCATTTTGCATCCTACCTGAGGGATTGGATACAGTTACCTTCTGTTCAAATTTGGGACAGCGGTCTGCATGTGCATTTCAGTTCACTATCTGGTCGGTAACCCTTACGGTGGTGGACCCTAGGTAGTTTGGGTTGGGGGCTTGCAGAAGTGGGGTCTGACTTCCGAGGTGCTGCTGGGGGCTGAAGAGGAGGAGGCGGCCCTGGTGATGCCCTTTACCTACTAGCATTTTCCTCAGAGCGGGCCAACTGGGCATCCCGGTGCTGCGAGCCATGGCAGGTTGGGGCCTCTGCAGCTCCCTTCTGCAGGCCAGTTGCTGATAAACCATGTCTCAAGGAGTCACCCTGAACTTGCTCTTTCTTGCCCCTGGCAGTGTACTCTATGAAATCCTGAGACCACAGACAGACGGATGTCTCAGT
The DNA here is from genome assembly GCF_002288905.1 of Enhydra lutris kenyoni. Taxonomy (NCBI): domain Eukaryota; kingdom Metazoa; phylum Chordata; class Mammalia; order Carnivora; family Mustelidae; genus Enhydra; species Enhydra lutris. Next base: position 106,053,689 of record NW_019154085.1, read on the forward strand.
GCTACCTGAGCGGAAATCGCCCGAGACTGAGGGGAGTTTATTTTCAGAACCAGTACTTTCTTCAGGCTCCCTGTTGGGTGCCTGCAACATCTGCTCTCAGTTCCCAGAGTTCAGGGCAGTGCTTCCCCAGCTTTTCTTCATGATCTCTTCGAGGAGACTTTTGTTTGCTTTTTTTTTTTTAATTGTCCCTCCCCCATAAAATGTTAATATCACAGGTATACTTTGTATCTGTTGATGTACTGTATATATATTTCTGCTTTATCCTCAAGAAGAGTAAGAATCTTTTCACCACCCCCCTCCGCCAAGCATCCCCACTGAGATGTGGCCATTTCGGTGGAAAAATGATCAAGGTGAAGATGGAGAGTCACAGAGGGGGTTAGAAAGCCCATAGTTGTTGCTTCTGCAGTGCACATTCTGTGCCAGAAGCGACTCCAGGTACCTACACAGATTATTTAATCCTCAGGACAGGGCTGTAAAGTACTGAGCAGATGGAGAAACTGAGGCAAAGGGGCTGTAAACAACTTGTCCACAGGGTTGTCCGAGCCTGTGGTTTACCATCAGAAAAGTCCAGGACTTCTTACACTGTTGACTTCACTTACACAGTTGACCTTGGAACAGTGTGGGGGTTAGGGACTTCTCCCTCCCTATGGAAGATCTGCCCCCCCCCCAAAAAAAAACTCAACTACTGGTAGCCAGCCTGCTATTGGCTGGAAGCCTTACTGATAACCTAATGGGCTTATCAACATCTATTTTCTGTGTTGTATATATTCTACATTATATTCTCACAAAAGTAAGCTAGAGCCCAGGAAGTGTTATGAAGAAAATCCGAAGGGGGTTATGTGGGTGGCTCAGTCAAACATCTGACTCTTGGTTTTGGCTCAGGTAGTGATCTCAGGGTTGTGAGATTGAGCCCCATGTCGGGCTCCGTCCTCAGTGGAGAGTGCTTGAGATTCTCTCTCTTTCTCTCTATCCCTCTGCCCCCTGCCCTCGCTTACACGTGCTCTCTCTCTCTAAAATAAATAAACAAATGAATGAATGAATAAATAAAAATCTTAAGAAAATCACAAGAAAAAAGAAAATCATAAGGAAGAGAAAATACATTTATAGTACTGTTCTGTATTTATTGAAAAAATCCACACATTCGTGGCCCTGTGGAATTCAAAGCTGCGTTCTAGTGTCAACTGTAATACGCCCTTTATTATATACATGTGACTGTTTTGCTGTCCAGTAACATCCCTATAAAGTAGAAGACTTGTATGGTCAGTTCAGTAAACAGAACAGGCATTTCCTCTGGTCTTGGTCCTTCCTTACGAGGGGGGATAATAGTGTCCCTTACAGGGCTGGAGCTAATGTGAGTGCTTAGCACATAGGCTGGCCCATAATAAAGGCTCAGTAAATGTTAGCTGACATTAATAATGAATTCATATTAGATGACTGACATAATTAGCATATCAAACACTAGCCTGAGCATCACACCCTCCTTCTTTAGCTGAAATCACATTTTGTAGGCAAAATTGCATTTCTGAGATGTTCAATAGTTTTATTCTCTTAAGTAGGTAAATATTTCTCTCATAAATTGAGTTACTCTATAAAGATGAACACAGTAAGTTTTTTTTTTTTTTGTCCCTAGATAGAGGCATCAGTTTTGTACACCTAAATTCATTTGGATTCAACATTAGTGAAGAAAATCCGAATTGATGGGAGCTCCTGTATATATGGCTACCTGCAAATTACTCAGAAGCATTGATAAAATGTTGTGTGTTTATGTTGTCCATCATTTCCCGCTGAATTAACTTTTAAGTCCTTCAAGGTTTAAAAGGGTTTGACCCGATTAATTCAGTAGGGAAGATAATCCAAGTCTTTTAGGAAAGAAATGCCAACTTTTTAACCCCCAGATCTCTCCCTCACTCACCTCCTTTCCAAAGTGGCTTCTGGTTTCCTGGGATGAAGGAAGAAGGGAGACCTGTGGAAGGGCAGGTGAGGTGGCTCTTGCGGGAGTGTCTCATGACCACGCACAGTTGCTTCCTGGCCCTCATTTAACACCTGTTCCCCTCTGCTCCCACCTTCACCGGGAGCCTCCTCTTACCCTAGTTCCCTGGGCTTCAAGGAATGGCTTTCCCTCCTGTGTGATTGGATGTCCTTCACTTGAAGAAAGTGCTAGAATCTGAAGTCTCAGGGGCCTGGCCCCTGACGTGTCAAATAGATTCTACAGAAACAGAATCCTCTCTCTTTTTTTTGAGAATACCTGATTTTAAGCTTATTGTCTGGGTAAAGGGGTCCTGGGCTGGCCACCTATTGCCCTAGAGCAGTGAGCCATGGTCTGGGAGGTGGGAGGTGACAGATGGAAAAGGAGGAGTTGGGGTTAAAGTGCCTTGATTTAATTTTGACAACATATTATTGCCCGTATCTGTGTTTTGGACGTGAGGGAAAGCCTGGCAGTCTAAATGGCCACATTAGCTTGGGTAAGTGCTATGTGTAAGTAATGCGCATGGTGGAAGGAGCTGCCAGATGGCCGATGCCTGCCACCACAACGGAGTGCTCGGGAATTAATGGTGACTAATGATCAGAATGCCGACTGACGCTACTGCTAACACCAGGAGCTGCAGTGAACAAACTCGCTAATAATCTGGAAAGAAAGAACAGCAAGAAGGTACGTCAAAGTTTGTGTTAGCCCAAGCTCCCGTATGGATCTGAGACTGCGGCACGGATAACTTCTGCTACAGGAGAACCATCTGCTTCCTCACACAGGCGTCATTCCACTGCAGAAGGACGGGACCTTGGCCTTCAAGTCTGAAAAACTGGAGTAGCCCAAACTAATGTCAAGGACAGTGTTGGTCTTAGTATATTCCTTTCCAGTCTCCTGTTATTGAACTAGACCCATATGTACTCTAGCTCCCCTAACTCACTTTGTCCATCCAACGTATCCCTTCTTTCTTCTTTCTCTTCCCTCTCCTTTTTCCTTCCCTTTTCCCTTTCTCCTTCCATTCGTTCCTCCATCATTCAGTTACAGTCCCTCCTGTTCCCACCAACTGCTCCAGCCCCACTGATCACTTTTCCGTCTGGGATCCTATTCTAGCCAGCCAGCCCTATACAATGTAGCATTTGACTTTGTGAGGCTATGTGCTGTCTTATGCACTTTTAAAAAAGGATTTCTTGTATTTCAAGGTCATCCACTCAATGGGACAATATCCACTTCCATGGTGAAGAATCTAGAGTTTTTCTTCTCTGTGTCTACATGCCTGCATTAGTGAAAGTTAACTCAATATTTCATGACTAATAATGAGAACAACAATAATAGTTATTTTAAAGTATTATGGTCTTAAATAGTGTGGAGGACAGAGCTTTGACTTTTGGCTCGTGTTTTCCTATTGTGCCTTTTCAGGGCTTCATGGTCTCGTGAACTGAGTGAAATGAGGTGCTCATTGTCACCATCGTCACCTGATGGTCAACACTGCTCCCGCTTAGTTATGGAACCCTTACTATGTGCCACATATGTCCTCTTATTTAATTCTCAAATACGTGCAGTGACATCAGCATCACTTCTTCCACTTTGTAAATAAGAAAGCAGGCCTCTAGAGAGTTTCCAAACTTGTCCTTATTATAATCAATTCATCAGATAATTAATAGAGTCCCTATTGTGTGTCAGAGAGTATTCTGAAGTTCTATAAATAACCACATGTAATTCTCCAAACGATCTCTAAGATGTAAGATGTTATCCTTGTTTTGCAGATGTGGAAAAGAAAGGTCTCAAGCTAGTAAGTTAGTTGACTAAGTAGTTACTGAGCTCATGTTTTGTGCCAAATTCCAGTGCTCGATGCTGAGGGACAGTGGTGTAAAAGATCCAGTTGTTGGCTATCTAAGGGAACCTACAGTCTAGTGACGTGTGCTAAGTGTCCTGTTTCATCAAGATGGACACACTGACAAACGGTGGAGTTCAGTGAATGAACTCATGTCCGGGATGACTGACTTTGCATCCCAAGGCTGCCCTAAGACATTGGCCAGGATGCCCCTTCTCCGGATCTCAAGCTTTAACGAGTCTTGCATACCAGAGTCACACAACGTAAGTGTATTTGAGAACACATGGCGTCCTCTGTGTCTTGGAGCTCAGCACTGGCATAGGGTGACTTGTATTTTGGGACTAACACCAGCAGGCCCCAGAGAAGCACCTCTCCAGAAGTCTTGTCTTCCAGCCTCAAAGTAGCAGGCGACTGTTGGAGGGTAGCTGAGGTTGTAAACTGTGACGGGGCAGACTTCGTTGGTGATCATTGCTTGGGAGACAAGGAAGATTTGAATTGCAGAAGCACTTCAGTGAAGGGAAAGATAAGCTAATTAGGTTGTCAAAATGTCCCTTGAAGACAGACTAATTAAATTGTCAAGCTCTCTCTCAGAACGCGTGAATACAGTGGAGTCTTGCAAAACAAAGTGTCATTTTTCTACCGGTGCCAACAGCTGTTTTCCTCCTTCTCTTCTTTCTTTTCCATTTGGAAGCGCTTGCCAGTAAAGCTGGTGCTCACAGACATGCTCATGATGTCTGGAGAACATTTTGTGATAATGTTTGTAGGGAGGTCTGGACGTGATACCATAATATACAACACCTAGCCTTTACACTGGCATTTAGATAGACAGTGAACATCAGAATCAGAAATGATTTTATTTTTAGATAAATAATTTAAAAATTTTAATTAAAAAAGTTTTATTCGGGGCACCGGGGTGGCTCAGTGGGTTAAAGCCTCTGCCTTCGGCTCAGGTCATGATCCCAAGGTCCTGGGATCGAGCCCCACATCGGGCTCTCTGCTCAGCGGGGAGCCTGCTCCCCCCTCTCTCTCTGCCTGCCTCTCTGCCTACTTGTGATCTCTCTCTGTCAAATAAATAAAATCTTAAAAAAAAAGTTTTATTCAACCATACCTAATTTTAGAAATTGATATTCATTACTTATAATTTTATACAGCCTTAACTTTAGTAGGTAAGTTTGCCTATCTTGGAAGAAGAATAACTTTTTAGAAAAATTAGGGATAATTTTGGTTTTTCACTGACACTTTTGAAGAGACTGAAATTTTGCACAGTTAAATGCAATTCCATTTTATTTTTAAATTCCTCACATTATAGCTGATAATGGAACACACATTCTGTGCAGACTTTTAACATAATGATTTTAAGGAAATCAAATAAAAAGGGTTAGGGAAGTTGGAAGGATCAGACTTGGGGTCAGGAGGGAGCAGTGGGGGCTTAGATGTTTAATCAACCAGTGGAATTTGGAGAGACAGAAACCACACGTGGATCTATTGAGGTCTTCGTAGAACCAGGATCCTTTTTTTGGTTTGAGCGTGTAAAGCAGAGATGTCCAAAAGAGAAATGCGAGCCACATATGTCGTTTTAAACTTTCTAGTAACTGCAATAAAAAAGTAAAGATAAATTAATTTTAATAATATATTTTAGTTAATCTATCAAGTGATTACTAAACAATTATGAAGTATTTCCATTTTTATCTTTAGATTAGCAATCTGGTGAGTCTTCTACACTGGTGAGTATTTACCTGTCCACGTGGACTAGCCAAACTGTGTGAGCGCTCATGGGCTGCGTGTGGTGATGGTGATTGCGTGGCATGGTGCCGGTCCCGATCTTCATTTGGGATTCTGTGTCTGAGTCACCTGAGAGAGTTACAGTCCTCTAGGCACCAGGATTCCATAAATGGAGTATTCCCCGGCTGGACTCCTAGGCTACGCGGTCAGTTAGCTCCTTCTTACTGCTGGCAGGAAGTCAAGTTCACAGGATGTGCATGGCCACCCTGAGCTTATTTTTCAGAGGTTTTGCCACTCCTGTAAGGTGACAGACCAGAGGCACTGATGCTCCAGCCAAGGAGGTAAAAGTATCAAGAAAGCCCTGGCCCATGGATTTCTGCCAACAAAACTTTCTCTGAATCTCAATGACGGCTGTATGATGCTGAAACTTGGAAATAACTTAATTTGCACATTTAGGTTGGTTACCTTAAAAAGGTAATGTCCTGAATGAGGATCAATTGACAGCCTCTTGAACTGAAGGAAATAAAGACTTTTTTTTGGTAAGAGATTTTATTTATTTGACAGAGAGCGAGAGAGAGAGAGAGTGAGAGAGCACAAGCAGGGGGTGGGGCAGAGGCAGGGGGAGAAGCAGAGCAAGGAGCCGGATGTAGGGCTTGATCCCAGGACCCTGGGATCATGACCTGAGCCAAAAACAGAAGCTTAATGGACTGAGTTACCGAGGTGCCCCGGAATAAGGCCTTTGGAGAGACACTCCAAACCAAACTTCCGGTTCTGGAGAAAGTAAATACTTCCACAAAGAAGGTATCAGGAATTTGGTTTTTGAACTTCTCTTTCACTGAGGAGGAGTGGGCTGGAGGCAGCAGGCAAAGTGGAGCAAAGGCCCCCACGTCTGAGGGGGCCAGCATGGTCTGCAGCATCAGAAGGGCTGGCCCAGGTGTCCAGAGCAGGAGTGCAGGGGCATGGTATGGTCAGAAATCCTGGCCAGAGGATGGACAGGCAATATGGGGAACAGCTGTAACAGAGCTTCGGCCAAGACCTGTACCCTAAGAAGAAAACTTAGAAAAGGAAGGTGGAATCCCAGCAATGAAGACATCTGGGAGTCCATGAAAGGCAAAACAAAAGCTCTCCCCACCAGAACCCAGGTATCAGTGTCAGGACGTAAGATCGAAATGGTACAAGGGTAGGGGAACCTTCACTTACCTACCAAGGCTTTTCACAGCTCTTCACACTTGAGCCGTAGGGTCCAGCCAGCTGTTGGGTGTGCTGGGGCTGAGCCTGAGCAGGTGGGAAAGGGGAGGGTGAAGTGGACCCAGAAAAAGGCAGGGTTGGTACAGAAGTGGTGGTCAAACAAGGCCTGAGGCCAAAATCTTTGCCTATAGATCAGCAAAGCCTGTGCTAGGAAGGGCTTAAGAAAAATAAACCTGATCTGTGCATGGCTGGATCTTTCCCTTCATTCAGTTTTCTGTTCAAGGATCTCTTCCTTGTGGGCTTGTCCCAACCACCATGTCTGCCCTTTCTGATTCTCATAGTCCCTTTATTCTGCCCTACAATATACAGTGTCTAATAATACATCATACTCCAAGATACATATCTATGTATTTATGTAGAATATAATAATATATGATATAGATACATATGTATGTACAGACACACCCACCCACACATGATCATTTTCTGGCTTACCCTCTAGACTGATTTTTAAAAAATTAACATATAATGTATTATTTGCCCCAGAGGTACAGGTCTGTGAATCATCAGGCTTACACATTTCACAGCATTCACCATAGCACATACCCTCCCCAATGTCCACCACCCAGCTACCCCAACCCTACCCCCAACCCCCAGCAACCCTCAGTTTGTTTCCTGAGATTAAGGGTCTCTTATGGTTTGTCTTCCTCCCAATCCAATCTTGTTTCATTTTTTTCCCTCCTTAACCCTCAAGACCTCCTGCCCTGCCTCTCAAATTCCTCATATCAGAGAGAGCATATGATAATTGTCTTTCTGATTGACTTATATCACTCAGCATAATACCCTCTAGTTCCATCCACATCACTGCAAATGTCAAGATTTCATTTCTTTTGATGGCTGCATAGTATTCCATTGTATATATATATCACATCTTCTTTATCCATTCATATGTTGATGGACAGCTAGGCTCTTTCCATAGTTTGGCTATTGTGGACATTGATACTATAAACATTCAGGTGTACATGCCCCTTCGGATCACTACATTTGTATCTTTGGGGTAAATACCCAGTAGTGCAATTGCTGGGTTGTAGGATAGCTCTATTTTCAACTTTTTGAGGAACCTCAATACTGCTTTCCAGAGTGGCTGCAGCAGCTTACATTCCCACCAACAGTGTAGGAGGGTTCCCCTTTCTCCACATCCTCGCCAACATCTGTCATTTCCTGACTTGTTAATTTTAGCCATTCTGACTGGTGTGAGGTGATATCTCCTTGTGGTTTTGATTTGTATTTCCCTGATGCCGAGTGACGTTGAGCACTTTTTCATGTGTCTGTTTAGCCTGATTTAAAAAACATTTTTTAAAAGATTTTATTCATTATTTGACAGAGATCACAAGTAGATGGAGAAGCAGGCAGAGAGAGAGAGGAGGAAGCAGGCTTCCTGCTGAGCAGAGAGCCCCGATGTGGGGCTCGATCCCAGGACCCTGGGATCATGACCTGAGCTGAAGGCAGAGGCTTTAACCCACTGAGTCACCCAGGCACCCCTAACCTGATTTTTAAAGGGATTTATTAACACATTTTAAAGAGAAAGAAGCGGGGGAGGGATGAGGGAGAGAGAGTCCTAAGCAGCAGACTCCACACTGAGTAGGAGCCTGACACAGGGCTTGATCCCGTGACCCTGAGATCATGACCGAGCAAAAACCAAGAGTTGGATGTTCAACCGACTGAGCCAACCAAGTACCCCTTCCCCTCTAGACTGATTTTACCTGCTTTGTTCACCACTGCCTCCTGCCTCTGGGATTGGGAGCGACACTTGATAGGTACTCAATAAATATTAAATAAACAGCAGGGATGACTCGCCCTTTGGGAGCATTTACTGAATGTTGGGCAATGCCTACATGGCTCCAGGTGCTGTTTCCAGCCAGGCCAGCTGTAGTGCTCACATGAACTTCCCCATCAGAAGGTCCTCTGATCTGGCTCAAGGGAGAATCTGGTCCCAGGACTAGGCCTCCTGTGGGGGGTAGAATCTGGCTTATAGCAACCTGTAGGGATCTACAGAACTAGAGGTCTGTTACCTCTTAAAGGGGAGCTGGCTGACCTTGTATTTTATGTGCTGGGGCTTTCCCTCCCTGGCCGCCTCCTGAAACTCTGGGATAGGGGCAGTGCCGTCAGAATGCCTATGTACACAGTGTGGGCCCTAGTTCCTTTCCCTGCCCAGAGACCGAGCAGATTCCTTGGTCTGGAATGTCTGTGCCCAGCCATCGGGTCCAGGCTGCTCTGGGATCTCCTGTTTGTCTTTCCAGTCCACCCTTTTCTTCTTCTGTTCCTGGTCCCGGGTGTGAAGATGCTGTGTCACTGGTTTATTGTGTGCCTATGGGGTACCAGCCATTGCTCTAAGCACGCTATGGGCACATTTTACCCTCGTGTTGCACTTATGAGGCAGCTCCTGTTGCCACCAGCTTTCTGTCCAGGAGAAGCCTGGGACAGAGAGGTTGAGCACCCTGGTGCGGTCCCCTTGGGACAGGCAGGCTGGGGAAACCAGAGCCCACTGGCTCCTGTTGTTCATCTTCTCCTGCCTGTTCTTATTCCTGCTCTGTGCTCGGCCTCACTTTGCCGGCACCAGGGATCTGCCTATAGACTAAGTGGGCTGCAGTGGGATGATGAAGGGCAGAAGAAATCATCAAATGGTCCCTTGGTTCTGTAGGTAGAGAGAGAGCAGGGCCATAGCATTTCCTTAATTTCTGTGTAGGAAACCCTTGCAGTCACAAATAAGAATCATGGAGGAGGCGTCATTTTATGGCTCAAATTAGAATCAACCTTAGTTGAAAGAGAAAGTTTGTGTGTGTGTGTGTGTGTGTGTGTGTGTGTGTATGCACTCACACCAATGCTTTCCATCAGTCCACACAGTGGGTGAGCTGCTTTGGGCTGAGAGACCCAGCCTCTGCTACAGGCTGCGGAGTGGCTCGGAGGGGCCAGCATCACCGAGGAGCTATGGTTCAGTTTGGGTACGGATCCTGCCTGACCTTGTACTTGCTGTGGGCGCTGGTCTAGTGGCTCCAACACTCTAAGCCTGCTTTTCTTGTGGCGATGAATCCAGCCTAGGGACAGTCTGAAGACAGGCTGATTTGTAGTGTAAGGCTCAGAGCACAGTCCTGGGTGGTGCAGGGAACGTGTCCACGGTGTCCCTCTGCTGTATCTGCCCGCCCAGCCTCCAATCCCCCTGCTTACACACCATCTGCTTCTGTAATGCCCCCTCCCCCACCCCCTGTTGCAGCTGGCTACGTGACCTCGGCCTGGCCAATCAGAGTCGCAGAATCTGGTTCCAGGGCGGGTCATGTGACCCAGTCTAAGGCAAATAGAACTCAATTCTGGGATTTTTGCTGGAAAGCCTTGGACAGGGTAGACTGGGCCTAGAGCAGCTGGTGGCCATGGGGACCCAATGGGTAGACCTCAGCTGAGAATAAAGCTGAAGCTCAGCGGGAAAGAAAAGAGAGGGGGCCCTCATGACATCCTGGGGTGCAGGATCCCGCTGTGCTGCATTTCCCAGGGACACGTGCCAACAGGCTCTCGCTGACGAGGTCAGCCATTTGCAGTGGAAAGTGTCCTGATCCAGTTCATACTCAGTACACGCTGTTGAAAGATCGAATGTGTTGAAGTGCTTTTAGTTATTATTATTAGCAACCACAACACCGACAGTATTTACCATGTATGGAGCACGTCGATCTCCAGGGCCTCTCCGAAGGGTTTCTCGTGCTTGGCTTATTTACTCCCTTAAGTCTCCCTAGAACCGGGTGCTACCACTATCTTCATTTAGCAGAGGAGAAAACGGAAGAGCAGAGAGGTATGAGCCCTACCTGGAGTCTTTCAGGGGTGGAGCTGGTGTAGGAACAGTCAGGATCCAGAGCCACTCATGACCACTAGACATATCAGCTGTGTAATACATGATATACAGAAACTATTCAGGATAGTGAATAGTTTTTTTTATTTCTTGATGTGAAGGAATCCATTTCTTCTCCCTGGAGACCTCTCTTTCCAGAAAACTAGCAGGAGACTCAGAGTCCATGCATTCGTCAGGAAATGGGGGAGATAGATGAGAAAGGAAAGAGAGAGAACTTTAAGGAATTGGCCTACCTGACTGTGGGGGGCTGGTAAGTCTGCCACCCACAGGGCAGGCCAGCAAACTGAAAACTCAGGCAAAGCTTCACCTTGCAATCTTCAGCCTGAATTCTTTCTTCTTTTGAAAACCTGTTTTTGCTCTCAAGGTCTTCAGCTGGCTGGCTGAGGTCCATCCACATTATAGAGAGTAAGCTCTTTTACTCAGAGTCTACTGACTTAAATGTTAATCACATCTTAACAAATACCTTCACGGCAGGTCTTCACTGGTGTTTGTCCAAACAGCTGGGTGCCTTTGTCTAGCCAAGTTGATAATCACATGAACCATTGCAGCCTAGTCTTGGGTAGCTCTGGTCAACTGTTTCCCCGTCTGGGATGTGTTCCCATCTGTAAAAGAAGTGGTATGCTGGGGAAATTTCCAGGCCCTTCCAGATAAAATATTCTTGCCTCATCCAGGGGACCTTACGGCTCTAGTCACAGGCAGTGGGAAGTGTTCTGGCTGCTTCTCTCCAAACTTCTTCTCTTGGGCTGATCGGTTCCCATCCCACTGTCCATCAGTGTCTGCCCCACACTTACGCTGCTCTTTGCCTCCTGCCATGCACCTTATCAGAAGGACTGACAGCCCTGAGTGGGCATGACCCGAGGGTCCTGTTTCCCATCTCCGACGAGCATAGCTGCTTCTCTTAATTCTGATTCTAGGGAGAGTGTGCTTGATTTCGGGTCAGCCTGTGGCTTGGTTGGTTTCTGTCAGGTACTGACTCTGGGTTTAGTCAGCTGGGCTAGGGAGGGGAATCCTTTGGCTTGTGGCGTGTTCAGCAAGTGATGAGGGAGCAGATTCCTGTGGGGACAGGAGGGCCGGAGGTGGGGGACACCATGCAGGGCAGACAGACTGCCACATATACCACAATTCGAGGCTTTCAGGTTGGAATGGCCTGCCTCTCAACGTTGCCACTGTTTATTTGTTTGGTCTGTGGAGACCGTGCAGACCAAATGGCATCACACATCCAGGGTGCTCATGCTGATCGTCAGAGCAATGGAAAGAGTGGGAGAGAAAAATACTGTGAGGACAAACAGATCGAGAATGAGAAGTGCTGTTTCCCCCCTCACTAATGACCCTAAAATATACTCAGTGATCCCAAAACTCCCAAAGTAAAGCCATTAGTCACAATGTTGTCAGGGTGAAAAAGAGAGAAAGAAACAACTGTGCATATCATTTTGGAACCCATTCCATGCAAGTGCCCATTCTGCGTGCCTGAGTGCCTGGGCCAAGCTGGCTGGTTTAATTACTGTTTGCCTTGCGTCGCATTAAGTCAGGCACACGACCAACACACTGGAGCGTCAGTGAAGAGCCGTGCCCAGGCAAGGGGAGGCTGGCTTTCATTTCCTCTTCGGGTAGGTGCTGGGTTGGCTTCTGCCTCATGCTTCTGCCATCATGCTGTCAGCTTTGCGGGCAGCACACGTAATGGCCAGCAGTGATGCGGAAAGCCCTGACATCACTTCTGGGACATCTCTAGATCACGAGTGAGACAGAGAAGGAAGATGCTGGCGCAGGAAGGTTGGGCTCAAGAACACATCCTCTGCTGGGGGGAGGGGGGCGGCAGGACCTGCTTCTGTTTCCTTGCGGTCACCCCTATGAGACTGTATGTTCACAGAGGGCAAGACCCTTGTTTGATTTGGCAGTTTTGCTCATAATACCAAGAACTGATTCATTGCTTACCTACCTGGTTCTTCACATAGATGGGCTCTAATGTGCATGGTAGGTCGCTACTCTCTGAAGATAGGGACAGTGTCCAAAGTTAGACAGTGGTATGGGGCGGATGGGTGCTCAAACTCATGCACTTTTCATTCTTGCAAGTGCCTCCTGCATTCTTGACTCGGACGTTAAATGACGGACTCAGCAGATACATATGGCACCAATGACCGGATTGGCAGGCCATCTCTTTCTCTCTACAGCTAAACAGTGAACTATCTTCCTTCTGTCTCATGCGGGCAGGCAGGGTTGGCCCTTGGACAGATGTGAAACCCCCTCCTCTCCTTTCCCTGTATCTTACCTCTACTTTGAGCTGTCATTCCAGGCTTAGAAGCAGCACAGGGGAATGGAAAGAAAAAAAAAGAGATGGGCTTGAATCCTGACATCACCAAAAGCTCTGCCAAATTATTTAAGCTCATCGAGCCCCAGTGTATGCGTGTAATTAATAAAAGTAGCGGCCGAGAACAGCGGCGAGCATGTGGTGGTGTGGCGCGTTAGGTGATGCCTGGGCGCTGGGCTCAGAGCAGGTGCCCAGAGTGGAACTTTCTACCTTCTTTCCCTCAGATACCTCCCACTCCTGCACGAGCTGGGGTCCTGGTTCCTGGAATGATGACATGTCACAAAAATGAAGTTCTAGAAAACCTTACATGAGACTACAAAACTCAGTTCGCTGATCTTTGGTCATTTAAAATTTCACACACAAGGCTTGGGAGATTTTAATTCAATCCAATCCAGTTCAGTTCCGTGAACACTGACCGCCTTCCCCCTCCCGCTCACCATCTTTCCCCTCCCCCCAGCACCTGGCATAACACTGACCCTGGCGATGCAGAACTTGGGTCTCAAGGGGTTCACATGCAGGTCCTGGGAGAGGGGACAGATATTTAAAGGAACAATTTGAAACCCTAGTACTTTTAAGTGCAACACAATGCTGTGTATGAGGCCCCATAGTGGGAGGCAAGCGGCTAGGTGTGGCTTCTTGGAGTCAGCAGTGAGTAAATTGAATCTGAGGGAAGAATAGGTGTGTGCCCAAAGGGGAAGAAGGCAGGAAAGGCTTTTTTTTTTTTTTTTTTTTGGCACAGGAATCACATTGCGCAAGAGGTGAGAGCTGGTGCTGTCCGGTGGAGGGACTGGAGAAGAATTTCATGCACAGGACTGTATGCAGAATCGTTGGGTTGTTCTCCAAAATGCACCCGACTTTAGGACAGTTTGAGAATACTGTGGGTCAGAGTGTTTGGGGAAAAGCTGCTTGGATAATATGGGCCTCTGCTAAAGCGGAGATCACCTCCCTGCACCGCCCCCCCCCCATCTCCAGTGATGATGCAGGGGCGAGATTTACATATTTGGCAAGTCTTTCTCCCCTGCCCCTTTTTCCACAGGTAATATCATAGGATGATTCATTCTTTCATTGAAAAGCCAGTTTTTGAGAGCTCCTGGGGTGTGCCACGCCGCATGTGTGTGTTGGCTCTGCAGAGTGGAAACCCATAAATACTTTTCTCAGTCCAGAGAGAGAGTGGATGTGTAAGCAGGTAATTGCAATGCCTGTGGTACCCTCTAGAACAGAGGGGCTGGAGGGCGGAACACAAGCCAGCTTCTAGTGGTAGCTCACAAGACTGAGCAGAGTCTTCGCAGTGCTTTACTTGATTAAATTCAATTTATATGTTAATTGCCTTATCTACTTGTGAAATAGGTTTTTGTTAAAAAGGAGGTGGAGAGGTTATGATGGGGGAGTGTGGGGTGGCGTTTATTAAGTACCTAAGGCCGGGGTCCTTTATAGCTAGGATCTCACGTAGCAGCCCTGTGAAGTAGGCATTATTAGCTCCGATTTCTAGGAGAGGAACAGGAGACTCAGAGAGGCTAAGCAACTTCCCAAGGTCACACAGCTAGTAGATATGCCGGCCAGATTTTCAGTCTGGGTTCGACTGGCTTGACAGCCCAGCTCTTCAGGTACGTTGTAAAAGTGGCCTCTTCTTTAAAACTGCATCGCCTGGGCTGGTTGAAATGTGGCTCGCGTGAGTGAAATAAATTTGTACTTTTTTTGAATTTTAATTAATTTAACTTTAAAATTTAAAAAATGGAGACTTCATTCAGTTATTGGGGAGCTTTTATGTGTGTTTGAAACAACCTGGGTAAGTGAATCCGCTCTTCCGATTGCAAATTTGACAAACTAAATACAGATGAAGTATTCCGGATGGGGATTCCGTGTCCTTACTGAGCAGTGCTGTGCGTGTAAAAGATACCCTGCGTTTTGGATACATATTGACTCTATGTTGAAGTGATCATGTTTTGGATACATCAGATTAAATAGGAATACTTTAAACATTATTTTCAACTGTTTCTTTTCACTCTTTAAATCCGGGTATTAGGAAAATTGACTCTGCCAGGGCACCTAGCCGGCTCTGTCCGTGTGGAGCATGCGGTTCTAGACCTCTGGGCTGAGAGTTCAGGTCCCGCCTTGGGCACAGAATTTACTTAAAAAAAAAAAGAAAAAGAAAAGTTAAATACGTGGCTCGAATTTTATTTATGTTGAACAGTGCTCTTCTAAGTGGGTTTTAAATAAATGAGTGGGGATGCCTGGGTGGCTCAGTTAGTTGGGCATCTGCCTTCAACTCAGATCATGATCCCAGTGTCCTGGGATCAAGTCCTGGTTCCTTGCTCAGTGGGGAACCTGCTTCTCCCTCTGCTGCTCCCCCTGCTTGTGCTCTCTCTGTCTCTCAATCTTTCTCTGACGAATAAATAAATAAAATCTTAAAAACAAAAGAACTTTGTTAACTTGGGAGACAGTAAATTCTAAATTCCGTGTCCTTACTGAGCAGGACCTGTGCGCACAGACAGACAGACAGACACACACACACACACACACACACACACACACAAGCCCAAATCAAAAGCCGTGAGGCCCCACAGGTCCAAGAGCGTAACTGATTCCATAAACAATTTAGACTTCAGTATTCCAGCCGATTTCAGAGCTTTATTTTTGTCTGAGTCCATTATTACAAAGGTTTTCTGTCTGACTTTTCCATTACCACTCTATTTGTGAAGCTCAGATTCAATATTGGAAGCCTGAATTTTCCCTTCATACCTAACTTTACTGACAGAATAATATAGATATATTTGAAGGGAGAAAGGGAAATGAGATGAGGTAAACTTCAGAGTTAATGAAGAAAACACAAATGATATTGAGTGAGAGTTGAGTTATTTTGATAATTTGGGAAAAAAGAATTCTGACTGGTATTCTGATTTCTTCCTGATGCTGTTTTTAGTACTTTTCTGAGATGCTTGTCTCTCTAGGATTATTAAAGCTATTGCTCAGGATTTTAATGTCTGTTCTTCAACAGTTTTTCTTCTGAGGCTGGAGAGCGAGTGAACGAGAGAATGAGAGAGAAGGGAGGGAGAGGACGATTGTGGTAAATCCATTTTGGAGGGCCACCTGGGTGGCTCATCGGTTGAGTGTCCGACTCCTGGTTTTGTCTCTGGTCATGATCTCAGGGTCCTGGGATGGAGCCCTGCAGTGAGCTCCCTGCTCAGAGGGGAGCCTGCTTGAGATTTTCTCCCTTTCCCTGCTCCTCCCCCTGCTCATGCATGCACGCTCTCTCTCTCAGATAAGTAAATAAATCTTTAAGAAAGTTCATTTTGGATTAAGGGTGACGTTAGATCTATAGCATTGGTGGTTTCATATTTGTGGCTTTAACTATTTATTCACAAAGCACGGAAAAGCACCCTTCATGCGCGATGAATGGTCATTTGCAGAGGGAAAGCGCCAAAAGGGGTGGCATGAAGCGGGCCGCAGGAGCTCGTGAGCAGACCCAGCCATGCCCGCAACAACACAGCTCTCTCCCGGCCTGGAGTTCTGTTCATTTTGGAGTACATTATAATCTTCACTGACAGTTTAAAAAGCTACTTAAATGTTTTAGCTATATTTTGTGCATTCAATGGGGACATTGCACACTGTGCATGTTCAGAAACTTGGGGATTATCAAGTGTTTCAAGAGACCCTTGTGAACATGAATATCAGTTGGAATTAGAAGCATTTTGGAAGCTCTGGACCAGAGAGCATTGCTGTAACAACTTCTGCATTGCTTTTCTAGAAAATTCCAGAGGATTTGTTGGCCAAATTCAGGGATAGCTGTTCTGCAGAGTGCAAATAAAACCTGGCAGGGTATAAGGAAATGATCAAGTGTTGAAGCTGCACTTGAGTGGTCAAGGCCGTGGTCAAGTTTTTGCTGCTCTTGTTCTGCCACCATCCTTGCTATATCTGGCTGGGTTTTGTGCTGTGTGCTGTCTTTCCTGGGCTGGTCTTTATGTATTTATTTTTAAAAAATATTTTTTATTTATTTATTAGAGAGAGAGAGAGAGAGAGCATGAGAGTGGAGTAAGGGCAGAGGGAGAAGTAGAGTCCCCGCTGAGCAGGGAGCCCAATGCAGGACTTGACCCTGAATGAGCCACCCAGGCGCCCTCCTAGGCTGGTCTTACCAGAATGTGCATGAAGTTCTCTTCTGTCTCCTGGCCGTATCTCCGGTGGACTTTCCTTTGTCCCAGAGATGCTACTTCCTGCTCTGTAAGTCTGCAGAGTCTGGTCATTCCAGATCTTGGCCACCCTGCTCATTCCTTTGTTCAATTTATTTACTCACTCATTTTATTTATTTAACAAACATTTATTGACTTCCTATTGTGTGCCAGATCACTCTGAGCACACGGGGGGACCAAAACCTTTCTTGATATAGTTGTGTAGTTGTGTGTAGTTCTGAGGTTTTTTTTTTTTTTTAAATAAATAATTAAAAACCACTAAGTCTAGACTGGGTTTTGCTCGTCTTTTCCTACCTCTCCATCTAGTGTGTCCTTTTGATAGCTCCCAAGACACCAGTTAGTCAACTGGTCTTTAGTATAATTGTTTTTAACTTACATTTTTTTTAAGAAAAGCTGATTAGAAAGATATGTGCAGTTCAAATACATAAAAAGAAAAAAACAAGAAGTGAAAACCAACGGAAAGGAGCAAAACCATAGGAAAGGTTCTTGCCCAAAATACATCCACGGGGCTGTTTCCTATAGATGGACCAGAATGGTAGCTGTGTGTTTTTCTGGGTGCCAACTTAAGAGAAAACTGTCAGCTTGACAGGATTTATGGAATTCTAGAACAGCCATAAACCAGGAGCTCAGGAGAGGCACAGATACTCCCGGCAAAAACGTGGGCTCTGCTCTAAGTTCATAGGCTCCTCCCTCTGAGGACCACACCATTAAAGCCACTCTCACAAGATGACAGAGAGCAGGGTCTTTCATAGGCCCATTTGTCTGGCATCCCTCATGTTGGCTGAAAGCGCACCATTTAAGCTCTGTTGAGTAAACACAGATTGACATGGTTCCCAAACAGTGGTGCCCATGCCCAGGCAAGATCTTGAAACTTACTCTGAAGGTCACATACAAGCATATCTGAAGTGGGAGGGATCTGACCCCAAATATCTTCAGAGTGGGGCAGGTAGTAACAATTTGCGTCCAGTGCGTGACAAGAGGGAGTGGTAAGATCTGGTAAGGGCAGTTCAGTCATACTTAAAATACTGTAAAGACCAAACTAAATACTGGACCAACCTGAGCCTTGGATTGTCATTTTGTGAATTCTTTCTTTCTTTTTAAAAAAGATTTTATTTATTTATTTGATAGAGAGAGAGAGAGAGGACATGAGCAGGGGGAAGGACAGAAGGACAAGCCGACTCCCTCTGAGCGCAAATCCCCATGTTGGGCTCCATCCAGGACCCTCAGATCATGACGTGAGCTGAAGTCACACAGATGCTGAACCAACTGAGCCACTCAGGTGCCCCCTCTGAGTTCTAATCTAGAAAAATAAGTGGACTGAAATACTCAGGTGAATGTGTCTAAATATTGTTTTCTACAACCGGGTCATCAATAAATATTGGGCAGGGAGAAATCAAGTTCCTGCTCTTTAATCAGTGCTGAGAAATCAGTAGGCACACGTAAGCTTCTGTTAGGTAAGTCCTCGAAATGAATTTCACATACTGGGATCGCATATGTTCTGGGCATAGTGTTATGTCCTGGAGTTATGCTACTCAAGATAAACTATAATTTCTGCTTTCATGAAGCTTCAAGACATATATGCCATGAAAGCATAAAATGGAGTGTGATATATGCATAAGTATGTAGCAGGGATGCACAGGGGATGGGAGAGTAGCACCCAACTACTGTGTCTGCAGGTCAGGGGGTCAGAAGCCCAGAGCGTCAGAGGGTCCAGGGATCAAGGAAGTCTTCGCCCTGAGGAAGGGGGAAGGTAAAGAGGCCAGGGCAAAATACACCACCACAACTCTATAATTTGGTTCTAGTTGCCCCATGTACTTTCTCTTTTTTCCAAATGGGTTGCAAAATTCATTCAAAAAGTTCATGCAAGTGCTACAATTTGGAAAAGTGTTTCCAATGGAACAAGTGAGAAACAATAGACTCCTAATTGGGAGATACATGCAGAATATGGCCCTTTGTCAAGTCCAAGTTTATTTATTAAAAAAAAAAGGAGAGAAAATTCAGATAAAACAAGAGTGAATATTAATCTATGATAAAGATGAGCTATGAAAGCAAGAGGTTTCTTTTTTTCTGACACCAAAAAGCCATTTGCACCTAAAACAAATTGCTTTTGGGGCGCCTGGGTGGCTCAGTGGGTTAAAGTCTCTGCCTTCGGCTCAGGTCATGATCCCAGGGTCCCGGGATCGAGTCCCGCATCGGGCTCTCTGCTCAGCAGGGAGCCTGCCTCCTCCTCCTCTCTCTCTCTGCCTGCCTCTCTGCCTACTTGTGATCTGTCAAATAAATTAAAAAAAAACTTAAAAAAAATAAAACAAATTGCTTTTAATAAATATGCTCTCTAAAGCAGTGAGGGTTAATTTCTGTCACTTATAACAAAGAGCCATGGGTTATAGGGTCTCCTTCTTGGTGTACAGATTATTATCGACTGGAAAGGAACTCTATTTTTTCGTTGCTCAGTGACTATGACAAGAATATTGCCTGTCTCATAACATAACATGATCAGGAAGACAAAATGAGATTAAATATGGAAAGCTTGGAACGTAATTTTTATATAGTCAATGATGTATGTTAACCATTATAAGCAATCACTTTAGTTTTAAATTCAACCCGCAAATACTCAAACAAGCCATTTAACCTCTCTGGCCTCACTTTGCCTTTCTGCAAAATGGAAATAACCCCTGCTGTATTTATCTCATGATGCGTGTGAAAGCTAAACAAACTAGGGTGTGAGAAGATGCTTTGCGAAAATATAAAATTCCATGTGAATTGAATCCAGTTCTATTATTTTGATTAAGCTCATCACCTGATACTCTAGCTCACCCTGATCCCCAGCATGGGGGCCAAAGCTCAAATTCATTCTATGTGATTCATTAGTTGTGCTGAGAGGGGCAGAAGGGAAGCCGACTGGGAAAAAATAATAGAAAAAGGGAAGCCGACTGGGAAAAAATAATAGAAAAATAATAGAAAAATCTTAAATTTTATGAACTTCAAAGTTTTACAATGCTTTATCATTCCTGTGGGTCTGAAAGGAAATCTAATATCCCATTCCGAAATCTAGACTTGTCTTGTTCTATCTGTCAAAATGTTTAGAACACTTAAATCTGCCAAGATCCCAAGGGTGCCATGAGCAAAATTTTGGAGGTTGTCCCTATACCTGCCTCTTGTCTTCTCACTCTCTATTCTTTCCAGTCATGGGCCCAGCTCGAGAAAGCAGCCATTAGCTTTTTTCTGTTTGGTTTGTTTCAACGTGTGCCCATGAGAGAAAGGTACCTCCAAGGAGAACAGAGAGCCCTTTGGAAAGGCAGTCAGGGCACCAGCAGGGAGGTGGTGTCTGAGCTGGTGACTGGCCAGGCCAGGAAGGAGAGAGACTGTTCCAGGGAGAGGAGATAAATATGGAGGTGGGAAGCCAGTGCCATGTCCTGGGAACAGCAATTAGGGATTTAGAATCACCCGGGGTTTAAGTTGTGAGAGGAGTGGGGTTAGGAGGGTTGAAGAGGGGGGTGGAAGCAGGGTTCAAAGGGTGCAAAGGGCTCACTCTTGAGGGTGGTGGGGACCTGGCAAAGTGCTGTGATCACTTTCGTGTTCTAGAAGGAGTGACCCGCAGCATGGAGGATCTGCTGGAAGTAGGATGTGGGAGGCAGGAGGACCGGTAGGAGCCTGGCTCTCTCCCCTGGACTGCAGGTGGTGGAGACTGGCATGGGGCATGGCCGGGGAATGGGGAAGGAGTTAAAAGCATGTGGTATATGCCCTGGGACAGTAGGCAAAGTGATCAGACTGGGAGGAGCCCAGCTATGCAGAGAATGGTGTGCCACTGACCAAAATGGGATGTATAGGAGGAGGAGCAGTTTTGGGGGTGGCTGAAGAGGGATGATTCAGATGAAAGGGAAACACCTCTAGTGTTGACATTGTCTTAATATTACTTCTGTTGTGTTCTTCTTACTGTTCCTTGGAATGCACACTAGCTGTGATAACCCACCAGACTCGTGGGACTAGCTCTATGGTTAACCTGGTCTTCTTACCCACCTACCAGCCTGGCTTCACAGATCAGATTCTCAGGATATGATAAGCATTTGTTACATGGAGTTCCCAGCACAGATACTGGAGCGCTTTTAATCCAGCATTTCCCAAAGGATGTTCTGAGGAGCCCCAGATCTGTAAGGTGAGAAACTGAAAAGCAATTCCATGTTTCATTTGGGGAATGCTGAGATCCACAAAGTCAAACAAAATTTCTTTACTGCAGGACTTCTCAGAGCCTTGAATATGTTCACATGCATGTGAATCCTCAAGGTGGGAGATTTAGAAGACAGCCTTTGTAGATATGCCTGATGATGGAATCTCTCTGGGAGAACAGTCATTAAAATGCTAGTTCACTGGAAATACTCTGGAGAATGCTGATTAAGACTAACCCCTCATTGGGGCGCCTGGGTGGCTCAGTGGGTTAAAGCCTCTGCCTTCGGCTCAGGTCATGATCTCAGAGTCCTGGGATCGAGCCCCGCATAGGGCTCTCTGTTCAGCAGGGAGCCTGCTTCCTACTCTCTCTCTCTGCCTGCCTCCCTGCCTACTTGTGGTCTCTGTCTGTCAAATAAATAAATAAAATCTTAAAAAAAAAAAGACTAACCCCTCATTAAAAATATAATCATAAAATGTTTTAACGAATTCAGGAAAACAGAGATGAGATAATGATTGTGTTCCCTTCTCCCAGCTTTGATCGATTATACCATTATGCCCTATTGATTCAAGCATCTCAAGAACTATCATAGGCCAGAGGCAGTTAATTCCCCCATGTAGCCTTCCTTGATCCCATCTCTTTCTGTCTCCCTCCTGATGTAAATCACACACTGAACTTGGCATCCATGCAGGTCTCACGCACTTACTATGTATCTTTTTTTTTGTTACTATGTATCTTATTATCACAGGCGGCATATACCAGTGCTGTAAAATGTTGATGTTTAATGTTGAAAGTGTTGCAGAATTGCATCCTTCCACACCTTTATTTTCCCCTTGACTATGTTGGGGGGATTCTCAGCATGTGAATAAAGCACAAGCCATATACCCATTCTTCCACAGACAGACCTCTAGTGTGTTTTCAATATGTTTGTTACTATAAACAAAAATGCTGGTAATATTCTTGTCCACCTGTCTCCTTGGACACGTAAGTGAGTTTCTCTAGTGATCATTTCTAGAAGGAGAATTATGGCAACAGGTTCCTAGGAGGCAACAGCTACTTGTTAGTGGAGCTCCTGGTCCTCCACATTCTCACTAACACTTGGTATTACCAGATTTCCCCTCATGCCCCTTGGTTTTGTCGTTTGAATTTGCATTTTCCTGATTACTTGTGATCCTGATTACATCTTTTCATATGTTTGCCGGCCCTTTGGTTTCTTCTGTGACTTCCCAGTGTTTCTCTTTTTTGCCTGCCTTTATATTTTTTAATGATTTTTTTTCTCCAGTCTGCAACTTGGTTTTGATTTTGTTTATGACATTCTTTGTTGTACAGAAGTTTAAAAAGTTTGATATGGCCAAGTTTACTAGTGTTCTCCAATGTGGTTTGTGTTTGTGAATTCTTTGTAAAGTTCTTCCTACCTAGGAGGTGAAAGATACCCTCTATTTTTTTTTCCCTACAAGTTTAAAATTTTGCTTTTTATATTTAGGTCTTCAGTTTAGTTTTGGGCAGTTTGAGACAGGAATCTGATTCTTCTGTTTTCCATTTTAATTATCAACTGTTCCAGCACTATGTTTTGAATAAGCTGTCTTTTCCTTGTTGATTTGCAAAGCCATGTCCATCATAGGTTGGGCTTACCCAGGATGGCCTTTCCTGTTCACTGCAGCACAGCTGAGGGAATGGAGTCACTCAAGGAAGTGAGCAGGCTGCTCAGTGAGGGAAGGAGGTTCTGTGGGACAGGAAGTCTGGGGACATCAGGTGAGGACCAGGGATTTCCCCACCATACTGGGGAGAAGAGCAAATGTGCTCCGATATATTCTTCTCATCTTTCCCTTTCTTCCCCTTTCCTCTCCATCTTCCTTCCCTTCTTTGTCTTCTTTATCCCAGATAGGCTGGTGTTTCAGCCTCCAGACCTGGTTTTTTAAAAAATTAATTAATTAATCAGCATATAATTAACATACAGTGTCCTATTATATTTCAGGTGTGCAATAGAGTGATCCAACAACTCTATACATTCTCAGTGCTCATCATGGTACCTGTACTCTTAATTCCCTTCATCTATTTCATCCATCCCCCCACCTACCTCCTCTTTGGCAAATACCAGTTTGTTCTCTGTATTTAAGAGTCTGTTTTGTGGGGCGCCTGGGTGGCTCAGTGGGTTAAGCCGCTGCCTTCGGCTCAGGTCATGATCTCAGAGTCCTGGGATCGAGCCCCGCATCGGGCTCTCTGCTCAGCGGGGAGCCTGCTTCCTCCTCTCTCTCTGCCTGCCTCTCTGCCTACTTGTGATCTCTCTGTCAAATAAATAAATAAAATTAAAAAAAAAAAAGAGTCTGTTTTGTTTTCTTTTTTCCTTTTTTTTTTTCTTTTTTGAGTAGAGTCCACGCTGGGGGGGCTTGAACTCAACAACCCTGAGATCAAGACCTGAGATGAGATCAAGAGTCGGATGCTTGACCGACTGAGCCACCCAGGCATCCCAAGAGTCTGTTGTTTTGTTTGTCTTTTTTTTTTCCTTTGTTTGTTCATTCGCTTTGTTTCTTAGATTTTACATTCGAGACCTGTTTCTATGCATGACATAGCCATCAAAACACAGCGAGTCTTCAGGCAAATGATTTGTCAAAAATATGGCTGGGGAGATAACATTTCCTTTTCAGGAGCAGGGGCTGGTTGCGCTGACCTCTTTTCCATTTGGAGAGATGGATGGTTGGGGCCATTACAATCTACAGCACTTTGCCTTGGCTCCTGGTGATTCATGGCTACTAATCCTTGTGGATATATTTTTATTTTCTTGGATATATTGGGTGTGCAGGTGGTATATATTGGAAAAGCCCGTTGTTTATTGACAGGAGCCCAGTAAAGACTCTGATTAATCTCAAAAATAAATAGAGAAAAGTGGAAGGTCACACTCTGGATCAAGAGCGCCGATTAGACCCCTGATCCCTGAGTTATTTCTTTCCAGTTGAAAGAAATCCTCCCAGTGGAGGTGTCAGGAGATGGATGAAGACGAACACGTGGAGTGTGTGCAGGGCCCCTCTTGTTCTCTCTTCTAAACCTTAACTATCTGTGCTGGTCAGATGTGCTTCTCTGACTCACCGTTTGGGAAAGAAGTTCAGCATCTTCTCTTAGGATCCCATTGTCTTATAGATGGTTATTTGGAGACATTCTGTGCCTTCCCCTATGCCCTTGAGGGATCTGGAGGTAAACTTTTTGGGTTTCCCTGTTACCCTAGAGGATTGGAAGTGCCTGGTGAGGTTCCCTTGGCGAATTCAGCACAGTCTCTTGAGGGATGTTCAGGTGTGTGTCCCACGTGTCTTGTGGACTCTGGCATTAGCAGGAGAGCAGGGCTGGCTGTGGGGCACTGTCTCCCATGGGGCTGAGCCTGTGCAGGAGAGACTGGAATGGTGGGGGGAGCACGAGCTAGGAAGCTGTTATTTTGAGATATGAGGTCAATCACCCAACTCGGCTTTGTACTCTTCCTTCCTCTCAGCCTGGCATTCTGGGTCTCTTGTTTTGCCTCCTGCATGCCGGGTGCCCTACCTCTCCATCCTCTTCTTCCACTAGTGGAATATAGCATGAACATAGCCTTTTGTCTGGAGAATGGGAGGAATCTTGCATATTTCCCTGCCTCCTGTCTCTCTTTCTGACAATTCACCTTCCACATTGGTTGCCAAAGGGAATTTCCAAAAACACCAAATGAATCGTATTACTTCTTTGGTTAAACTCTTCCAGAAAAAGGGTTGGCCTTTTAATTTGGAGATGCCCCAGAAGTTGCACACATCACTCCTGTTCACATCCTTCCGCCTGCACTTGGGTCAGAGGGAGGCTGGGAAGTGAGGTGTTTACTTGTGCAGACATATGTCCATCAACAGCATGGCAACTAGAAGAATAGAATGGATTTGGTGGTCAACTAGCTGTCTCTGCCATAGCACTGGGATATTTGATGCTTTGGTGATGTCCCTGTGTGGGGAAACTCCTCCCCTTCCTATCCAGCTCCCTCTTGAGATCCTCTCAATATCACTTCCTCCAGGAAGCCTTCCCTGGTTCCCCCAGTTGTCTAAACCACCCTCCCTTCTGAGCTCTTCTTGGGTAGCAACTATGTCTTATTCCTCCAGTGCAGAGTATAAAGCAAGGCACAAAATAGGGCATCAATAAATGAATTACGGATAGATTGATACTGCAATGTTGGGAGCCCCTTAGTGGTACTGGGGACAAAATGTATAAAGCTCTTTTTAAAATGTCAAAGAAAGACTCCAAAATGGCTGTCTTTATCATTACTGTTTGCCTTTCCTTGGTGCAGGGCTTCTGAAAACCTGGCTGTGCAATTGTATCACCTGGGGAGAGCATGAGAAATACAGTGTATGGGTCCCTGCCCCCAGAAGTTCTGCTGAGTCGACGATGTGAGGTGAGGACCGGGGGAAGTGTGCCAAAAACAGAGACCCCTGGGGATCATGCTGCTGCCGGTCCTCAGGGAGAGGGGTATGAGGTTGCAGAAACCCAGTGGAAAATGAATTATGGAGGGACCCTGAGCTCCTTCCATTAGAGGTGGGGTGGGACTAAACTATTGTCTGCCTGCCTGACTTTCTCCCTCTCTCACTCCCTCCCTTCCTTTTCTTTGCCTAGTGATGACTTTCATTACACTTGGTAGCTAAGGGCTGAGAAATTCTAATCAGAAATGTATCCACTTATCCTGCAGCTTCTTAACTCCATCCCGTCCCTGTGGATACAATCTGCGGTGATTACATTTGATGAATTGCTAATGCCTTTATGATCCCCGGTTCCACATCCCCTGTGGGATTTGAGCCAGCCCCAGGCTGTCCAGGCTCGCTGCCCCCAAGGTGCTGGGCTCTGAGAAAGCTGGAAGCTCTAGAGCTGAGACCCACCTGGGGTCCTTTTGGAGAAGCTATGAGGACCTTTCAGTTGGGGGTCCTCTTTTTACTGCTCTTCAAAGTGACTGGGACTGTGTGTACCTGCAAAGGAGGATACAAAGAGGGTAAACCCCTTGAGTTTCCCTGTGACCTCCCATAGAACAGTTACTGGAGTCTCCAGGGGAAATGGATAACTTTAGTTATAACATACATTTAGGAACGCATGGTAAAATGCCAAATTTCCAGAATGTAATGTCATTGTTTTCCTGAACACCAAACAACTGGCAGGGGTCCTAACCTCTAAGGCTGCAGTGGCCAGACAGGTAACACACTTGAGTGATTTAAGGTATTAGGGAGGAGTGGTGACTGTGGCAAACTAGAAAATATCTAAGAGCATTCGTGTTCAAAGTCTAAGGAAATAGACTCGACCAAACCAAACAAACATGCTATGGAGTCTAAGGAAATAGACTCGACCAAACCAAACAAACATGCTATGGAGTCTAAGGAAATAGACTCGGCCAAACCAAACAAACATTATTCTTATGATCAACACTCTGTGATGCCCCTAGTACCAGCGTGCCAGTCCTGACACCTACATGCAGGGCATCTTGGTCTGTTTTCCCTTGTGTCCCTATCCCCGCTGGTGTAAGCTAAAACCCGACTCGATATTGACTCCTTGGGAAGGGATCAAAGATCTTCCATTTTGGGCCAGTGGGTGGTAATTAAGTTTCACGGGATTTAGAAAGGAGCTAGTCCCTGCCCTAGCTTCAGGAAAGGTACATGAGTCCACGATGGCTGTCGTGGAACTTAGCTAACAGGACAGATGCACACATGGGAGAGTTGGAGACGGAGGTGGGGAGAGACAGGAGACTTACAATGATGATGGGAAGTGCTCATGGTTGTTCAATATGAGAGAGACCAGAAGGTTCTAGAGCAGCGAGGGGGACTTCAGAGATGGTCTTGGCTGGTCCCTGAAGGAAGGTGAGATTTGGATGGGTGACAGTGATTTCTTGGACTGTGTACTTGATCTGAGGTGTGACATTTCATCCTCACAACACCCCAACGAACAGTTCTATTTGTTTTGTCCACTTTACAGTCAGGGCATATGACTATTTAAAAGGTTGGATAATCATAGCTAGCACTTACTGCCAGGTATCGCTTTTAACACTGCATGTGTATTTACCCATTTAACCCCATGAAATGGGTTTTTAAAAATTATTATTATTGTTATTATTATTTTAAAAATTTTACTTATTTATTTATTTGATTGGGGGTAGGGTAGAGGGAGAGAATTTCAAGCAGAGTCCCCACTGACTGTGGAGCCAGACTCAGGGCTTGATCCCACTACCCTGAGATAATGACCTGAGCCGAAATCAAGAGTTGGATGCTTAACTGACTGAGCCACCTGGGCACCCTGGGTTTTATTATTATTACTATCCCCATCTTTACAGATGAGGAAACTGAGCCCCAGGGAGGGTGAGAAACTTGCTGAGTATTACCCTGCTGATAAGGGGAAGATCTAGGATTTAAGCCCAGACAGGCTGGCTCCCAAGATCTTGTTCTTAACTCCCATATTCCCTCCCTAACTTGCCTGTTACCACATGAGTACTGAATGGTGGGATAAATCCCAGATCCTGAACTGGGAACTCTAGGTACTATTCACTGTCCCCCCACCCACCCCAAGAGGATGAACTTAGCTAGAATGTGAGAAAGTGTCTTTTTAAAATAAGTTTCAAATGTTTGTCCGATGCTAAGCAGGCAGATAGTGTAGCTACACTATCTGCCCAGAAAGAAATAAGACCAGGACACAGCAACTAAGTCATGTGTGTGTGTGTGTGTGTGTGTGTGTGTGTTTGTGTGTGTGTATGTGCTGTCCCTGGACCAGTCGGGAGTCAGGTGGGTCCAGGTGGGCCAGGTGGTAGGAGCCTACCAGGATTCGGAGAGGAGCCAGAATCAGGACAGTTGAATTCTGTGTTCATCTTGAAACAGGCAGCTGCTTAATATGTTGATTACAGGCTGTTTTAAATGTAGTGTATTAATAGAAAATTTGAGATCTTTCCAGAAGATCAGAAGATGAAAAGCTAGTTTGTTACTCCTTTTTCCCAAGAGGAGGGGGCTTGCTGCACTCACGGGGCTACATGGGGAGGCAGCAGGTTGGGCCAGGAGGCACAGGGAACAAGGGAAATCATGTGCAAGCAGCTTTACTGTGATTTCTGAGGAATGGGTGAGCCAGAGTCCGCACCTTTAAAATTGGCTCGTTTGCATCATCCCAGTGGGCTTGAGGGCAGAGGGGCTGCCCCTGGTTGTCTGGTACTTAGCCCTGGGGTGTTTTGGGGCAGGAGGATAGTGGCTCAGAGTGTGAGAGCCATGTGAGGACCTGGTAGAGGAGGTGGGGGGTGTGGGACCTGCACTGGTGGGCTTGTATATGCAAAGTGCACTCACAGGTAAGTTCGTTATCTCAAGGAATGAGCCTTTCCCCAGAGACACCATCCCTCCAGAACTGGCATGGCCCCAGGTGTCAAAGCATCAGAATACAGAAAATAACAGTGTTAAGACACAGACCCTGGTCTGACTTCTCTCCAGGGTACAGTTTCATTGCAGTTTTATGATCTCAACATATGGGAATTAATTTTTCCAGGAAATTTTTTTTTCACAGGCTGAGTATATCATGAGGAGCGTCCCCCTTCCATTTTATTATTCTTGGACTCAGCAAGGGTTGGGGCACACAGTGAAGGAGATATGGCTTTGCTGTGCCAATAGTCAGATGCTGTACTGTGCACATGGAAGCTCCTGGTGTCTGCCGTACCTGTCACTAGAGCCTGTCCTTTGGAATAAGGACAAGACATTAGACCATAGTTCAGGATGTGGACTGCACAAGAGCTCCACACGTAAGGAGGTGTCCTTCACTTGGTAGGTATGTATGTTTACTAGACATTTCCAGCAGATGGCAGTCAAGCATCTTAATCTAACAAAGTCCACTCGGATGACATTTCTGACAAACAGAAATAAAGTGTCTCTAAGTGGCACCTAGATCCTGAGGGTCCACTGCCCAATGGTCCTGTCTCAGAGGCCACCCTGCTGTTCTCTAGCTCTGTGAGGGTTGCAGTTATGTCCCATCACCCAGCAATAGACGGGCTTCTCAGCTTATCCCCATGGAAGTTCCGTGGAGTTCCAAAGCAGCCTACCACTGACTCTGCTACCAGGGCCCTGAGGAGAGAGCAGGGAGGTCCCAGAAGGTCAGAAGGGTGGTGCACAAGTCGAGGGGGCGGTACATGATGTTGGGAGTCCTGAAAGTCTGGGAAAGGGAGAAGGTTCTGGGTTCCTTAGGGTGGGGGGTGGTGAGAACCTGCAGTCCAAGAGAACGGCTGGACATGGCAGGATGTATGCACTCAAGGTGTAGGTTAGTTGTTTAAGGAGTCCTGTACTAGGTAGTAACCGGAAACTGAAGGGTTAGGTCCAACTACTTGGACACATAAGGGCAAATGAGGCAAAGGAGGTACAGCCTTGGACTTGTGTTCTTTTCTGTGGCTGGAATAGGGTCGGTGGTGACAGACCCAGTCCCGGGTGTCTTCTCTGCTCTTGCCGGGCTTGGAGCAGGACCAACAGGTAGCTGGTCATCTGACCCTCTGTCCTTTCTGGGGAGGAACTTTAGGGAAAGATTACAAAGCCACTGAGGGAGAAGGTAAAACCCTAAAGAAATAGTGATACAGGGGTCCCAAGTCGTTCTGAGTGGGGTACCCAGAAAGATTTGTTTTATGTTCTTTGAGAAAGGAGGAGAGAACAGGGGAGTAGAAGGAAGAAGGAGGGATGGTGAGCAAGACAGTGAAAACCTAAGTTCTTAGTGAGTGGGGGCTGTCAGACAAGGTGCCCCTGGGCATGTGGTCACTGAGGGGGGACAGGAATGTCTGACACACAATTTGAGTGTGTAGTGCAGTGTGCTGTGGGAGCTGGCTCCGTGGACCCCCTCCCTCAGGCGTCAGTGAACTCTACAGCACTCACAGGTA
The DNA here is from genome assembly GCF_002288905.1 of Enhydra lutris kenyoni. Taxonomy (NCBI): domain Eukaryota; kingdom Metazoa; phylum Chordata; class Mammalia; order Carnivora; family Mustelidae; genus Enhydra; species Enhydra lutris. The sequence continues at coordinate 106,083,802 of NW_019154085.1, forward strand.
TTTGGTCTAGAAGTTTCTGTGGGGTGTATGTGAGTTTGAGAGAGAGAATAGGGAGAAAAGCTCAAGTTCAGGCCTGGCCAGGCTGATGTGGTGTAGTGTAGGGAAGGTGTGAGTGAAGGAAAGTCCAGAAGGAGTAATGACCATTTCCATGTAAGCCCCTCAGATTTAGAAAATCATGGTGAAAGCTTTCAACCTCATGAACTGTGAAGTTAGGACTTTCACTCACTTAACACTGGACATCAGAGCTTAGGACGTCTAGCAGACATCTGAGTCCCATAAACTACCTTGTGTAGGCTTTGGGAAGCCTTCCTGATCCACAGAGGTATGTGTACCTACAGAGCCCTACGGAATGTTTCTGAGTCAACTAAGCTGTTAAAGGTGTCCCCTCATCTCGACCTATCAGGAGAATTTATCTTTGTTTTTTATTTTATTATTTTATTTTATTTTTAAAAAGATTTTATTTATTTGTTTATTTGGGAGAGAGAGAGAGAGAGAGAGAGCACAATTGGGGAGAACAGCAGAAGGAGAGGGAGAGAGGGAAGCAGGCCCCCTGCCAAGAAGGGACCCTGATGCAGGGTTCTATCCCTGGACCTTGAGATCATGACCTGAGCCCAAGGCTGATGCTTAACCAAGTGAGCCACCCAGGTGCCCCAGAATTTATTTTTCTCTTGATCTCCTCAGATACAACAAAGCCAGGGAGAAGCATCCAACTAATACGTTCTTTCCTTTAATAGATATATCTTTTAAGAAATAAATTTTGAATGGCTTTGTATTTCTTAATTCATTCATTTGGTGATTTACATCTGTTTATTAGCAGCCTAATATATGCCAGGATACGCTCTTGGCCCTGGGGAGCCATGGAGAAGGTGGCTGCCCTTAGCAGATTTCAGGATGCAAGTGGGATTGATCAGAGTAACAGGGTCACATTTTTAGCAGCTACTTTTAATTTGCTTGACAAAAGAATTTGCTTGACAAACTGTGGCAGAAAGATCCCCGAGTAAATTACTTTATGCTCGGGAAAATCCAGGCCTACTTTTCCAGCACTGTCTGATATGCTTAGGACGTTTTTGTGAGAGCAGGAAGGTGGGCAATAGGCTCAGGGTGGGCCTGGCCACGGTAATCCTGGGCCAGGAATCCTGGGGATTGGGCCTCACCCACTCTGCTTTTCCATTACCGAGATCGCGTGCATTCTTTGTCTCACGCAGGCTCTGTAAAGGGACTGCGAAGTTGTTCTGAATACCGAAGATAAAATTGCCTAGGAGAGCTCTCGTTTTGGTCTCCTGGTGGGGTGTATGCAAACACTTCTTGGAAGCTGAGCAGTGAAACTCCATTGCTTCAGGCTAGGAGGACTGCACAGATGGATGCCAAGCCTGTGCTGCTCTGGGAGTCCTGGCTACCTGTGGCCTAGCACGAGGGGCCGTCTTGGGGCTAGTGATGGGGGCTGGGAGAAATCATGGCCCTGGGGCAGAGCAGGGGCTCCGCGCATGCCCGGGAAAGAGAGAGAGAGAAGGAACTGAGGTCCACTGCCAGATTCCCCAGCCCCTCCCCCACACCTCTCCCCCAGAGATGTGTGTGTTTTCCCACTTTAAAACTGAAATAACATTCACTCCTTTGAGTGTATACTTCTGAGACTTTTGAAAGAAAGTGTACAGTTGTGTAACCACGCTCAGGAGGTGGGATGACCCCATGAAGCTCCTCGGTGTCCGGGCTCCTGACAAACACTAACCGATTGTGTGAAACCTTATAAGTCATTGGCTTCTTCCACTCGGCCCCGTGCAGTCGCCATTCGGCCACATGGTTGTGTATCAGTAGTTCGTTCCTTATCGCTGTACAGCGTTGTTCCCTCCTCTGGTTGTAGCAGTTTGCTTATTCAGTCACTATGTGAGGTACTTTTGAGCTGTTTTTCATTTTTGGCAGTTACGGAAAAGTCCCAGTAAGACTTTGGGTACAGTTTCTGTGTGAAAATTGGTTTTCATTTCACTTGGGTAAGTCCTGAGAAGTAGGATTTGTGGTTTGAATGATGAGTGTATGTTTAACTTAATAAGAAACGTCAGATCTTATTAAGTGGGCCATTTTGCATTCCCGTCAGCTGTGTGCATCCTCGCGGGCACTGGGTGTTGTCAGCGGAGCACCAACGCCACCAATCAGCCATTCTCATAGGTGTGTAGTGGTATCTCCTTGTGGTTTTAATGTACATTTCTCTAATGGTGAATGACACTGAGCCTCTTCTCATGTGCCAATTTGCTAGAGGCACCTCGTTGGTAATGTGTTAATAGCTTTCCCCCATTTTTGGGTGGTTTGTTTTCTTGTTAGTCAGTATGGAGAGTTCTTTATATATGCTGGATACAAGTCCTTTATCAGATGTATACTTTGCAAATGTTTTCTCCCAGTTTTTGGCTTATCTTCATTCTCTTACCAGTGTCTTTTAAATTACAGAAGTTCTTAAACTGGTGGTTACCAGATGGGAGGTGGGCGGGGGAATGGATGAAATGATGGGGAGTGCACTTACTGAATCACTATTTTGTACACCTGAAATGAATATAACACTGTATGTTAACTATACTGGATTTAAAATAAGATAATAAAAAAAATTATAGAAGTTATAAATTTTGATGAAGTACACTTAATCAATTTATTTTTTTTATAAACTGTGCTTTTGGTGTCATGTCTATAAATTCTTTGCCTACCCTGTGATCATGTCAATTTTCTCCTATTTTTTTCTTTTAAAAGTTTTATAGTTTAGGTTTATATTGACTATTTATTTTGAGTTAATTTTTATGTAAGATGTCAAGTTTAGGTTAAATTTCTTTTCCTTTTCTTCATTCCTCCTCCTCCTCCTCCTTCTTCTCTTTTTTGTGTATGAACGTCCAGTTGTTCCAACATTATTTGTTGAAAAAATTATTTTTTCTCCAATGACTCTTCTTTGAATCCTTGTCAAAAATCAATTTGCCATATTCCTGTGAGTCCATTTCTGGACTATTATGTTCTATTGACCCATCTATCTATTCCTTCACCAATATCACACTGTCTTGATTAATGTACCCTTATAGCAGGTCTTTTTTTTTAATAGTGGATCTTAAAATTGAGGAGTTTGAATATCATGACTTACTCTTCTTTTTCAAAATTGTTTTGGCTATTTTAGTTTCTTTGCCTTCTCATATACATTTTAGAGTAGTCTTGCCTGTATCTATGAAAAAATCAGGCTTGGATTTTGGTAGAAATTGCATTAAATGTATAAATAATTTGGGAAGAATTGATATCTTTAATATGTTGTCTTCCAATCCATGAATATAGTATGCTTTTCCATTTATTTAGGTCATCTTCAGTTTCTGTCATCAATAGTTTATAATTTCCAGCCTATAGTTGCTATAAAGTTTAATATTCCTGGGGTTATTGTAAATGGTATTTTTTTAATGCTTTGTTTCCAGAGAATATAATTGTTTTTTTTTTTTTTTTAAATGTTGATCTTGTATCTTGTGACATAGCAAAGCTCACTGAAGAGCTCTAGCCTGACATTTGCTTATTAACCTCATTTATAATCCTTAGGTCCTAGTCTTTTTTTGTTGTTGCTGTTGTTCTTTGAAATTTCTATGTGGATAATTATGTTGTCTGTGAATATGAATACTTTTCTTTTTTTCTTTTTAACATATACTTTTTTCCTTCTTATTAATATTCTGGCTAAGACTTCCAGTATTATTTTTAATAAGAGCAGAGAGTGTGGACATTCTTGCCTTATTCCCAATTTTAGAATAAAAATATTTAGGTTTTCACCATTACGTATGGTGATAGCTGTAGGTTTTTGTAGCTACCCTTTATTAGACTGAGGAGTCTCTCCTTTTCCTAGTACATGAAGACTTTTTGTCATAAATGAGTATTAAATTTTGTCAATTTTTTTTTCTGTATTGTTTGATTTGATCATGAGAGTTTTCTTTTGTTGACTACTAATATGGTACGTTACAATAATTGCTTGATCTTGTAGTATTGAACTAGCCTTGTGTTCTAGGATAAATTCCATTTGGTCATGATATATTATTATTTTTATACATTGCTGGCCTCAGTTTGCTAAAATTTTGTTGTAGATATTTGCATGCATGTTTATGAGGCATACTGTTCTGTTTTTTTTTTTTTAATTTTCTTGTATTATCTTTGGTTCTGTGCTGGGCTCTTAAAATAAGTCAGATTCTATTCTGGAAGAGATTGATATTATTTCATCTTTAAAGAGTTGGTAGAATTTCACATGAAAGCATCTGGCCTGGAGATTTCTTTTTCAGGAAGTTTTAAAGTATAAATTCACTTTCTTTCTTCCTTCCTTCCTTCCTTTAAAAAAAATTATTTATTTATTTGATAGAGAAAGAGAGAGGTTAAGAGAGAGAGAGAGTTTCCGCAAGCAAGGGGAGCGGCAGGCAGAGGGAGAAGCAGATTCCGTGCTCAGCAATGATGTGGGACTTGATCCCAGGACCTTGGGATCATGACCTGAGCTGAAGGTAGATGCTTAACTAACTGAGACCCCTAGGCATCCATGAAATCACTTTCTTGAATAGTTATTAGATTGTTCAGATTATCTATTTCATTTTGGATGAATTTAGTAGTTTTGGTTTTCAAGATATTGGTCCATTTCTATTATTGACTTATATCTGTGGAACCATTTGTGGTATTCCCTTATCATATATTTTTTTCCTTTATCATAGTTTTAATTTATGTGGGATCTGTAGTGATACCCCATTTTTCAAGCTTATATTGGTAATTTATATTTTTTCTTTTTCTATCTAAACTAGAGGTTTACCCACTTTTTTGGGAATCTTTTCAAAGAGTCATGTCTTGATTCTATGGGTTTTTTTCCTATCATTTTTCTCAATTTTATTGACTATGGGAAGCTTAGATTGCTATTTTGAGACATATCTTTTTTATATATAAGCTAATTAATAACTCTAAATTTCCCTTAAGTACTGCTTTAGCTGTGTTCAACTACATTTGAAAATGCAGATCTAAAAAATAAATCATGGAACACTACATCAAAAACTAATGATGGGTGACTAACACAACATAATAAAATTTAAAAAATGCACATCTGCGTTTTCATTTAGTTCAAAATATTTTCTAATTTGCCTTAGGACTTCCTCTTTAATCCATGGATTATTCAGAAGTACGTTGTTCAGTATCCAAATGTTTAAATATTTTTCAGTTATCGATGTAAATTCATTTTTAGTTTCATTCTTTTATTGTCAGATAGTATTTTATGTATGATTTCAATTCTTTAAAATTTGTTAAAATTTGTTTTTTGACCCAGAATATTGTTTATATTGGTGAATATTTCATGGGTACTTGAGAAGAATAAGTATTTTTTTTTAAGATTTTATTTATTTATTTGACACAGAGAGAGAGAGAGATCACAAGTAGGCAGAGAGAGAGGGGGAAGCAGACTCCCCACTCAGTAGAGAACCCGATGCGGGGCTCAATCCCAGGACCCTGAGATCATGACCTGAGCTGAAGGCGGAGGCTTAACCCACTGAGCTACCCAGGTGCCCCAAGAATATGTATTCTTGTGTTATTGAATGAAGTATTCTTTTTAAATCAGTTAGAACCAGTTGGTTGATGCTGTTCAATTCTTCTGTATATTTGATGATTATCTGTGTACTCAGTCTACTGATTATTGAGAAAGGAGTATTGAAGATTCTATGAAGGACAGGTGGTGCCCAATGATCCCTGCCTCCTGGTATCCCCATTCTTGTATAATCCACTCACTTTGCGTGTGAGTGGGACTTCTGATTTGCTTTCAATCAATAGAATATGGCAAAGATGATTGATGTTACTTCCACAATTGTATTACATTATGTAAGACTCCATCTTGAAGGGTGCCAAGAATACACAATTGGGAAATGGTAGTTTTTTCAACCAATCATGTTGGGAAAACTGGATATCCACATACAAAAGCATGATATTGGATCCTTATATCACACACAAAAATAAACTCAAAATGGATTAAAGTCTTAAATATCTGACCTGAAACTATAAAACACCTACAAGTTCTAAAAACAGGGGAACATGATGTTGGCCCTAGGCAATGATTTCTTGGATATGACACTGAAATCCCAAAGCAACCAAAGCAAAAAGTGGGACAAGTGTGACTATATATAATAAAAAATTTCTGCAGAGCAAAGAAATAATCAACAGAGTGAAAGGGCAACCTATGGAATGGGAGGAGATACTTGCAAACTGTTTATCTGCTAAGGAGTTAATCTCCAAGATTTAAGGAGTTCCTGTAACTCAACAACAACACACCCCATCAAAAACTGGCAGAGGCTCTGAAGAGACATTTCTCCAAAGAAGACATAGAGATGGCCAACAGGTATGTGAGAAGGAGCTCAATATCACTCATTATCAGGGAAATGCAAATTAAAACCTAAATGTGGTCTCGCCTTATACCTGATAGGATAGTCATTATAACTCCTACTGGTTAATGTGCTAAAAAATTAACCAGTGTTAGTGAGGATGTGGAAAAGTTGGAAGCCTCGTTCACTGTTAGTGGGAATGTAAAACAATGCACTTGCTATGAAGAACAGTATGGAAGGTAATCATTTGCGGCCAATTCATTTATGAAAAAATTATGAAAAAATATGCTCACTTTTGTGTTTGGATCCCTGAAGACAAGAGGCAACTCAAAGAACTGAAGTTTTACCAGGTCGTCTAAGCGGGAAGCAGATGATTATTTAATCAAAACAACTCCTGTTTAAGCCATTCTGCTGTGTTTCGGTTGAGCAAGACTGCATCTTCAAAGGACTTTTGCATGTTAATTGACCATGTGCTTTGGTTATCACATGCTTCAATTTAGATTCAAAACTTCCTTTCTGGTGGTCTCAGGATGTATATTCAATAAATAAACCCTGTATTACCCAAAGAATCCTCTATAAATTCTCCAATAACACATCTTAAAAAAAGAATCAAATGATGTGGTGTAGTTAAGTGTATCTGCTTACATGATGCTCTTTACTTCTTGAAGTCTCTTCACCACATCACAGAATGTCCCAGTAAAAAGCACCTTTGACACCATGACTCTCATCCCCTGGGATAGGCAAGGACACAGGCCCACAGACAGGAAGTGCATTTCCAGCATACACCGTTCCTTATTGACAGCCTCAGATGAGAATCCAAGAGGAATGACTCTCAGCTTTACCACATTGCCAGGCTGCTTTGAAAACCTTGTGTCCTTGAAGAGAGACTGTTCTTTTTGGCCATTTAACAGAGTCATTGGGGCACACTCATTAATTAAGTGAGAATGTAAAACTGATTAGGATCAACATGTGTATCTTTCACTGAGAATGACTAGAGGCTTTCTGGAAAAGATGTTGACAAGAAGTTGGCATTGGTGGACACCAGAGGGCATGCCAAGAGGTTAAAGGTACTGATAAGAAGATGGCCAAAACTTGGAAGAAAAATATCATCATTGCCGCAGCATGTTGTATAAGCCGGATGTTGCCAGTGGGCCCCATTCCCTGTCTTATTTAGACAAAATGGGCTCCATCTTGTATCTCATGCCCTATAGGAAGTTGAGTGCCTTCACCAGGGTTTTTGTGAATTCCTGTTTACACTTGTTTCTAGTAATTCCTCACTAGCATTCTGGTTTTGTCAAATTATCATTTTCTGCTGTGCTTTTTCAAACTGCTCCATAATTTCTGCCCTGGCCTTGACCCAATCATGTGAAACTGATCTGTCTTATTTATTCCTTTGCATGCAAACAAACTCTCCAAGACTATTGGGTCATGTCAAAAGGACTCCTACTGGTTAATGTGGGGCAATTTGGCCATCGGTAGAAATAACAACTGTACTATATTGAACACATGAAATATGTTTAAATATAGGAGTACATAATAATTATGATAATAATAATAATAAAAAGACCTCATTTATAACCTTTGGATTCTAGAAAAACTATTCGTTATTTCGAAAGTTGGCAAAAAAACCCACAAAAAACAAAAACGTAACAATCTTTATCCTGCCCATACCTTACTGACCAAACCTCACAGTAACTGAGTAGTTGACAAGGGGAAGCTTCCCTTTATAGAAACTAGTAGATGCAGAAGGAACAATCAAATTAGAATACCGCTATTTTGCAACCGCTAATGAAATAATGGTGTAGGCACTGATCATCAATGGTACTGGTATCATAAAATGAAAAACAGCTGGATATTACATGTCTCCCAATGAAAGTTTTCAACACTATTTAGGAAACAATTTGGCCAAAAGAAATCAAATTATCGAAAGAGTTGACTGCATTACAGCTTTCTTCCTTTTGCCAAGACTACCTCTTAAGTGATGTGGAGTACTTCCATCATGAAGGATTTGCTTCAAAATAGCCTGAGGAGGGAAAAAAATAGGTGAGGATAGAGATGAACAAGATTGTCCTTGGGCGGATAGTTGTGGCAGCTGAGTGATGGCTACCTGGGGCTTTGTCGTTTTCCTTCATGTATATTTGAAAACTTCCACAATTCATCTATTTCCTTATTGTGCTAATGTAGCATAAACAAAACAAGCCACACACACACAAAGCAGCTCTGTGTGGTAGATTTTTATGAAACACTCAACGTTATAGTGAGGGAGGTTACACCAAATTTTATATAATAGTTCATTTAACACTGAATATTAGGCTGCGTTTTCTTAAAAAACGCTCCTCAGCTTTTCAACCACTCAAAGCCCGATTGACTTCTGAAGTGTTTGGTTTCCCCTGTGTCTACCGCCAGTTCCCATCACTGGCGATGCCAGAAAACGCTCTGACTTGACTGTGTAGAGCAATTTAGTAGTCCCGACCCCAAATGTCAACTCTGGACCGTCCTTTGCAAATCCGATGTTTCATTGAAGGTCTAGACAGCACACGCTTGCTCCGGATTTCACAGCTTCCTCTTGCATTCAATAGGGTAAGGGCAAAGCTGCCGTAACAAAGAAAGCCACAGTGCTATGCCTCCAAAAAAGGGACATATTTCTCTCTTCCATCCTGGCTCCGGGTGTGGGTCATCCACCTCCGCTCTATGCACTGATTCAGGGACCCAAGTTCCCCGCAGCTGACACCCCAGTCCTGGCATAGGGAACTGTCGGTGAGAACGGGAGGGGTTGTGGGAGAATCCACGCCCAGTGTCTACAGGAGCAGACTTGGAAGCTGAACACGCCCCTCCTGCCCACACCCGCTGCACCGGCACCTGGTAGCAAGGCTGCCCAGCCACACAGAGCCGGGGATGTAGCTTCTCCACAACCTTGGGTTCAGCCATGGCTTTGTATCTGTGGCAGCAGGAAGAATGGATTTGGGAGTCCATCTCCCAGCTCTCAGTCTCTGCAAAGGACGCTGAGAATTAGTCCCTGTTAATACTGTGACCAGCATGTGGCATGCATGGCTGCTGGGCAAATGCAACTGTATTTTTGCCTCCTGCTTGCCTCTAAAGGTTGCGAAGCGGTGGCAATTTTGTGCTGCCCTGAGGTGCGACTCTGCCAGGCCCACCCCTTCTCTGCCCAGTCTAGGGTAACAACAGACTGTTGCGTGGATGCTTATGTCTCTCAGTTCTGTAATTAGAATGTCGGGTCCAAGGGAGCAGCTCAGTTTGGAGGTGCGTATTCTCTTCCCTCCCATCTTGGCCCTGCTTCAGGGGATGCAAGTGGCTTTTTCTTAATTTCTCTACCTCTCCAGATTCCAGTCTGTTTCAGACGCTCCTGTGCAGGAAGGTAGAGGTGCAGGTGGAGAGAAGAACCCATCTCATCCCAGCTGCTTTGCTTCTGCTGGGAGATCCCTGCCCTTGGGGCCTGGCAGAGGCATGGAGCTGACTCTTGTTGGGATTCACAGCTTCCCTAATGGGTCTCTTGACTGGTTTCTTTGAGCAGGACTTTGCTTTCTTATTCTGGATGGTGGCTTGAGAAACCTCCTATGGTTTTAACCTCCAACTTTTTGCTGCAGAGATGCGTCTAGCACGCTGGGGGGTGAGGGGGATTAGTAGCCCCAAGACATTCCTGCTGGCTTCCTCTCTCATGCTGCTGACATCCTTCCTTGGGAAGCACTCACACCAACCTTGCTCTGGGGGAGGGTGGGCCCATCCTGTTCGGCCACCTTGGACCTCTAGATTTGCCTTGTGGGAGTCCGAGCCCTGCACCCACCCTCCCCAGCTGTTGAAGCCTCATACCAAACTCTCCACAAAACCCTGTCCCCCACCCCCTGTGAAGTCCTTCTTCCCTACCTCTGCACCTCTTCGGGAGGGAGTTGGGATTTCCATCACAGCTTGCCCTAAAGATCTGATGCCTGTTTGTACTCATGGGGACGAGGGAATTCTCAGGCTGAGAATGGGGTTCTCATCTGACCTTTGTAAATTCTGCATTTGGTGATCTGTCTCATGGGCAGTTTGCTATTGGACACCTATTGTCTTGGATGCTTAGCAGAAATTGAAGCAGGAGGAGCTCCATCCTCTCATCCTATGATAGACATGAATCATGCTGCCCGCAGAAGGCAAAAGCAGCTCCCGTCAGCTTTGGTTTAAAATTGTCTTTTTTTTTTTTTTTAAAGATTTTATTTATTAGATTGAGAGAGACAGAGAGGGAGTGAGCACAAAAAGGGGCAACAGCAGGCAGAGAAAGAAGCAGACTTCCTGCTGAGCAGGAAGCCCGATGTGGGACTCAATCCCAAGACCCTGGGATCATGACCTGAGCCGAAGGCAAACTCGTAACCGACTGAGACACCCAGGTGTCCCCAGCTTTGGTTTTAAATAACCCTCTTTATCTCCCTGCTACAGTGGGACACCTGATCTGTGGTACAGCCCTTTCTGCGGAAAACCAACCTGATAGGAAAGCCAGCGTGAACGTCCTGCTTGTGTGTCCCTGTCTTCCACTCCTGCCTGGGGCCTGAGAGAGCATAATGACTGGGTGGGACGATCTCTTTAAAAAGGATTTTTATCCTTAGCTTTTTGCCATGTAGCTCATTAGGAAAAATAACACTTTCATATTGGTATGACCTGTGGGTGTTTTCTTTAAATTCAACAAAACAAATGATTCGGATTCTGTGCACTTTTCCTGCCACATAAATTGCAATTATTAGGTCAGTGGAAAGTAGCGGGAAGGGGAAGCCCAAGGTTGTGTTTATTAGACCCAATTAGTGTAGACCTTGGATTAATATGTTTCCACCTCCATATGGCCGAGCCCTTCTCAAGGCTGTGAAGCCAATAGAAAATTTACGGCAAAGTGGGCAGAAGGCAGAGTCCTAGCCCAGTCTCCTGGAGACAGTGGTCCGTCATTATGCCAATGTGTCTTTGAGTCCCAGAGCCTGGAGCCAAAGGGATCCATACCGCGCACCACAGCCGATTGCCGCCCGAGTGCTGGGAGCTGAGGGTCTGTGTTCGGGGTGGAGAAAACAGCCCCTGATGCCAAGGAGCTTAGAACCAAGGCATGGAGAGGAGGTGAGTAGAAACACACCCCTGGTCAGCTGCCCCAAAGGTCAGTCCTTCCAGGGCCCAGCTGTGAGCACCTTCTTTGTTTGTGGGGTGCTCTTCAAGCCTCGACTCACCCAGCACAGCTGCACATGACCCCCACCTCCAAGGGTGCTCCCCCGCTTCATCTGCCCCTGGGCTTCCTTCCCACTTGGCCTCCAAGTTCATGCTGACTGTCCTTCTCTGGCCTGTCCACTGCCTGTCCAACTTCTGCCCCATGAGTTCAGTCTTCACCCCTCATTAATCATGAGGGTCCCTGGCCTAGATCAAATCACTTTGACCTCTGTTCCATCCAAGGTTTGAGCACCATGGCTGGCCCTGCTCCTCACCCCGCCACAGAGTCTCCCCCAGCCCCGGGTCTCACTCATGATCTCGGTCCAGCTACGTTCTCTGGAGAAGAGGCGGCAAACCTGTGAAGTTAACCCCCGAGAGGATGGCCTGTCATGAAATAACCAACTTCCGTGGGCTTAATTCAAAGGAAGCCTCCTATTTAATACCTGGTATTAAACATGTATCATGTACTGTCTTGCTTGAGTTTGGGATGCTTGTTCTTGGAGAGCTCTGATTTTTTCACCAGGAACTATGATGGCATCCATCTCAGCACTTCCCACCAAATTTGGGGCTTGTCGATGGCTAAAAGCTCAGAGTGCACCTCACTTGGGACCTGCTTTCTGGTCACAGCGCCTGTAGTTCCCCAAACATTTCGTGCTTTGCTCTGCCTCCAAGCTCTTGCCCCTACTCCCTCCATCAGCAATAATGGTCTCCCTTGCACATCGTTGAGCTCCTAATGGTCTTCTGATGCCCAGCTCTGGGTTCTTTCCAGACTGTTCATGTTGATCTGATTCTGTTTTCCTTCAGGCAAATGGCATCTTCCATACATTGTATTTTTATTCAGTCATAACTGTGATTTTATATTTCACTCTTTCCTTGTAGGTCTTGATTCCCTGGAAATGACAAGGTCCACCCTGTGCGGGCACCAGCATGAAGGAGGATGGATGTGGGTGTAAAGATGCTGCCAGCTCAGGGCTCTTCTGAGTGGAGGGCCTGGATGCCAAATCCCTTCAAGCGACAGAGTCATCCAAGATCATGGTGGGACCAAGCACAGCTCTGCGGTTTTGCTTCAGGAACAAAAGCGTCCTCTCCTGTAATCCCACCACTGTGGAAAGGCAGCCCAGGCTGAATTACAGTTACTTCCTCCAGGAGGTGTCCAGGGACTTGTTCCCTGACTTACTCCATATAAGCCAGTTGCCACTAGAAAGCCCCAAGTGTGCTGAACGCTGAGGGACACAGCAGAACGAGTCACCAAGTCAACAGCTAATAGGCAGTGGATGATCATTGTCCTTTTCCCAGCATGTATCCTTGGCTCATTTGTCACAAATCAATTGACTATCTATGTTTATTTCAGGACTCTGCACTCTGTCCCAGTGATCTATGTGTCTGTTTCTATGCCAGTACCATACTGTTTGGATTGCTGTAGCTTTGTAATACATGATGCCTCTAGCTTTGTCCTTCTTTCTCAGGGTTTCCTTGGCCACTTGGGGTCTTGGGGTTCCACATAAATTTTAGGACATTGGTTCTATTTCTGTGAAAAATTCTGGTTTTTTTTAAGGTTTTTATTTAAATTCCAGTTAATTAACATACGGTGAATATTAGTTTCAGGTGTACAATAGAGTGATTCCACACTCCTGTAAAACACCTGGTGCTCATCACAAGCACCCTCCTTAATTCCTATCACCTATTTCCCCTCCCCCCCAACCCCCTCCCCTCTCGTAAGCATTCTCTGTAGGTAAGTTTATTCTCTGTGGGTAAGAGCCCGTTTTTTGGTTTGCCTCTCCCCGCCCCCCACACCCTTTGCTCATTTTCTTTGTTTCTTAAATTCCACATATGAGTGAAATCATATGGTCATTTTCTCTCTAGCTCCATTCATGTCGTTGGAAATGGCAAGATCTCATTCTTCCTGACAGCTGAATAGTATTCCATTGAATGTATGTACACTGCCTCTCCTTTATCCATTCATCAGTCAGTGGACACCTGGGCTGCTTCCATAGTTTGGCTATTGTAGACAATGCTGCTGTAAACATAGGGGTGCACGTGCCCCTATGAATTAGTATTTGGTTGTTTCCTGTATCTAAATTTTTATATCTTCCTTTAATCACTTGGGTTCTTTCAGCATCAGAGATAGGATTCAAGAGCAAGGAGTTTATTCAGGAGGGCAGGAAGATGATTCAAAAGAGAAGCTTGATGATCTCACCCCAGGTGCGGAGGAGATGGAGTATGTATGCACCCCCTCTTGTGCATATTTGGGTGAGGACTGCTCCCAGGGGTACTAATTCCCAGGTATTTCTGATCCGCCATGCAGGTAAACAGAGTGGACTTCCATGGTTCCAGAAAAGCCTGTAGGTAGAGAGGTGCTTATGCCAGCAGTTGATAGCTATGTGGAGTACCTGAAAGGATGGGGTTTGAGGGAAGTAAGTGGAGTAGTGACAGCATCTTCTACACCCCTAATGGCCACAGGCCCTGGATTCTAGTCCTGGTTCTGTCACTAACAAGCTATTTGACTTGGATAAATAATGTGACCTCAGTTTGGATAAGTAATGTGCTTCAGTTTCCTCAAAAGCAAAATGAGGGATTAATAATTTCGTCTCTCCAGGTAGAATATAAACTCCTTGAGATCAGAAACAATGCTCTGGACACCCTTTCCTCCAGGTAAGGGCCTAGTTCATTGTAGGCCTCATCTTGCTGTTTCTTCTGTCAGTCACTTTAATTAAGACCTTTGGCTGACTTGGAACAGGCAGAACGTTTGTCTTTCCAGAAGGAACGACAATATTGTCACGCGTGTGCCTAGTTCTCCGACACTAAACATCGCTTGATGTTTAACACAACTCTGGAGGCAGGTAGAGCTGCTAGTACTTGAGTCAGCTGATGGGGAGGAAAGCAGGGGCACAGAGCTCTATGTGCACTGGGGGCCCAGAAATGGTTGGCACAGCCAAGGACTGAAACATTCCCTCTAGTTTTGGCTGCCTGGCGGGTGCTGGATGGCAGAATCCTGTGTACGTGTAATTTTGAATGGACACAGAATCTCAAATGTCACCCGCAGCCATTAGGTATGCGGAGGCTCTCCTTGGTATAGGCCATTAACTACCATTTATGAACTGGTTTAAATCTTGTGAACGGTGCATCCAGGGATGACCTTGGCTCAGGTGTCAGTAAATTATGCTGCACAGCGTTTTGCTTCATGCCACAGTCCCTGGTCTGAAGGTGGTTAATTATTACACAGTCAGTAGGCATGTCCTTTCTATATTCATGGAGTTTCCACTTCTTGGTTGTCTGCTCATTTCCAAGTACTTTCAGAATTAGTCTCCGAATCTTTTCTGACTTCTCTGAAATGTATGGTTTAATTTCCATCAAGAATCACCCATGTTTGTATAAATAACCTCCAGTGTGACTCTTTCGCTGTTAGACTATATGAAGTTATTTTTGAGATGCTTGGGACTTTTGAACAGGAAGCCTGGTGAGATTGTTCCAGAGTTTGAGGCTTTAGTCCTTCTACACTTTAGTTTCCATTTTGTGCTAAGATGTATCATAAGACACATGATTTAAAAGGTTTGCTTCTTTTGATATCCTCGCTCCCCACTCTGTGTAGCTCCCTTCCCAGAAGAGTGTGAGGCAGTCTCTCTATGTATGTATATGTGTGTTTGTATATTCAACTAGATAAAAAAGAAAAGATGAAGACATTGAAGTCATGGCAAAATGAGGGTGCACAAATGAGATAAATTCAGGGCCAGGCTGGTGTACAAACGCTGGTTCTAGGGTTTGGCGCAGGTATTAGAGCTCGTTACAAATTGAGCTCTGACCTTAGTAGCCAGAGCAAAGGAACACTATCCACAAAACTCTGAGTGTCATTAGAAAAATAAAATCCAGTTACTTAGCAAAAACTCAGAGTTTATTACTGAGACTGATGACTTTCATGAAAGGGCAGAGTATTCCAAACCTTGACATAGCTATGAGGAAACTGAGATAGGTCTGTGCTCATGAACTGTGCTTGGGTGTGTAGCCTTCTGTGTGTTGGTGTGGGGCAGCCCTGGGTGGTCTCTAGGGAGCTGAAGCCCCATGGGAATGGGGTGGGTTCCCAGGCTGGGCTCTCCTGTGTGGTTGATATTGGAAGAGGGCCTTGGAGACTACCTCCCTGTCCAGGCCAGCTTGGACATCTGAGAAGACTCAGAAGAGGGCTCCTTGTCCACAAGGACCCTTCACAGGGTACATTTGCTGAGGCTGAGCCTGAGCCCTTTCTTGGCTACCATAGGTCCTGCTGGTCTTACTTGCCTCGAGGAGATTCTGAGCTTCCTTTGCACTTGGAGGACTAAACCAAGGGGTCTAAGAATGAGGAGGGTGGGCAACCAGGGCTGCTGATTGCTGTGGTAAGGAGAGAATCAGGTACTGCGCAGCTCAGGGAGGTGATCTGATACTGGGAGGCATTGTCTCAGAATCAGATGTGTTGATGTGCTGATAACATTTTTTTGGAGATGGATGCAGAACATGAAATAACAATGCTGATGGGATAATCTCTTCAGCCAGAGAGACAGATCAGATCCTGTGTTTTGATAATCACTGATGGAGTAGATTGGCCTCAAGATCTTTGACTCTCTGATTCATAGCAGCAATGGCCACAGTTGGCAAACTGTGGGAAGAGCCAAGATGCCCTTCAACAGATGAATGGATAAAGAAGATGTGGTCCATATATACAATGGAGTACTCTGTCTCCATCAGAAAGGATGAATACCCAACTTTTATATCAACATGGACGGGACTGGAGGCGATTATGCTGAGTGAAATAAGTCAAACAGAGAGAGTCAATTATCACATGGTTTCACTTATGCAGCATAAGGAATAACACGGAAGACATTGGGAGATGGAGAGGAGAAGTGAGTTGGGGGAAATCAGAGGGGGAGATGAACCATGAGAGACTGTGGACTCTGAGAAACAAACTGCGGGTTTTGGAGGGGAGTGGGGGAGGGGGTTGGGTGAGCTTAGTTATGGGTATTAAGGAGGGCACGTATTGCATGGAGCACTGGGTGTGGTGCATAAACAATGAATCTTGGAACACTGAAAAAAAATAAAATAAATAATAAAAAAAAAAAAGATCTTTGCCTGCCTGAGTGTGTATGTGTGTGAAAGTCCATTGGCCTAAGATTAAAGTGCCTTGTTTGCTCTCTACTTGACATCCCTCCACCAGCAGTTTCTCCCATGCTCGGATCACTTGCCTTGGATCGTTTTCAGTTTCCAGGGATGGTTTCTTGAGATTGTTGCTTAGCTCTTGGCACTGTGGATAGATAAGGACCCCTTTCCGTCTGGGGCTGGAGAACCCTCACTGTCATGTGCTTTGTGGACCGCCCATGGCTAAGACTTGCATGATCACTGTGGTCTCCAGGAGCTTTCAAAAGCAGTGGTTACAGAGACTTCTGGTTCAAGGAGACACCTCAGACTCAGAGATAATTTTTCTGCAGGAGTCATCAGGCATTAAGATACAGAGAGTCTTTATTGGACAGTTGCTGGGTACTCTCTGCTGTATAACACTACCTGGGGGTGTGGAGAGCTTTTCTGCACACTTCAGAGTGCTTTTCCTCAATTCCCACCCTGCCTCTGTGAAGGAGTACATCAGTTACAGTGTGTCTGTTTCCAGGTGACCTAAAAATACTCCAACTGGCTTAATTTATAAAGAAGATTCACTGGCTCATTCGTCTAACTCATATGCTTAGAACTAGTCTGTATTCAGGTGAAGCTTGATCTAGGGCTCAAAATGTATCCCCAGGTCCAGGTACTCCTCTTGTCTTCATCCCAAGTGGCTCCTGACCACTTGGGAAATCATGCAGTTTCAAAATAGTTCCTGGAATTCTGATTCTTTCAACCTCACATTGTATCATCCAGTGGAAGAGAAAGGGTCACTTCTAGGAGACTCACAGAACAATGAGATATTGCTGTCTTCCCATAAGCCCCAGGAAACTCTTTGCCTCTCCTTGGCTCTGACTAGTCTGTGTGTCCATCCTTAAATTAATTCTTGGGGGCCGGATGCATGGGATTCCAGGACTGACTCAGGATCCCTCCTCTGGAGGATTTCAACCTCTTCAAATCACATGGCTAAAAATAGGTACGGAAACAAAGGGTCTGTTCTTGATATTGGAGCTTTGTATGCAGGTGGGTAAGTCATACATCCAGCTAACAGATGAGAACCTGAGGCTTCTCAAGGATCATGTAACAAGATGACACACATAGGCGGTATTTTTCCTCTCCACCCATTAACTGTGAATTACTAAGGACTGGGGCCATGGGGTTTTTTTCCTCTGTTTCTCTGGGATTTAGGGCATGCAGAGCGTGCTTACTAAGTATTTGTGGAGGGTGGTTAAGGGTGTGTGAGTTAGGGTAATGGAACTAGTTGGGCTCAAATGGTGGATTAAAGTGGAGACATAGGAAGCAAATCAGAACAGATTCTGAAAATCTGTAAAGCAGCTGAGAATCCAGGCTTGATCAGTAGGGAGAGATACTCTTCAGCAGAAGATGGGGGTGACTTGGTGACGGGGTGCAGAATATGAATGGAGCGGGCGAGACCACCGCCTGGAAGGCCAGTGACGAGGTGGTGCCAGCAAACCCATGCCATTGGGACTGCAAGAGCCTGGAGAACACCCTGTCCCACACTGCTTCCCCAGCAGCACCACCACACCGCCCACCAGTCCTAACCACTGGGAAGAAAGAAGTCACTGTTTTGGAATTTGGGGCATAATAGGCAGAAGAAATTCACATCAGGGCAACATGATTTATTTTCTGGTCCCGTAAGGGTTTGATGTCCTTGGAGGTTAACTGGGATACTAGGGGACATCTGGCTGGCTCAGTCAGTTAAGCGTCTGACTTTGGCTCAGATCATGATCCCAGGGTGCTGGGATCGAGTCCCTCTTCAGGCACCTTGCTCAGCAGGGAGCTTGTTTCTCCCTCTGCCTGCTATTCTCCCCGCTTGTGTACTCTCTCTGACAAATAAACAAAATCTTAAAAAAAAAAATAATTGGGACACTAGGGTGGAACTTTGGGTCCCCTTTGAACCAAGAATGTCTGTTGGCATCATCTTGTTTGTTCAGACACAGATGAGATTCAGCCAAGGATGAGCTGTGACAGAAATCTCAGGCTTCCCACATGCACTGAACAAGGGGTCCCAGGCACAAAGTCTGGCACGTAGTACGTGTGCTAGAAAGGCGGACTCCCTCAGTGTACGTTGTGCCATGGCCCGGCTGTGGGGCTGCTGCCACCTTGCTTTCTCAGGGTGTGGTTGGCTTCCCTGCTTTAGCAAATGGAATGCAGGTTCCTGGGGCCCCAAAGCATCATGGGAGGGCACTCCCACTCACGGCTGCTTGTCAGGTCTTCAGGCTGGTATTTGTTCTTCCCCTGACAGGAGGCCAAAGCAGGAACCCCTTCTTGTCTTTCTGTGCTGATCGGGCCTGTCTGCCCCTCTGGGAGAGCGAGAAGTCCCCCAGGTGTTCCCAGGCCCCTGGTGCCTTGTCTTCCAGCCTCCTGACAGGATGCCCTCTCAGGAGACACTGGGAACTTGGGTGCACTGTGTCTCCTGGCTAATCTTGCTTTTTCTGTGTACCATGTTGTCACTGGGTGGCCTTCATCAAGCTTAACTCTGCTGAAAGCCATTGACAGTTAATAAGCCAGGTGTGACTGCCCAACAGAGTGGCCAAAGCCCAGCCTTCCATGGGAGTACAGGACATTTGGGATAACTATTCAGCCCTAGATTGGGACATGTTAGGGACAAAACCCTGGTTTTCTTTTTCTACCTGTGGAGGATTCCAAATGATTTTGCAGGTGACACACCTTTCATGGCTTAGGATAATAAAGGTCACTTTAAACCTAGAATTCTATCAGAACTAAAAGAATATTAATCGTCTTTGAGTTGAAGTCGGTCATCTCCTGGGATGCCAACAGAACAAAGGTGCAGCCCACCAGGAAGGCAGGAAAGTGTCCACTTTTGGCTTCATAAGTCTATTTATTTCTTCTATAGAGGCTCAGGGGCAATTTAAAACAGGAACACATAAAATAAAATAATATTAATATAGCAACAAAGATTTAGGCCAAAGGAAAGTAAGAATAAGCAACATAGATTCAGTTTGGAGAGAAGGGAGGAAGAATGCTGTTGCTTTTAATTTGACTCTGAGCTCCCTGGCAGCCAAAGTGAAAAGGGGGGCAGGATGGGCTGTATTTTTCAGAAAGGAAAGGACAGCTAGGTGTTGTACTATGTAGTTTAAGTCCATGATCTTTTTTGATCCTTATAACAGTCCAACAAAGTAGATTTGGTTATATACTGTTTCTGGATGAGGAAACTGAGTCTTAGTGAGTTTAAGGGATCTTGGGATTACATAGCTGTCACATGGCAGAGAGAGGATTTCCCTCTATGTCTGTCTGGTTCTGTATTCTCTACAGTGGACCACTAGGGTACACATTTCTGAAGTAAAGGGGGCAGGCAGATAGTGATGTTGGGGCTATTTAATGCTTTTATGTGGCCTGGATGAATGTTCCTCAGGCCTGGATTTTCAGAGGGTGCCACCAGGCCAAACCTGTGCCTCGGCACAGTGCTGGCCTCCTGCAGATCCTGGTGACCTGTGCCACAGAGAAATCAATGGTGTTGATGTGTCCACTGTCCCCAGAGAAAGGCTAGTAGAGATCCTTCCTCTGCCCCCAAGTTCTTATCCCACATTTCATGGAACTTTTCCGAGGCAATTGGCCCTGCCTTTCTTAATCCCAATTCTCCAGAGAGAATTTTGATTTTTTTTTTTTTTTTGAGAGGTGGATGGTATGATTATGGACTATACCCAGGACAAGGGACAATTAATAAGTGGATAAAACCCACTTGCTCAACAAATGAACTAGTAAAAGTAAACCCAAAGCAGTGTAGATCAGTCTCCTACTGCTCTTTGTGCAGCCCAAAGCTGACCTTTTCTTTGAGCAGGAGAAAGGCCTAGCCAAGTAAGGAGGAGGCTGTGGGACAGGGTCTCCCAAAGGGAGCATCCAGGACTTTTGAAGAGAAAAGGGAGGATGGAGGCATAAGGGGATCCGGAGGAGAGAGTGGCCACGGGGGCAGCACCACATTCTCCACTGTGGCTGGACAGGAATGGTCCCCTGGCTCCAGGCCTCAGAATCTCCAGGAGGTGCCCTGAGAAGAGCGAGTAGGAGTACTGTGGTCCTTTACTTCCTCTTCCAGTGGGAGCAGGAAGGACAGAACGGTGTGTGTGTGGTGGGGGTGGTTTCGAAGGTGCCAAGATGGGAGCGGGGGGAAGGAAGCAGGCTCCTGGAGCCATTCTAAACAGCGACAGCCAAATCACTACCCCAACAGTGTACACGATTTGAAGAGCACGCGGGGAAAGATAGAACCTGAAGGAGGCTTTTACTTGTGTTAACGCTCCCTTTAGTGGTGTTACCAGCCCGGCAGATGGTAGAAGACCAACAGAACTGGCGGAAATCAAGTATCCTTCATAGCTCACTTACGGCAGTGTCTGGGGTGGTTTTATTATTTATGGAGTCATGGAAACAAGCTCTACAGCACCACGGTGTGTTGTTACATAATTCCTTCCTCCTCCTGAACGCGGTGTTGGTGTACTCCATATGGTTATTACAGGTAGATTGGTTTTACTTCAGGTATATATTTATTTTTGGAGTAACTAGCTTTTGGCAGCTCAACCGGAAAATTAATTCAAAGCACTAAAGAGAGGTATCGGGAAGAACCAGCTCCACTCAGACCTGGGTAAGTTTCCTTCTATTTCCATTGACTCTTCTTCTGCGGCCCATTCCAAGGGGTGCGAAACTGGGGAGGGACTTGCACGGAGGACCCGGATCCAGGCAAGCCTCGGGGTATGAAGACCCAGGCCAAAGAGTGTTTATTAAACCCAGGCACCCTTGGAGCTCTGGCTTGAAATTTAAAGGCATTTTTACTTTATGAAATCATGCCTCTAAACTGGAGCTCCATTAGTGCTGGAAAGTCACGGATACCGTTGAAAACGGGCAAAGTCAGCAAAGAAAAATGAGGATCCAGGGTTAAGAACCTCTGACTTCTAAGATAACTGAGCAAGAAAGGAAGATAATTGGAAAAGATGGGGCTTCTGTACCATGATGCTAATGAACTAATTTGGGGATTCCTTATCAAACAATGATTTTTTGAAAAGCACCGGTTTGTACTATTAAAAACACAATAGATATTTATGGCTAAATTCATATTGTCCGGAGAGGTGTAAAGTGCAAAGTCTGTCTTCCTCTAACCCCTCCCCCTGAGGTTACCATGATTAATGGCTTTATCTGTCCAGAAATTTCCTATGCACATAAAAGGATATATATCATATCACTTAAAAAAACCACACATGAGATCGCATTGTTTGGCTCATTCCAAAACTTGTTTTGCTGCCTCCTATTCTACCTTGAGGATTTTCCCACATCTGTATAGGGATGAGCAGGCCTCTCTGAAAGTATTCTTTCGGTAGATGTATCATTTTTCTTTTCTTTTCTTTTTTTTTTTTTTAGATGTATCATTTTTCTAACTCGTTCTCTGATGAAGAATAGGTGTATCGTTTCTTGGCTTTTGCAGTTAATAACCTCGCTGCGTGCAGCATCTTCATTCACAGATCTTCGTGCACATCAGCAAGGATAGCTAACAGACACATTCATTCTATTGGGCACAACCTTCACGGGCCTCCAATAACCTTTTTTGACAGTAGTGTATGAAAATGCCTGGTTTTCTTTGTACCTTTTGATATTTGCGAAGATCACAGGAGACAACAATTCTTTCATTGATTCAGTCACTTGAAGTATTAATTAAGCACCTACTATATGCCAAGCATGTATGTTAGGTTGTGGGAGTACAGTGGAGAGATAAAGTAAATGGCAGAGCCCTTTCTCAGTGGAGCTTGCAGTTCAGAAGGGGAGACAAACATTAGTTAAATAATCACATAAAAATGCAAATTACCACTTTTAGATGTGCTATAAAAGAGAAGCACAGGATGGTTAAGAGAGCAGAGAAAAGAGAGGGCTGATCTAATTAGGGGGTGGGCTGGGTGGCCAGGACAAACTTCCCCCAGGAAGGGACAACTGTGCTGCAACCTATGGAATGAATAGAAAGTCATTAGGTGAAGGAGGAAAGGAAAAGAGAGAAAGAGCAACACAGAAAAAAGGGACTATGTCATAGGCACAGGTCCTGAAAGAGAACCTGGGTGGGGAGCATTGAGAAGGAGAGGTGGGTTCAGGGCCAGACCTCACAGGACCCACTTCAGATTCTTCCCTAAGAGGAGGGGGAGACCTTTGAAGAGGTTTAAACAGGGGTGGAGACATAGATTTTGGTTTTGATAAGATCGTTGTATTTGCTCTCAGAGACAAAAGTGGAAGATAATTCATGTTGCTGTAATTTGCATTTATTTAATTTTCAGTGAGTGAGGCATTTGTTATATGTGATGTTCAATTCGATTTCATTTTCTTTTGAATTGCCTGAAATGTTGGTTTTGGCAACTTTCTTTTTCTATTGGGTTCACCTTGTTCGTATTGATATATAAGAGCTTTTATGTATTAAGGAAACCAGCTTCCCATCTGCCAAGAGGTATAAATATTGTTCCAGTCTTGTCTTTTGGCTATATTTGGATGCTTTAAAAATATTTATTTGGTCAGATTTATCAATATTGTCTTTATGGTTTCTCAATTTTGTGTCATGATACTAAAGGCTTTCTCTCCTCTAAAATTATAAATACATTTCTTCATTTCCCTGGTGATTATATGTTTTTATTTCTTACTTTTAATGGATTTGTCTGGAACTTACTTTTGATAGGAATTGGTGTAGGTTTGCTTACATATTTCTGCCAGTTGCCGGCCAGCTGTGTACATCACCATTTTATAAATTCATTAATTTTTCTTGACAATTTGAAATGCTACCTTTATTGCCTGCTAAATTTCCATCTTAAAATATGCATCTTTGTTTAAGAGAGAGAGGGAGGGAGGGAGGGAGGGGTAGAGGGAGAAGGAGAGATAGGATCTCACATAGCCCCCATACCCTGTATGGAGCCCGACGTGGCGCTCCATCTCATGACCCTGAGACCATGGCCTGAGCTGAAATCTAGAGTTCAACGCTTGACCAACTGAGCCACCCCGGTGTCTCTGTAAATTATGCATTTAGGTGTAACTTCATTCTTTATTCTGTTTCCTTTTATTTATTCTTGTCTATTCTTGCACAAGTATAAATTAAAAAAAAATAAAGTAGTTTTGGAATATATTTTAATATCTGGTAGGGTTTAACTTCATTTTATCTTTGACCCCCATAATCTTCTTGGCAAAGCGGGCATGTTTATTTGCAGGGCTTACTGGGAGAAATGGGACAGCTAACACGACCTTGGTTACCAGTACTTGTCATTGGTGGTCTCATTGCATGTGGGACAGTGAGCACCCCATTCTAAAGCATTCGACTGTTTGAGCTGGTGGTCCCCATTTCTTGGCATCAAGATACCATTGGGGTTCGCACGTGTTCTCTCCTGTGCTCAGCATCAAAAGAATAGGCAGATGAAGCAGCATGTAAAGGGGAATGGAGATGTAGACAATCCTTAGCTTACTCTTACCCAAGGGTAGGAGAAGCAAATACTGTTGGTAGCAATAGAACTTTGACTATAGAACAAAAGGAAGAAAAATATCACCTAGTTAAGTTGGAACGCAAGCCTCTCTCTCCTCTGTTTTTTTTTTTTTTTTTTTTTTTAATATTTTGTTTATTTGAGAGACAGAACACAAGTGGTGAGGTGGGGGCAGTTACAGAGAGAGAAGGAGAGCGGATTCCTCACTGAGCAGAGAGCCCAACACGGGGCTTGATCCCAGGACATGGAGATCATGATCTGAGCCAAAGGCAGACGCTTAACCAACTGAGCCACACAGGCACCCCTGTCCTCTTATGCCAGAGACTGGTTTCACCCAGCCAGGTCCAGAGTACCTGTTTTAAGTCTCCTGCAACAGACAGAGTATGAATTTGAATCTGGTAGCCCCAGGTTCAATTTCTGCACTTGCTCTGTGTCCTTGGATCTCTCTTAACCCTTCAAGATCGCAGTTCCTCCTCTAGACCGAGGGGGTAAGAATGATTGCTTTGGAGCGTTCTTCTGAGAGACAGAAACGAAGATTGCATATCACCTACACACTGTAGCTACTGAACAATGCCCGTTATTACTAAGCACACAACACTTTTGTTTCATAGAAAGCTGCGGTTCTAAAAATATCTATTCCCTTTTGGAACTTCTGAATGTCGATTTAAATCAGACACCCCATTGCAGTGTTTAAGGTTCCTCCAGTCATTGCTGGGTCATTTGTTGGCAGAATTAAATAAAAAGATGGCGCACAGCGGGGGGTGGGGGGCATTTCAAAATATGAAGGCAAGCAGTGAAGCGTCATGTTCCCAATATGAGATTTTCCCCTGGTCGATTTGACAGTGCGGCCCCCTCCTCAATGTCCCCAGGCTGAGCTCGGGAGGTGATGCGGGGTACGCTGCAGCCAGCCTGCCGTGTATCTCCTTTGTGGGGGCACGGGCTCAATTAGCATGCAGAATCCCAGCAGCCCGTACCTCTGGAATGAACTTTTATCCACTTCCTTGTTTCATAAGTTTAATTAGCTAAAAACGAGCCAGTGGTCTGATGTAGATGGAAATGCTCTCAGAATAAAAATATCAGTTACCCTGAAAGCTTTTATGAAAAGCCAGGCAATGAAGTGAACTCACAAAACCAAACCTGAAACTCTCTTATCCCCTTCTCCTTCTTAAAAAAAAAAAAAAAAAAAAAAAAAAGTCAGTCCTGGTTCAAAAAGGCAATTCTCCCTAGTGATGGAGCTTTCCAGGCAGTTTGTGAAGTGTGTTCTCTAAAAAGCCCCCGACACTTTCAAATACCAAGCCTGATGGAGGTTTTAATCGCTGTGGTATTTCATTAACAGAGAGGGTCACCAGGCGCTCTGGTCAAGAGTAGATAATGTGACTTTGACAGGGATATGGAAATGCAGCTGGTAGGCTTTAGTCAGATGGTCGCCCTTGGATTTGAAAGGCTGCAGACCTTCATTAGGTGATAAATACCAAGTGAGGAGCATTCGTGATGGGTGAACTTGGAAAGCGCAGGTGGTGTGATGTGGGCGACACAGAGCAGACTCAGAGGGTGGTCCCGTCAGAACCGGTTGCCATTGGAGGTCAGCCAGGCCAGGTCTCCTCGCGCTCCCACAGCCCAGCGCAGGCAGGACGCAGAAGCACCCAGATTCAAGCCACCCCCCCCCACTACAACACCCCACCACAAGGAAGGGGCTGTGTGGGGACTGGGCTGCACAGCTCGATGCTTTCTCTGATTTTACAGTGGGTGCGGGGCCTGGGATTCCGGACGCCTCTCACATCCGGTTCTTCCCCCAATGCCTCCTTCCCTTGGGTCCTCACCTCCTGGGTCTCCCTACGCAGTCCCTTCTCAGCTTCCCGACTTTGTGTCCCCGCATCCACGCACCCATGTCCTGCCCGCAGTGGTCCCTTGGACTCTCTCTATTTCTCAGAACTGAACTGAAGCAGCATTTTCTTTGGGAGGTTTCTCTGGTGCCTCTCTCTGGTCAAGTAGCTCAGGACTGGGTTAGAGGCTCCCTTCTGCTTTCTGTCCCATGCCCAGAAGGCCGTGTGTCTTCTGTCATCCCAGCCACTGTAACCCTGCACTGTAACTGCTGGCCGATTTGTCCAGCCCTCTCACTAGGCACAAGGGCCTGGTCTCTGCCCCTGCCGTGGTGCTGAGCAGCAGGGGTGCAGGCCTGATGGCACCTGAGCACAGCCTCGTGGGGAGGGTTGAAGCTGGAACAGCCTGCCGGAGATGTGCCTCCTTGAGCGCACGTGGCTGGGTCTTCCCCTGTCACTGCAATTGGTCCTGGAATGTGGATAGCCCTGAGAGGGGTGTGACTTTAGGCAAGGCTCTCAGTGGCTAAGGTGAACCCTGACAGGACCCCAGCAGCTGGAACCACAAGTCCCCACTAAGAAGGGGTCTTGTTGGCCCATCCACTCATCCACACGCAACCCAAGAATGTCAGGATGTCTACCCAATGGGTCCAGCAGTGCTTGTCTATTTTGGGATTCCCAGCCAGACCTGCCCTCCTCAGACATCCTCCATGCTCATTCATTTTCACTGAGCACCAACTACAGGTCCGGCCCCGCTCTAGGCACTGGCACGCAGGGGAACTAGGAGGACCCCTTCTCGGCCGTCCTGGAGCCTATGTTCTAATAGGGGAGGCAGACAGTAATCATGGCAAATATCTAAGTATGTGATTTCACTGCCTTGCTGTGACTCTGCAGAATAGAAAGAGGGTGGTAACAGAGTGTCAGAGACAGAATGAAGGAGGAGGCTATTGTGTTTATTTATTTGTTCACTCGTTCATTTAGTTATTTACTTGTGTATGGTTGACACACACTGTTACATTAGTTTCCTGTGTGTGACGTGGTGATTCTACAAGTCTACGCCTTCGGCTATGCTCACCTTGAAGGTGGATACCGTCTATCACCATTCAGTGATATTAAAATATCATTGACTGAATTCCCTATGCGGTGCCTGTACTACTGTGATTTATTCATTTTGTAATCGGAAATTTATATGTCCCCATCCCCTTCACCGATTTTGCCCACTCTCCCATCCTCTTCCTTTGGGCAACCAGCCCTTTGTTTTCTCCACATCCTCAAGGAAATGGCTATTTTAGACAGGGTGTTTGGAAAGTCATCAACAAGGAAGTGACATCTGGCCTGCAACCTCAGGGTGGGGAGGAGTCAGCTCTGAGCATTTTTAACAGAGGCAGCAGCAGGTGCAAAGGCCCTGAGGCTGGATCAAGCTCGGCTGGCCCCTTTGAGGAAAGGCAGGGAGAACGGTGTTAGAGGGTGGAAGAGCAGAACAGAGAGGAAGGCGGGGATCAGGTCATTGGTCTGAAAACCAAAATAGGGCTTTGATTTTATTGTGGGTACTATGAGAAACTTTTAGAGCGTTGAAAACGGAACATGTGATTTGACCTGACTTATATCTTGAATGGACACTCTGCCTGCTATTAGAATATGAGCTGTAGAGGACAAGATGGGAAGCAAGGGGATTAGTTAGGGGGGAAATGGCAGCACTAGGCAAGCGGTGACCTGGGCAGAGGTGGGGGAGATGGAAAGAATGGACTCAGAGAGGGGACGGAAGGAGGGCATCGGTCGAACTGTTGGGGACCAAATGTGTCCCTTGGAGGGCATGGGGGAGCACAGGGAGCTCCTGGTGGCTGGGTTTGAGGCACTGCCCTTTCCTGAAATGTCTCTCTCCCTTGCTCTTTTTCTCCATTGCACATTTCCCGCTTTGTGTCCCACTCTTTCACACCCAGAGTTTGTTACAGAGAAGATGGACAAACCAAGTCATGCTCATGTTACAATGACCAACAAGTGATTTATCCAGAAAGTGCATCCGTGACGGTGGAACTGGTAGAGAATAGTGGTAATCTGGCCCCCTTTTTTTACATAGGAGTTTGTGTTTTCACTGCATTTTATCTCCTGGCCTGGGTGGAAATAAAAGCGAAGCAGATAAATGCCAAAGAAATGGGAATCTAAAGTCAATTTCATGGACCTTTCTTAATGGGTGAGCTGTAAAAAGGAAGGATAAATATTCAGGCACAGCACTGTTAGCATTTCACCGCCTCTCCCGGGACTAGGATGTGGGTAAGTTGCTGCTTTTAAGCTTTCTGGTCTCAAGCTCTGTGTCAAAAAAGGGTTAGCTGGGGAGCTGGTCTGGGCCAGTGTGGGAGGGCCTGGCATCTGTGGATCTGTTGGGGATCACTGTCGGGGGACCGGTGGGTGTGTCAGCGTCCTGCTCCCACAGCCGCGCAATGAACAGTTTGGCTGGGCGGGTGATGCATACAGTGAGGGAGGTCTCGGGGTGTCGGGCACTTCACAAGACCTTTCTCTTGTGAAAGCATCTTGAGGCTGGGCCTGGGGGCCAGGCCCACCATGTGGAAGATCCAAGGTAAGAACTCCAGCAAATGATGCTGAGAAATTGCATCTGAGGGGTGATTTGTGGGTACCAAGGGGAGCACAATCAGCAGGCTTAGTAGCTGGGATGGTGCAGGACCAGATGGACTGAGTCCCAGGAAGGCCAGAAGCCCTGGAGCCGAATGCATGCTGCAGAGTGTGGGGCAGCTGGCCTGTCTCATGGCCCGGGAGGGGCGGGCTTGGGACTATAAGGGAATGCAGGCAGGACAACAGAGAAGGCTCTATGTCTTTCAGAAAATCAAGATGTGGGGCCAGGTGGCCCACTGCCCAGGCTAGGGGATTCTGGGTGGAACCCACCGGTGGAGGCATAAGGTTTGTGTGCAACCCGTGTTCTCGGGGCCCTGAAGCTGCCCCAGCCCAAGGCTGCCCTGTCCTGCAGTGGAACGACCTTCCTGAGCAGTAACTATAAAGAGGCCAGTGTTGGCAGTGATCAGGGCCTGGAGTCTGGCATCTGGAGCCCTGCTGACCTGTAAGAGGTGCATGAACTTGGGTAGGGCACGGAACCTTGCAGGGTCTTTATTTCCTCACTGGAAACATGGAGGATAATAATGGCACTTTCCTTGTCTGGTTGTTGTAGGGATTAAAGGAGCAGACATTTGCAAAGCCCTCAAAAAGTTGTCAGCACATAGTAAACCCACAATCAATGCTAGTTCTCATTCGTGCCCCCATTTTCTCAGAGCTGAGAGTGCCGGGAGAAATGCTAGATGATACACCTGTACAGAATTATTTCAGCCTCACAATCTCCCCATTTACGGATTTTCTTCCCATTTATGGATGAGGAACTGGGGTGACCTTCTCCCCATTTTACTGATGAGGAACTGGGGTGAGATTATGTACTGTCTTGAGATCAGGCTGTTGGGAAGCAACAGAGCGGCTTACCCAGTACCAGATACACCTGCTGGAAGGACGTGCCCGGAACTTG
The DNA here is from genome assembly GCF_002288905.1 of Enhydra lutris kenyoni. Classification (NCBI taxonomy): domain Eukaryota; kingdom Metazoa; phylum Chordata; class Mammalia; order Carnivora; family Mustelidae; genus Enhydra; species Enhydra lutris. The sequence continues at coordinate 106,113,227 of NW_019154085.1, forward strand.
GCAGGTGTCATCTGGAATTCATAAGGACTCTCCTTTCAGGGACTAATATGAGGCTCGGAAAGTATCTTTGGTGCCTGTGACATGAGTAGGTGCTAACCCTAGGGGTGGCTTATTCTGGTCTTCAGGTGTGGGCAGGTGGGCCACCTGCTGCTGGCAGTGAGGGCATCTCAGGGGCTTTTGGGAATGGCGTGGGGTTGGAGCCAAAGACAGGGCTTGATCTCACCAGGGAAAGTGCAGGGCTCAAGGCAACTTAGAAAAACAAGACTGCTGTTTTCTCATCAAAGGATCTTTTAATTCAGAGCACCACGACAGCACAGAGGACCGTGAATGTGCTAAGTTTGTCCTGCAGAGGCTAGACGGCGGAGCTCGCCGGCTGCCAAGGTCCACCACGTGCTTCTTCTTGGGTCTCTGAGCCTTGGCAGGTGCACACAGTCTCGGTGTGGCTTGGCCCCGGCCCTTGGCTGCCTCCCTGCTAACCAGGCTGGGCAGCTGCTACACATGGGGTTTTAGTTAAAGAGTAACTGGTGGGAAATAGGAGGACTCAGCTCATAAACTTTTATTTAAGGGAGATTGAAGACTGCTCAGATGACTGTTTTGTAGCCCAGAAATCTGCATGTAACCATCAGAATGGCGCTGGAAGCCAGGCTTCTGCCAACATTGCCATTTATGGGGTGTCCACGCATGGCACGTTGTTCTAGGCCCTCTGCAGATACCATCCTGGCTCCTCACCCTGGTCAGCAAAGTCTGTCTCCCTGGGAGGACACTTAGCATCTGTGGGGCGATGGGACTTTGCCAAGACCCTGCAGTGAGAAGCCCGAGGGGGTGGGGAATGTCGTCATTGGGACCACATTTGCCGATTCCCTGACAGTTTCCAAACCCTCATGATGTTACATCTCTCATTTTGATCGGACTTGGTTCAGATGGGACCGAAATGTTCCTTTCAAAAAATTTCCAAGCATGAAATGAGCTCGTCCAAACTGTGGCACAGACGGATCCTTCTTGAAGAAGCGCCACTGATTTATAAGATGTAATGGACGTTTATAAATTGGGAGATGGGTGGACTGGCCTTGCAAAAGCTTCTATAGCATCTTTCCATTTAACAGGATGCTCTTCTCATACATTATGGCATGGATTTGAGGAGTCAAGTTCTTGTCTGAGATGGATTCACACAGTTTAGTCAGCGTGCTCCCTCCACTGCTCCCGGCTTCAAGGTGATGCTGTGGGCTGAATGTTTGTGTCCTCAAATATTCAGGTTGAAATCCTAACCCCCAACGTGATGACATTAGGAGGTCAAGAGGTCAAGAGCGGGTCAAGGGGTCAAGAGCGGAGTCTTCATGAATGGAATTAGTGCCCTCATAAGAGTAGCCCCGGAAAGCCGGCATGTCTTCTTCCACCACGTGAGGCTCCCGAGAGGAGATGGCCCCCAACGACCCAAAGGCAGGTACTCAGCAGACACCAGATTTGCTGGTGCCTCAATCTTAGACTTGCCCAGCTTCCAGATCTGTGAGGAATAGATGCCTGTTGTATATGACTCACCTTCTGTCACAGCAGTCAAAACGGGCAGAGACAGGTGCTCCGGCCAAGCCCACCTGCTGGGCCATCCCAAATTTCTTCCCATTAACCTCCCCCATGAACCCTGTACCTATCTTTCCACTGTTTAACGTTCTTGTTCACTGACATCCCCTCTCCTCTGAGAAGTCTGGCTTTATCTTCCTGACCAGATGAAATATAGGATGCCCAGTTATAGTTGAATTCCTTGGCCATATCCTGCATTTTCGCTTCCTAAATCAGGCAGTCCTACTATCTACTCTTTTTCCTCTAATTCTTCGAGCATTGACTTGTCTGAACGACTCTGTTTTGCACTGGGCTGTTGTGCTTGACTTCTCTCCCTCGTGAGGGTTTCAGCACTCAGGGACTCGGGACTTGGGACTCGGTTCTGTGTGGGACCCCACGTAATACCTTACACACAGTATACCCTCAAAACTATTTTAAAGAAGGGAACTGCTCTAATCATTTCATCGATGTTAGGATGGTATTTTCAGGAGCACACTGTACATCCAATATACATTCTGAAGATGCTGGTCTTTCTGAGTAATTTTTGGACCATTCCACTTTGCCCCCTACTCCCAAAACAAAACAGTAAAGCAAAGCCAAGCAAAGGGAAACAAAACCAAATGAAATGAAACTAAACTAACCCAAACCAGACCGAACTAAACAACTGGAGGCAGATAGCCTGGGTGGGAAAAATACTTGGGTGGGTCTTGGCATGCCCTTGGCCTGTGTTTAGGGCAGCATGGCCCAGAGAACAAATGCGTCTTCTCTCCTTAACCTGTCATTCTGTAAAATGGGTAGGATGAGGAAAACCACATGATGGGAATGTTCAGAGTTAGGGAAGGCTTCTCTCTTCCAAATTTTAAATTCAGAACTGATCATGATTCCCCAAACAGGCCAGACCAGAGCTTATCTTTGTGTTCTTTCAAAGAAAGCATGTGTTAAACAAATTAAGAATATTAACAGATTTTAGTGGTGTCCTTAACTGAGTTTAAAGAATAAATTATTTTCAGTTATGGGGCTCCTGGGTGGCTCAGTGGGTTAAGCCGCTGCCTTTGGCTCAGGTCATGATCTCAGAGTCCTGGGATCAAGCCCCGCATCGAGCTCTCTGCTCAGCAGGAAGCCTGCTTCCTCCTCTCTCTCTGCCTGCCTCTCTGCCTACTTGTGATCTCTCTGTCAAATAAATAAATAAAATCTTTAAAAAAAAAAAAAAGAATAAATTATTTTCAGTTCTAATCAATGCTGCTGGGGCGCCTGGGTGGCTCAGTGGGTTAAGCCTTTGCCTTCAGCTCAGGTCATGGTCTCAGGGTCCTGGGATCAAAACCCGCATCGGGGTCTCTGCTGAGTGGGGAGCCTGCTTCCCCTCTCTCTCTGCCTGCCTCTCTGCCTACTTGCGATCTCTCTCTCTCTGTTAAATAAATAAATAAAATCTTAAAAAAAATGCTGCTAATAGGAGATGTGTTTTTTCTCATTCAAGCTGGACCAGCAAATGTCCCTGTGGTAAGACGCTGTAGGCAACGAGTCAGGATGAGTGATTGTGCACACTTTTACATTATCGACATCCTGGCCTGTCTCTCCCCTCTGAAGACTGAGGAGTGAGAATGTAGGGTCTGAGACCTTTTGTGGACAAGTTGGAAGTTCACCCGATCCCACTTTTGCCCACGGTGAGACCATGCCCTGTGGTCATGGGGGTCCCTGCCAACACCTTAAAGTAAGGTGCAGTATGCCATTGTGTGGATTTCTGGTCATGGTGGGACAGCTCCTACCCCAGGAGATCTGTCTTCTCCTGAGGTACAATGCCCATCCTTGCACCCTTTGCTCCCAAAAGCCACACACAGCAAGTCTGTCCCCTCTGGCACAGACTGCTTCTCAGAGGGCTGTAGGTGGCTCCCAGGGGCCGTCTGGGCCCTGGATCAGTGACCAAAGAGGAAATGAGCCTTAGGGAACAAAGTTTAAGGGAGAGAAGGGGTGTATCATTCCCATTCCTTGCCTTCCCTGTCTCCACAGATGTGTGAAAGGGAGTATGGACTAAAGTGGGTATAACCCCCTTCCCTTGAGTCTTCCTGGAAGAGCACCATTTGAGTTTGAAAGAGATGCCTTGGTGGGCTGTTTAAGGTAGGGATGGGGAACGAGATGTGGTTAGTCACAAGAGATGGTTGATAAGCGGTGTTCCCTAAAGTGGGTCTTGTTTGGTAAAGGCAGAGGCAAGAGGAGGGAAGGGTAGAATTTCTCTAAACAGTATGCGGGAAGAGGAGTTTGAAATTGGGGACGGAAAGATTCAGGAGACCCACACAGGAGCAGACAGGCAGGCCTGTGGGGGAAGAAGTGGCCTAGAGGGACTTTGAGAACCAAAACAGCAAAGAAGAACTTAGAGCTGTTCTCTCAGATGTGGTGTAAACCTTTTCCTCTGTCTCCCTCAGTGTCTTCAGTAAAGTCTACATAAGCTAGCTTCTTGTTGCTTTCTGACAAAGAGATTCTTCTTCTTTTTTTAAAAGATTTTATTTATTTATTTGAGGGAGAGAGCACAAGTTGGGGGGAGAAGCAGAGGCAGAGGGAGAAGCGGACTCCAAACTGAGCAGGGAGCCTGATGTGGGGCTCGATCCCAGGACCCTGAGATCGTGACCTGAGCCGAAGGCGGACGTTTAACCAACTGAGCCACCCAGGCGCCCCTCAAATGAGGAGATTCCTGGTGGCAAATGTCTGGGTTGTCACAGCATGAATGCACGGAGAGAAAATTTGGTGTAGGAACAGAAGATGACAATAGTGTGTAAAGAGAAAGAGAGCCCTCTACCAGGTTAAGTCTCAAATGCTACAGAAAACAATAGTTTCAACAAATTGGTCTGAAATGGTGGTGATCAGTGCTGACTGTTGAAGCCCTAGGTCTTCTCCAGCACCATGTCAGGCTGCTATTAACTAACTAGTAGGTGTTGGGACCCTCAGCGACACTTTGTCATAGACCAGAATGTGCCGGAGTCCTAGCGGAGGAAGTTACTTAGACGCTGAGACTGGGGCTCAGAGCTGTTTTAGCCGCCCCACTGTTGTGAGAGCTGGTGCCCGTCCTGCATCCCTGGCCTGGGGGGTCCTCATGGCAGCCCCCACCTGTGGAATTATCAGGTGCAGTTCCACTTCTGGGTCCTGACTTAGGAGCTGTGTAAGTGGAATAAATGGTCATGTGGTTGATTACATCTCGGGTGTAATTGTTGAAGCTGCTGTGGTCAGTATTACCTAGTCTCTTCCATTCTCTTCCTTTTCCCTTTTCATGACCCTCGGACAAATCCCTTACATTTTTGCTGCTTCCTTCCTTCCCCATCAATTCCAATCTCTCCAGGTTGTTGGGAATATTAAGTAAAATTGGGATAGAGATGGTCAAGATGCTTTGCTCAGCCTCTGGTGCAAAGTAGGGCTTGATAAATGAGTTACTTTTCCTCTTTGAAGACGATAACCTGTCCATTCCCTCCCACCCAGGAGCTTCTTGTTCGTACATAGCTTCTTTCCCTTCCGGGACTCCAGAAGAAAAGGGTCAGAATTAAGTCTGGGGCCGCAGAGGCAGCAAGATCTGCATTGAGGTGGCGAGACCTTCCCTGGTCCCTTGGCTTCCCTTCCCGTAGGAGGCGAGCTCCGTCCCCTCAGGTGAGCCAGCTGGGGGCTGAGCCTTAGAGGAATGTTGCTCTACAAGCCTGTCCCTCCCTGATCCTCCCCAAGGAGATCTTCTCCTCCTGAAGGATTTTGCTGCCTCGCTTGGCATTTAATGCCCCGCCTCCAACCTTTGCTAATTATTTTCAAGTCAAGCAATTGTTCATTGGTGAGTGTGTATGCAGATCATTCTAAACAGAAGCTCCTCATATGCTTTACTGTTTGTGGGAACTTCAGAGCAAACATTTAAAAGCCAAGCCATCTTAGAGTAATTTGCATTTTAATTAATACTTCAAATGAATTACTTTTTTTTTTCAAAAGAGCTCCTGTTCTTTTTTGTTGTTGTTGTTGCTGTTTGTTGTTTTGTTTGTTTGTTTGTTTTTTGGCTTTTGGGATCTTTCAAAGCAAAAACCATGTATGAAAGTCCCCTGCTCCCTCAGGCCTGGGGTCGCCTTTGGCCCAGAGTGAGGGGCTTGGGCCATTCTTACGCTGGAAGAGAGCCCCAGATCTGGTTGCCTGCCAACTGCTCTTTTATGAGGGGCTGACAGTTCTTACTTAATCCTTTCTTCGGAGAATAATGTGTTAGAGTTGCTACCTAAATGAAGGCTGCTGGGGAATAGAGGTCATGTGTAAAAAAAGCAGTTGTCAAGAGTTCCTCAAGCTGTTATTTGAAGGTGGCCTAATGATTTTATTACTTTTTGTAAGCTCAAGACTTTAAATGCACGTATATACATAAATATATACACATACAGATCTATTTCTTTCTTTCTTTTTTTTTTTTTTTTACATAAATGGGGTAACAGTTTTTCAACTTGCACACATTGATCTAGAATCTCTTTTTTTTTAAGCTCAAGGGTTGGCAAATTGTGGCCTGTGGGCCAGATTCAGCCGCATCCCTGTTTTTGTAAAAAAAAAAAAAAAAAAAAAAAAAAAAAAGTATTCATTGGAACACAGCCAGCTTTGTCATTTATTTATTTTCCATGGCTTTTGCGCTGCAGTGGTGGAATTGAATAAATGTAGCAGAGACCATGGCTCACGGAGACTAAAATGTGTATCAGCCAACCTTTGCAGAAAAAGTGTGCAATCCCTGTTCTAACTTAATTTGCATCAAGGTTTTTCTGTCAGTATATCCAGATCAACACCCTTTTCTTTAACTTCAGCATAGTGTGCAGGAATAATTTGGTCATTCTTCTCTGGATGGATTTTGGGTGGCTTCCAACTTTTTGCTATTATAAACAAGAGACGCCATGACCGTTTCTAAATCGACTTTTTGTGTATACACGCAAGGGTTTCCAGAGACAGATACCTGGAAGGGGAGCTGCTGGGTAGGAGGAAATACTGATTTTGGATTTGGAGAGAGATAAATTGCCCTCCAAGAAAGTTGTACCAGTTTACATATTTATCAACAGTGAATAAAAGCACGAATTTGCTTGAATTAAAAAAAAAATTACCCTCAACGTGTGAATTTTGGAAATCTTTTCTGGGAAGGCACACTTGATTCTCATAAGGAGTTCTGACACCGAAGGCTCTTTTTTTTTTAGCAATGCAGTGGGGGCGAGGAGGGGCTTATGCTTGAAGTTTCCACCGATGTTGCAGGTGGGGCAAGGGCAGGCAGGATGTTCAGTGGACTTAAGAGTAAGGGCCACGGGATCTATATGTTGTGCAATGGAAGAAAATCCATTTTTTTTTTTAGATTTATTTATTTCTTGGAGAGAGAGGGATTGAGTGAATGGAGGGAGGGGCAGAGGTAAAGGAGAAGAGAATCTCAAGCAGACTCCTTGCTGAGTGCTGAGTGCAATGTGGGGCTCTATCCCAGGACCCTGAGACCATGACCTGAGCTGAAACCAAGACTCAGAGCCTTCACGGACTGAGCCACCCAGGCACCCCGAGAAAACCCATTCTTGGTGAAGGCTGCCACCAAAGAAGTGCTCTTCTTACCAGGTGGGGTGTGCCTTCCTCCCACTGTCCCTGGGTGGTCAAAATGCACCACAGAGGGGAAGACGATGGGAGATGGTCCCTGAGCAGGGAGCTCAGAGCACTCGGGCTGTAGCATGGTACAGGAGCCCTGAGCACCATGGGGAGGGGCGCTGCTCCTGGCTGGGGGTGGGGGATCATTCACAGAGACATGTGTCCGAGAGCGTGGGGGAGGGTGAACCCCTTTGGAATACTATACAGCAACAAAAATAATAGCAACACTTACCAACTGCTCATTGTATCCTGGCAGTGCTCTCAGCACTCTGTGAGAGTGTGTCTAGCCCCACACAATTCTATAATTATCATTCCCCTTCCCTAGATGAAGAAAGTAACATTAAGAGCAGTGAAGTAAAATATTCAACATGCGCTAAGAGGCAGAGCCAGGATGTAGACTCTAGACACACAGACTCCCAGCCCAAAGCAAACCACTTGGTGATATTAGCCATGACCAGCTATGTGTCCTTGGTCAGTTTCTTAACCTCTCTGTGACTCCATTTGTTCATTACAGAATTGATACAGCAGTAGTTCCTCACTGGGATGTTGTGCAGCATTAACCAAAATGTGCATGCAAAGCCCTTGCTCGGGCTGGAATCTCAGCTAGGACTGTGATTCCTCCCACTCCGTCTACGTCAGTCTGAGAATCACAGATGTGGGGAGTGAGGAATTTTTTTTTTAAATATATATATAGTGATAGGGGCAGGGTGTCAGGTGGGACAGGGAAAAGAGTTTAGCATAATCTGATGCTCACCAGAAGACTTCAGTCAGACCGAGGACAGAGACCACGCTCTTAGCAGCCCAGGCTAATGGGCTCCACTGTTTTCGGGAGAGGAATAAGGAACAGGTTGGCCAAGAGCGGCAGAGGGGGCCATTTACAGGACGCTCTATCAACACTGTTAAGTTAACTCTCCAGCTGCTCCTCATTCCAGCTGATCCATTTCAGCGGGATCCGTTTATGGTCCCCAGAAAGTTGTGGACTGATTACTGCCTCTGCGTAGGTGATCACCGGATGGGAGGCACCTGCCTCACTGTCACAGACAAGGTGCGGGCTCCCAGCGTGAGCTTCCAGGGAAGCAGCAGCCCCAGCCTAGCGTCAGAATCTTCTGGGCAATCGTCGACATGCTAGCCTGGCTCCACCCAGGGAATCTGATTCTTCCGGCCTAGGGGACCGGAGTGAGCGCGCATGGCCTCCGGGGCTTACAGGAGATGTGGGCTGGTGGTCCTCATGCCCAGCCCTGAGAGGCACCGGTGGACAGGACGGCGCCTCGGTCAGGCGGGCCCTCCCTGTGTGCGACCAGGCACACGGTGTGAACACAGGTCATCAAGTGCCCGTCAATTACATTCCCTTGCAGAAACAGATGTATTACCCGGCCCAGCTTCCTGCTGCTTTAATTCTTAGCCTTGAGAAGAGGTGCCGTTGGAATGTTGAGACATAAATATTTGCCATATATTGTTCTTCATCAGCTGAATTGCTCCTGCTAATGGCTCTCCTTCAGAGCCCCCAAGGTCCTTGAAAAGAGGGAGTCTGTCCTGACTTGCTCGTTCTTTAGAATTCTCGGAGGGTGAATGAGCGGGTGGGCTGGAGGGGATTCAGTTATGACATGTCATGGGCGAGTCATCTGAGGAACGCGGGGACATCATTTTGACATTTTAAACACTGATAACATTTAGAATCAAGGCAGGATAACGACTTTTATTAATTACCCTCGTCTCCTCCCGCCCTTCTGTCCTCCGCCCCCTACCAGCTGTTAAGCATTTGAGAAAGCGGTAAATGAACACGATTATAAGCAATTATGAGTTTTTCTTTTTTCAGAGACAGATGGAATCAAGGTTTCTATTTTAAGGGGTTTTCAAATTTAGGTTATGTCTACACAATGCCACATTATTACAAGGGGGCCATATGTTTTCTCTCAGTGCCACTGGAATTTCATGACAGGACGGATCGGTGGTCAGTGAATGTACGGAGGCAAGTTCACCATGTTTCTACTGAGGCAAACTACTTCAATCCTGTCATTCCACTTCTTGCTCCCATTATTATTTTTTTTCATGAATCTTCACATTCCTCCCTTCTACCGGCTTGAATTCTGGACTGGTTTGGTGCTGGCCTGTCGCGATACAGAGATGAAAACGGTATGGTGTCACACTCTCAGTGAGCTCATGGTTCACTTTCTGTGCCGATTTGGGTGGATTAGGCTTTAAAAGAGTCACACTTCTAAGCCTCTCACATTTCTCGGTCCCTCTAAAACCCTGGAGGAATTATTCATTGGCTTTTAGTGTTACCCTTTAAGCTTATAGTGAATCATGGGGCAATCGACATCTTTGAGACATTATCGCAGCCGAACAGTTAAGTCAGAGGACTACGGCCCCTGTTCCGTGAGCATTTGGTTTGAGCCTTGGTAGTTGAATATCTAAGATCCCTAAGGGAATTCTGGTTTGAATACCTTTTGATCCCTTAAAGCAGGGGCTCTCCAGCATTAATGTGTCTCAGCATTACCTGGATGGCTATCACATGAATTGCTCTTTCCCTACCCCAGACTTTCTGATTCAGTAGGTCTGGGATGAGGCCTGAGAATGTGCATTTCTTTCTTCTTCTCCTTCTTCTTCTTCTTTTTTTTTTTTTTTAAGGAACGGGAGTGTGTGTGTGCAAACGTACACGCATGAGCAAGTTGGGGAGGAGGGATGGGGCAGAGAAAGAGGGAAAGAGAGAGACTCTCAAGCAGGGTCCATGCCCAGGGTGGAACCTGACTCAGGGCTTGGTCTCATGACCCTGAGATCATCACCTGAGCTGAAATCAAGGGCCTGAAGCTTACCGACTGAGCCACACAGGTGCCCAGAGAGTGTGCATTCAGAGCAAGCTCCCAGGGATTGATGCTGTTGGTCCAGGGAGCACACATTGAGAACCATTGCCTTGGAAGCTTCAGTATGTGTGTGTGTTATTTACTGACACAAATGAAAATGCTACTCAGTAAATAGAAACTCGCAGTTACTGAGCCCTGATCAGGGGCTGGCACTGTCCTGGGTACTTCCTAGGTACAGGGGGAAACAGGCAGATGAAGGCAGAAAACGACAAGTCCATTGCTAAGTGGGACGGTGTGGCTGCCCGTGGCTGGCCCCTGGTGCTCCCCTGCAGAGGGCTGCACGAGGCCCAGGTGCTCCGAAGGTCCAGGGCCGGACAGCTGTCCTGCCCAGAACAGCATCCCTCACGCCCTAACTGTGCCCTTAATGATCTCGCCATGTGTTCCTGGGCAGTGCTGCTGCTTTTCACACAATGATTTCTCTCCCAGGAGAGAAATCTTTCTTCTCCTGGGAGGATGATTTCCCACTCCCGATATGCTACGTAGATAAGAAGGGGTATTTCGGTGGTGCAGTGAGGGCAGACACACGCTCAGCAGTTGACCTGACATCAGAGTGTCTCGCCAGAGAATATCATGTGGAACAGTTTAAATTTGTGCTCTTGTGGGTGAACCCAAACCACTTTGTGAGTGTGTACATGACCAGCCAGAGGGATGAAGAGGCAAGATTTTCTGCTTGTCTTTTGTTTCTGGAATCCACGAGTAATCTCATGCCTTAACGCTCCCTGTCCCCTTTATAAACTGACAGGCCCCATGTCTTCTACAGACATGCCTCGCATGTGAACTCCGCCAACAGTCTCTACCCCTTCCACAGGATGACCACTCCTGGCCCTCCATCCCCCACCCCGTCCCCAACCCACCACCACAAGCGTCACTTCCTCTTTCTCTGCATCGTGTTTTAGGCACAGACTTTCAAACTGCCATTTGCTACTTAACTTACTTCTGGGGTTCCATTGATAGGTTTCAGGGTCTTCTAAGTAAAAAAAAAAAAAAAAAAAAAAAAAAATCCCCTTCAAATCGATTTGAATATTTTCCCTATTGATGACTTTCCACTTAGCATCAGGAGTTTCGGGCATGAATGAGGTGGCTTAGGAGGGAGGGGGTCATGGCCGCAGGGAGGGTGGGGAGGCCAGTGAAGAAGAGCTCTGTCAACTTCACCATCTGCCACAGATTGTCGCAGCTCAGGACGCGGCTCTTTCCCCAGAGTACGGGATAAACTAGGAACCAGGAAAGACACAGGCAAGTCATCTTCCTTTGGGAGGCCATGCCAAGTGCTGCTGAAGGAACAGCCAGGAGGAAGCTCCTTGGCAAAGACCGGGAATCGCCAGTTGAGTATGAGCCCCGTGCACTGGGCGCCTGACACGGCTTGGGCAAACCAGCAGCCTCATCTGCTAGTGGCCTCAGACGATCTCCTGTTCCCGTGCATCTTCATTCACGGAAGGCTCACTGCAACAGGGCCTCAAGGGGATTTGGCTCGTGGCGGAACCATACAGATGACACACTCATTCAACTTTGAACCAGAGCGGCAGCCTGGGACAGCAGTCACCTGGCGTGAGCTGGACCTTCTCCACGGCCGGTGCGTTCCTCTTGTCCTTTTCACACAGGCAGCTCTGTCTTCCAACCTGGCAGATGTCTAATGTCTTCGAATAAGCCTTAATGAAACGCCCAGCAGGTGCCACTAATGATTCTGACCCTAAGAAAGAGACATGGTCGGTGGATGGTGGGAATTTAAAAACAATAATCATAAAGCAAATATTTCTAGACTTTTCTTCACATGCCAGTTTGACGGTGGCCCAAGGTTCTTGTTGGCGGGGATGCAGCTTGGCTGGGAGAGGACAGGTGCACGCGGGACAGGTTGCAGGAGAGGTTCTGAGGGGCCTCTGCTCTACCAGCTGCTGCGTTTTGCCCCATCCCCACCTGCCTGGTGCCTCAAAAGGTAATGTCATTATTGCACAGAGCTCCTGCATATGTGGCCGTAAGGTCATGGTTGTGTAACTTTATGCACGTAGGAAGATGCTTGGATATTGTATTATTTTCTTAAGGGCTTAGAGCTTTAAAAATTCCTTTTTTTTTGGTAGCAAAGGTAGCATGGCATTTTAAGCTAATGAGCTTGTTCCCTTTATCTTGTCCTCTTCTATGTTAAATTGGATCTTCTTATAAAATGTAGACTTTTAAAAAAATTTTTTTTATTTTTTTTTAAGATTTTATTTATTTATTTGACAGAGAGAGATCATAAGTAGACAGAGAGGCAGGCAGAGACAGAGAGAGAGAGGGAAGCAGGCTCCCTGTCAAGCAGAGAGCCCGATGTGGGGCTCGATCCCAGGACCCTGAGATCACGACCCGAGCCAAAGGCAGCGGCCCAACCCACTGAGCCACCCAGGCGCCCCAAAATGTAGACTCTTAATTGATATTCTTAAAAGGCCATTTTGCTAGGAAGGGTCTAGTTAAGTAATGGCTCTTTTTTAATTAACAGGAAGCAAAGCAGCTACTTGACTCCCTCCAAGGAGGCAGGGAGAAGCCTGACCTCTTTAGGGACACAAGCCAACTCTCAGGGCTTTAACAGCAGAGGAAAAGCACAGGTTCTGTAGTTAGGCTGACCTGGTAAGGGATCCTGCCTCCACCACTTACGTTATAATGATGAGCAAGATACTCCCCGCCAGGTCATCATTTTTGCATCTTTAGAGCGAGAACAATAGCTCACCCCCCGCCTTACCGAGGGCTGCGGGGATGGGAATTAGTGACCGGATGGTGTATGGCACAGAGCGAATGTTAGGTAGGCGGGCCATTATTAATCAGTATGGCTTCGTGGAGGCCAGCCTTTGGGGAGGATGATGTGGGTCCTAGAATAAGGGGCCGTGCACCAGACAACCATCATGGATACTGCTGGGGACGAGGTTGGGAATAATGCATGACTTGGTATTGGAAGGCAGTTCTCCATGCATTTCTCAGACTGTTGTTCAGGCATGTTTGAACAGCGACCAGCCTTGGGAGCCAGGAGTGATGAGGCTTAGAGATGCCTTCTTCTCTGCACTTTCCAGGATAGTACATGGTACATTCCCCCTGCTCTCCCTGGAGAGATTTACCTACGTTCCAATTAAAAAAAAAAAAAAAGTCTCCCTGTATGGTAGAATGGACAGTCACCAGTAGCACTGTGATTAGGGTTTCCTCATTTTGGGGTTCCTCTCCTGTGATACACCCCACCGCATGTGCTGGCACTGTCTGGCCCTCACCATGTCACCGGGGAGAGTTGGGGTTTAAGAAATTGGTTCAGGATGTTGCTCTGGCTGCTGCTTTTGCCGTGGGAAATAATTGGTCTTTGTCTCTGCCCTGGAGGTCCTGTGTCCTCTATTAGTGTCTGTACCTAAAACGGGGGCAGGTCACTTGTTAGTTTGCAAGGAGGGAGAAATCTCAGGTCCCTCATCGTCTCTGATTTAACTCTTGAATGTTTGATGCTGGGTCTTTGACAAACGAATACTTCCCCCTCCCCAGAAGAGCTATGTATATATAGAGATATAGATGTAGAATCTATCATCTATCTATCTATCATCTATCATCTGTCTATCTAGATGGATGGGTAGATGGGCGGATGGACAGACAGATCGATAGACAGATCCTCATCTAGCATGCCTGGTATATACTCAGCTCTCAAAAAATGATGGCAATTTGATAGTCAGTGATTGCAACCACTGAAACTTCCTTGTGGCCCTTCTATGAGCACCCGGGGATGAGATGACCTTGAAAGAGGGGAACGATGCTTCGGAGGCCCCAAAGGGGTGGGAGATGGGCCTGACAGTCCAGCCTGGGGGACGCACTGCATAGGCACACGGGACAATGGGTAAAAGTGCAGTGCAGCCTTGTTCACATTCCAGCTGGGTGATCATGACCATGTGCGGTGGAGAAATGAGACAGCAGGGTTGTGGAGGTAGGTAGGATGGCTTCCTGAGGGAGTTCTCCATCTTGGAGGAGGAGGAAGAGGAGGGGGCATTTCAGGCTGAGGAACCCCTGGACAGAAGATCAGAGGCAGGATTAAGCTTGCAGTGAATGTACTTACCTTTCCTTCAAACATGAACTTGGTCAGTTGCCCAGTGTTGCATGTTTATTTCTTGAGTGCTGCTCATTTCTTGCATGTGCTTCCTTTCTTAACGGTGGGCTCCATGCCCCTCTGCTGGCATTGGCACCTTCACCAGGACCATTGCCATTGTCCTGGACTGTTCTCCCGTCTGTGTCCCATTACTCATCCAATGTCCCAGAGCTGAAGTGTCCAGAGAGCTTAACCCGTATACTCAGCTCGACAGAGTCTTCATGGGCAGGTTATTTTGGTAAACCTTCATCTTGGAAGCTTTGGAAACTTCATCTTTTCCTAGGTCACCCCTAGAACTGACCCTCCTGCTGCTCAGAAGGGGCCATGGCACTTCCAGTGTCCTATGTGGTTTCTTGCTTCTATGACTTCACTCTCTTTGCTTGGAGGCTGCCGTCCTCCTATTCGATGGGCCAGTTCTGATCCCTGCATACAGAGTTACTGACCTTGCACTTCCTGTGTGTGCGAGTCCTGGTTCTCCCGTTCTCTCTCTCTCTACTTATTTTTATTTTATTATTATTATTTTTAAAGATTTTATTTATTTATACATTTTATTGATTGATTGATTTAATAAGGATGGTAAGCTGTCTGAAGAAAGGGGTCGTGTCTCACTTGACTTTGGATCTGAAGATGGGCCAAGAGATGGTATTTTTCCACCTTGAAAGATAGCAAAATGGCAGGCTTTCCTTCTCTTTAGTTTGAATTGGTGGCTTAGAAGGACACTGTCCTGGTTCCACACAGGTGTTGAATAAAAATGAATACCCTTGCCCGCCCTGGCTCGCCTCCAGCTTTGTATGTCTGTATCTCCCCTTACCAACATTGGCTATTGTATTGTGTGTAGGTGTGGTTATTTGCTGGAGCTACAGCTTGTGCCCATGGGCAGGTGGGACTTCTTCCGGTGGGTAGTCATTTGGGGTCCTCCAACGTAGCCCCTTGGGAAAGAAGCCAGAACTGAACTAGAAGCAGGAAACCCCTTTCTCCAAAAGCAGCTCTCACTCTGATTGAGGTTTGGTAGAGAGGAGTGTCCTGGTATGTCCATGGTGATGCCAACATGGTGCCCACCACAAGGCTATAAGACAGGACCAGGAGGGGGTTGCTCCTGGAGGAGGGAGGGCTACAGGCAAAGATGAGGTTGTCACATTTGGTAATCTGCATTATCTATTTTCAAAGAGTTTATTTTCCTCCCTTTACCCCTGACACTTGAATTGAATCTTGTCTGAATGCATGGGCACCTGAGGAAAAAGTTGGACATCATGTTTGGGTCTGATTAATAAAAGCATTTGCCTCTGTCTTTGAATCCAGGAGAAGGTAACCCTAGAGGGACAAAGCTGGGCTAAGGGTCCCAAACCCTCTCCGTGTGGGACGGGCCTCTCCCCACAGTTGTCTCTGGAGCACTGGTTTTCTGCTACTTGGCAGAGCTGCTGTTCAGTTTTGGGTCCTCTTGAAGTAGAAGCAGGACTCAGTGCTCTTTTTCTGGTCTTCAAACATGCATTGCTCGTAAGAGTTGTTTCATTCCCCTTTCTATTATGAATATCTGAATATAAGCCTGCCTCTTTGGCTAGATGGTAAACTCCTTGAAGACAGGGACTATGTCTTTATTTTTTTCTCTTCCACTGTCTTTACTTATTTTAATTTAATTTTATTATTTTTGAAAGATTTTATATATTATTGGAAGAGAGAGTGCATGAGTGTGAGTGGGGGGTGGGGAAGGGGAAGAGGGAGAGGGAGAATCAGACTCCCCATTGAGCAGGGCAAATGATGTGGGGCTCCATCCCAGGACCCTGGGATCATGACCTTAGCCGATGGCAGATGCTTAACTGACTGAGTCACCCAAGCACCATTTTTGCTTATCTTAAAAAATTAAAGTATAGTTGACACATAGTATTCTATTAGTTTCAGGGGGACTCCAACCTCTTATCTTTCCCAAGTCCAATAAAAATTGGACTAAATGTAAGAATGAGTGTTGGGTGACCCAGGGCAGTCTATTTCCCTCAAAGCATCTCATTCCCACTCTTTTCTGCTCCCCCATGTTGAAACATTTCACCTATGTCTTGACTGCAGCCAAGTGGAACATTCTGTTGACAGAATGGGATTGCCCGTGGCAATTTCCTCGTCCACTGTTTAGGATCCCTTCAAGTTTTCCATGTTATGAGGCTCCCCCCCACTTCCAAAATTGCTTTCCTCTGGCTTTTGCTAATGGTCCCATATCTTGATGCTAGAGAGAGAACCTCAATGGATGAAAATGGAAGTTCAGCACAAGTTGCTTCTAAGTGATCTCCGACATTGGGTGCGGGAGGATGGTATGACAGGAACATCTTCCCTTCGTTTGGTATGGGCATCAAAATATCATTCAAGCTTCTTGACACTTAATTGGAACATATTCATTGTGCCCACAACATGAAATAAAAGCTTTTAAAGGTCTCTGCCAAATGAAAGATTTATAAGCCAGTTGGCTATTAATTTATTCAACGAACATGAGTGTCTGTCTCCTCTAGTCTAAGAGCAAATTAAGGACAGGGTTTGATGTCCCATTCATCTCTACCTTTCTGGCACTTTCCCAAGAATTTTTATTGTCTCCAAGTAGTAGGTGCTCAATAAAGGTTCACCTGCTGTTGAATGATGGGTCTTTTCCACCTGGGATTTCTTCTGTTCTGCTGCATCAGGACCCTAGCAACGACCACATCTCCATGGCAACGACTCTGGGTAATGAGGATGGATAATACAATACTTGCAAATCCCAGGCCTCTGAAGACAGAATGTGATTGGAGCTTCAGCAATGGAACAGCAGATAAAAGAAGTATTATGGAAGGCAGAATTAGAGGAAGCCTCAGGTTAGTGCTTAATCCCCGAACAGCCCACTGCCCGTTATCTCTGTAAATCAAGAACACTGGATGTCAAGAGCTTTATTTACCCACTCCCAGAGGTCCACACCAGCGGTTTAACTGAATACAGCTTCTAAAATATTGGGAGCTATTATTAGAGTCATTCAAGCCCTTTTGTTGTCATTTTGTCCTGGCATTTCACAGGAGCTGTGCCGTTTGATCTCCAAACTGTCTTTGGCTCTCTCCTGGTGTGAAGTCGGGATTTAAATATAAGGGAGGGGAGGGGGTCCCCCAAAACAGATGGCGGCCTGGCTGCTGGGATCTGTAGAGATGGCACGCCTCTGACAACTTCCTTTTTCCCCAGAGTTCCACTTTGGGGTAGTGCAGAGCCGAGAATTCTCTTATTGATCTTGAAACTGAAAGAGTTAGTTCCCAGTCACTGCAATTGACAAAGACTTTTGCAGCTCATTAACCGCCAGATTATGTGGCACAATTCATTAAAATTCTGTTTCATTGACTGCATTTGTAAATAGGCTTGGGGAAGTTTATCACTTCTTCCTTCTTGCGGAGCTTTCCTTCAACGAGTGCATTTTTCTTCTTCTTTTTCCTGATAGAAAAAGTCTGAAATAATTTGCCACAAGATGTGTTATCATTTAAATGCAAACTCAAATGAAATACTGACTAGGAATCACAGGTTTTTCGATTTTTTCCCCTCTTCCATTTGCTGCTATCTGATTATGTGGGTTACTTTAATAAATACATTGGCTTCGAGCTCTTGTTATATTAATTTTGTATAAATTGTCATACTTCTTAGCAGGCCTCTGCCCTGTAATTGCTCTCATTTGAATACAAGCAGAAAGGGAAAGATTAAAGGTAACTTAAAAAAAAAAAAACCCTTTTCCTTTTATTAATACCTAAGCACTAAAGAAGTTATTCTCTGTGAAGCCCTCATCTTAAGATGAAGCCAGAGCCCCGGACAAGGGAGAGGAAACCAGACTCTGGGCATCATTCTTCCCCCTCAGGTGTTCCATGAGGCCATTTGGTTACTGAGGAAGGTTTTTCCTATAAAGGACCACGTAGTAAATAGTTGTGGGCTCTCTGCTCTCTGTTTGCAAATACCCAGCTCTGCCGCTGTCGTCTGTAGCCACAGATAATGTAAACGAGCATGGCTGTGTTTCAAGAAGCCTTTACCTATGGACATTGCAAGGAGAATTTCATATGATTTTCACACATCATGAAGTACTCCTCTCCCTCCCAAACACTTAAAAGTGTGAAAACCGTGTAGTTCGTGGACTGCATAGACACAGGTGGTATGTGGGATTCAGCCACTGGTGGGCTGGCATTTACTAACCCTTGTCCTAGAGCAGTGGTTCTTTTTTTTTTTTTTTTTTTTAAGATTTTATTTATTTATTTGACAGAGAGAGAGAGCACACAAGCAGGGGGAGCAGCAGGCAGGGGGAAGAGGGAGAAGCAGGCTCCCTGCTGAGCAGAGAGCCTGACAGGGGACTTGATCCCAAGACCCTAGGATCATGACCTGAGCCGAAGGCAAACACTTAACCGACTGAGCCACCCAGGTGCCCCTAGGGCAGTGGTTCTTAACTGAGGTCCCTGGATGGGCGGCATCAGCATCTCTTAGGAACTGGGGAGCTGGGCTGAAGTCCAGTTTTGATCTGGGGGGAGGGGATATAACACCGTAAATGGCCTGTAGTGAGAATTTCTTCGAGTACCTTCTTGTGTTCCTCTTCTGTCTGGGTCATCTTGGCCGCTGCAAGGGGGTTGGTGAGCAGGGGCATGGAGATCTATTGTCATGGACGTGGTTGTGATAAGGAATGACACTTAGGTATCATGTGGCATCTACTATTTGCCCACTTTCATCAGAGGCAGAGTGGGTGAGGTCCTGACATCTCAGCATTTCTTGTGCCTCTTATGCAGAGTATCTGTGCTGTTCCTTACGTGCTGGATAGAACTTCATACAAGAGCCTACCCATCTTGCAATTTAACCATGTGTCCCCTTACTGTCAATCCCCGGTGAATCTTAGGATCGGTAGCTTGCATTGTTTAGTCAGACTTCTTCACAGCTGAGCCCAGCCACACCGAGTTTCAATAAGGATATAATCCTGCTTCCACATGTTGCCCTGACAGTAACCACCCGATTGCACTGAGATCTGCTAATGTGCCTGCGACTTCACATACATTAACTCAGAGCCTGAAAGTGGGACTCTGGGAACGGAAGGTGATGCTCATATCCTGATTCCGGAAATGAAGATGCCAAAGCTCACAGCTGAAATTGTTTTGCTAAACTCTCACAGTTGGAAAGTGACTGAGCCAATTTGCACATTCAGATTCATTGGAATTAAAAGTTTCTATTTTTTTTTCTTCTAGGGCCACTCCAGGTTTAGAAACTACTCATTTATTGCATTTTTTTTCCTCCGAAGCAGGCATCAGGGAAAAAAAAAAAAATAAACTGCTCGAGGTATGAGTCTGCATTATGAAAGCTCCACTTCCCCCGGGAGTGTTCCAATTAGGGTTTCGTTAGCCACAAGGACTGCAGCCCAGGTGTCTGCTCCCTGTCCTGACTGGTAATGAGCCAGCCCCATGACCTTCGAAGTAATGCTGGGCTGTGATTGCGGGCGATGGCCCCCTGTGATGGGTGTCGTTCTGCTGTATCTTTTTTCTTCCTTTTTTTCAAAAAAGATTTTTACTTACTTATTTGAGAAAGAGAGAATGTGCACATGAGTGTGGGGGGAGGGCAGAGGGAGAAGGAGAGGCAGAGAATCCCAAGCAGATTCTGCCCTGAGTGAGGAGCCTGATGCGGGGCTTGATCTCACGACCCTGAGATCATGACCTGAGCCGAAACCAAGAGTCGGATGCTCAACCAACAGAGCTACCCAGGCGTCCCCCCCGCTGTATTTCTTTAGCATGCCTGAAACTGGACAATTACTCATCGTGGGTTTCATTTCTGTGACTTTTCTGTGTGCCGGAGGGCTTCTAATTGCTTGACGTTATTGGATGTAAGTTTTCCTTTCCTGTGAAAGAAAAAAAAAAAAACACTTTCTCCTTTCAGGCTTTGCATCTGGAATTATATTTTCAGTGCTCGAGACCAAATAATGGCACGAAAGATGGCCTTGCAGTATTTCTTCTTTTCCTCTTGTACAAGCGTGTGGAACGCTGTGAGCCAGATGCTTCTAGAGGGTGGTGGTGGGAGGGGCACGCTGGGAGACAACCATCCCTCTTGACTTTTCTGTTTTCAGATGTGGTGTGAGAGTTATCTTCCCCCCATTCACCTCCTTTCCTTTAACTTTTTTTGACAGGACGTCTAGGACTGGAGGTTGAAACTGATTGCCCCGGGAAAGGGGGAAGTGACCCCTGCCTGGAAGAACAAAGTGAGTTTTTAGCTTGAGTTTCAAACTAAAAATTTTAAAGTCTTGAAAACCAAGCTTATAAGAGAGAAAAGAAGTTTGGCTGGCCTTCCTGGAATTATATGTTGACTTGTCTCTAATTAATCAAGCTCTTGGTTCCCCCCACCCCCCAGAGTAAAACTACCTGACCCAGCCTCTTTTGCAGCCCAGTGAAGATGTTACAAAGTCACAAAGTCAAGGGAATGGGACCAAGGCAGAAGTGTCATGTGGCAGCTGCCAGGAACCTTCCAGGTTTTAACCTGGTTGGAGTGAGCCTTGTGCACATCTGCCTTTTCATGTGGTTGCTACCTCCTGGACCACAGGGGACCAGGATGGTGAGGAGATGCAGAAAGGAGCCTGGTCCCCAGAGCTCCATGGGGCAGAGCTGCCTACTAGCTGTGGAAGGCAGAACATTGGCCCCATGACCGTTGCCCTTGGTGTTATCCCATGAGTATGTTACATTACATTGCAAAATGGATTTTGCAGATATAATTGAGGTTGACCTTAAGCTAGGGAGAGTATCCTGGTTTAACCAAATAGGCCACATCTCAATTGTGGGAGCCCTTGAAAAGAAAGGTCTTTCTCTGGCAGGCAGGAGAGGGAGGTCAGAGAGTCAAAGCATGAGAAGAATTTGATTCATGGCTGTTGGTTTGGAGAAGAAGGTCCACGTGCCAGAGTAACAAGGATTTCAGTCTTCCCATGGCGATGATTGAGTTCTGCCAACAGCCTGGATGAACTTAGCAGTGGATTCCTCCCCAGGGTCTCCCGGTAGGAGCCCAGCTCAGCCAACACTGGATTTCAGCTCTGAGAGTGTCTAAGCAGAGAACACCTCTGCTCCGCTCTGTGTCAGGGTGTCTGATGCACAGATACTGTGAGATGTGACTTCACGTCGTTTAAAGCTGCTATGTTTGTGGTGGCTTGTTATGCGGCAGCAGAAAATTGACACGCTAACCTTTATGTGCATGAAAAAAATATCTTACGACTTGGATCTTTTATCCACTGCAGTCAAATCTAATCACAATGAACACATGGATCGAGAATCCAAAGGTGAGATATTGACCCTAGAGACACTGGTGGAGCCGCGAAGAATGTTCCCGCACAAGGGAATGAGCTGTGGAAGAATGAGCAGAGGGCAAGAATGTAGTGTCAAGCGTTGTTTATGTGCCCCATCCTTTGATGGGAGGAGGCAGATGAACAGAGGCTTCTGGAAAGGTTTGAGTGAATCCCAGAGCAGAAGATTTGTCCTTGCTTCTTTAAGTACGGCCTGGAAAGACTATTCGCCTCTCAGAAGAAAACTGGGATCGCTGGGGGGGTGGGGTTGCCACTTTCGCACATGGCACTGGAAAGCCCAATACTTGGAGGTGGGTGTGAGATGTGAGTCCCAGGTCCTCAGGGTCGTGGGCAAGCAGGCCCTTGACAGAGGGAATCCAGCGAGAGCGATGCTAGGCTTGGCTTCTCAGGAACGGCAGCCCCGGCAAGAGGGCTGAGTCAAGCCGCAGGCACCCATCTTCACAGCGGGCCCAGCAGGAAAGCAGCCACCCTCCCACCACACCAGGACACTAGCTCCCGGCACCCACAGCCACATGGGCAAGTAGGGAGGAGGAGGGGATATTCTGGAAGAGAGGAGACATTCAGAAGGCTAATTGCCTAAATACTTTTGATTGACAAGATTTGAGTGTTTATAAGCATCTAGCAATCAGTAAGTTCAAGAGTAAGGCTGAGACACAGATGACAATGATCGTGAGAATTTTTTTTGTTTTTGTTTTTTAATCTTTTTTTAAAAAAATTTATCATATGCATATATATAGAGACAGAGAGCAAGAGAGAGTATGCAAACAGGGGGAGTGGCAGAGGGAGAGAAAGAGAGAGAGAATCCCGAGCAGATTCCCGACTGAGTGTGGAGCCTGATTTAGGGTTTAATCCTATGACCCTGAGATCATGACTTGAGTTGAAACCAAGAGTTGGACCCTTAACTGACTCAGGCACCCAGGCACCCAGGCACCCCTGTTTTTTAACCTTGGGATCATATTGTATTGTTTTCCAGCCTGTCATTTGCACATTTATTTTTTCCACATTTTGGGGTCCCCCCCACAATTTTCATCCTTTCTCTTCAAAGACTTTCTCTTATTAGAAACAAAACATAATTCTATTACCACTCTGCTGAGTTAATGTGTTTGTTTTTTCCTTGTAAGTTGAGTTAATTTCTCCTTTTAACTTAATCTTTTGTCTTTTTTTTCTTTTTAAATAGTGCACCACGTCAGTCATAGAAAATAACATATGACGTCACAAAATAACATAATGGTATTTGCAGCGAGTATAAGGATTTGTAATAGAACAAACATCCTTCCCGAATTTTGTGTTATTTCCTTGTTTGTCTTTATTATTTCCTCCCATTTGTATGCATTCTTCAATGACGTAGGCTGTGGTGTTAGCTGCTTCTGACTTTCTAGTCACCAGATCCTACAGTTTCACGTGGCCGTCTTTCATTCATTCAGCCTGTGCTTTGATCCGTCTGTGTTGGTGTGTGCGCCTGTATTGATCTGTATTGCTCTATTGTGTTCTACTGAATGAATATGCCAACATTTATTTAGCCATTCTACTGCAGAGGGCCAATTAGGTTGTTTCTCATGTTTTTGCTATTGAGAAAGGCATTGTTACGAATACTCGCACTGTTTCCGGGTGCACGTGAGCAGACGTTTCTCTAGGGTGAAACTAGGTCAGGTATGGCTGGGTCATGGGACATGGTCATGCCCGTCTTGGCCAGGTCATGCCATGCATTTTCCAACATAGGGAGTGTTTAACCTGATGTAGCACACATTCTTTCCTTTATGGAGCTCACTGTATAGCTGGAGAGACAATGCCAGCCCTCAGAAAAAAGAGTCCTTACTGGGTAATTAGGAACTGTGGGGTGCAGTTAAGGCATTAAACAGAGAACCCTGTGAATGCTTCTGCTGAGAAATCAGCCCATCACGGATTGCCTGGGCAGGAAGGCTTCTGCTGCAGGCTGGAGGTGACTGCTTACCACCATGGAAGAAACCTGGAAATAACACAGGGAGGCTGGGGAAGAAAAGGTGATGTGAACAAGTGAGGGGCATTAATATGGCCTTCCCTCCGTCAACATGGTGGAAGGTGGGAAGGAGTGAGCTTGGCGCATCTTCCCATTTTGACCCGTGACCAAGTATTGGCTGCACCCAAGCAAATCTAGACCTAGAAAGAGCCATGATGCCCTCTCTTTGGGGGAATTTGTTTGGGCTCGTCATTCTCTGGCAGTCCTCCCTGGTCACACCTTCTGGCTTCTCTGCCCCTCTGTACTCTGTGGCTTGCTTCTCATGGGATTGGGCACCTCCTTTCAAGCTTGCTGTCTCTGTCATTGACTGTCTTCTTCATTTCCAGGATATGGAGCCCAGTCTTCAACTGAAGACGGTGAGAGGCACTTTCCCCAGTCTTTAGCTCTTAATGACCAGTCCTGGATGGGAAGACCCTTCCCTGGCCTCACATGATGGACAGGGACAGCCTGGGGGTAAGACTCCCAGTCAAAGTCTCACTTTAAGTAGGAGGAGTCCAAGTGAGCTAAGGAACTGCCTCTCGGAAGCACAATTCCTAGCAGGACTGGAGCTCTTGATGGTGTGGACCCCAGTCCCACATTCTTTCCTCTGCTCTGGGGGTGGCAAATCCCAATGCACTCGGAGGCCAGGAAGATGGTGTGAAGTCACTGTGGTGAAGAAAAAAGAAGGTAGGAACTCTGGTCCCTGATTGGAGAGGACGAATCCTGCCTGAAGGCATTCAAAGTCACAAATGCAAAGAAAAAAGAACTGTACAAGCCAAACCACACACTCCTGTCCAGGCTGAGCCAGCAGACAGCCACTGTATGATCTTGGCTCTACAGTATATATGCCCTATCTTCCTGGGACCACTTTCTACCTGCTCTAGAACCTTCCAGTCCTTTCAGGTGTGTGTTATCGATTCAGCTCTGAGTTACCGATTCAGCCTCATATTCTCAGAGCCTCATACAGTGCCTGGCACATACAAGGTGCTCCATAAGTGATGGTTGAAACTGCAAGATGGATCAAGAGTGCTATAAAAATTTGAATGGACAGCTCTATTTGAAGGCTGAAACCTTCACCCTTTTTCACATTCACTAGGCCTGTTACTGCTCCAAACAGGGCCAGGGTTGGAGGACCCCTAGTGTCCCTGCTTTCCTCTTTGCCCACCCTGCACAAGCTTCTCTCTCTCAAAAACACAATCAGTTCATAACAGACACAGTGTTTGGTAATCTTTTTTTTAATACTTAATATAATTTTCTGACCATCTTTCCATATTAATAGAAGTACTTCAGTAACATCATGTTTTCTCTCTGTGTGTAAAAGTCTGTTGTACACATAGTTTACTGAGCTAACTCCCTCTTTTTTGTCATTTAGGTGATTTCCAATTTTTAAAAAAGATTATTTATTTGTTAGAGAGAGAGAGAGAGAGAGAGCACAAACAGGGAGAGTGGCAGGCAGAGGGAAAAGCAGGCTCCCTGCTGAGCAAGGAGTTGGACATGGGGTTTGATCCCAGGACCCTGGGATCATGACCCAAGCTGAAGGCAGACATTTAACCAACTGAGCCCCCCAGGCATCCCGTGATTTCCAAATTTTTATTTAAAAAGCCCCCAGTACTCTAAAGGACATCCTTAAGGTTAAATATTTATACCCATCCTTCATTAACTTCCTAGGACACATTCCCAGAAGGGGACTTACAGTCTGTTGAAGCACAACAGACTGTTGACGCACAGTGCCCAGGGTCCTGCAGAGAGGGCGTACCAATACTTATTTCCTGAGTGGTGCGTGTGAACGCCCATCCCACTCTACTCCTTGCAGTGCAAGATATTGCTATTTTAGGTATCTTTTTCACTTTTAAATGGAAACACTGTATCCTAGTGCTTTAATCTGCTTTTCTTTGGTAACTAGTAAAGTTGGCTATATTTCACATGTTTGTGTGTATTTTTATTTCTTCCTATAGAAATTCCTTGTCCAGTTCCACCCTCTTTCTCTTGGAGCTTTGTCTTTTTCCGCTGGAGGTGAATCACATCCATCTTTCATGGCCCAACTCATGTTCCCTCCTGTGTGCCGTCTCTAACTACCCAGCCCTGGGGCAATCTTACACTTACATGACTTCTAGCTTCCCATACTCTTTTGGACTTGACATTACATTACCCACTAGTTTCTTCCTGATAGTCTCTCTTTCTCTACTTGGTAGAAAGCTCCCGGAGGGTGCCATCATCGGATAGTCAGTAAACAGAGTAATTCAACATCACCCGAGAACTTACCATTTGGGGTCACTGAAATCTTGCTTTCAAATGCAAGTGTTCCCTGAGCTACTGAGATGTTGACTCTCCTCCCTCCCCCACACCTATAGCATAGGACTGATTAAGGTTGAGCTTTCAGGATGATCTGAGGTTCAGGTGACTATCTTACCCCCAAGGCTGTTCTTCCTCCTGGCTCTTTCTTATACTGGTAGAATATTCTTTACTAGGGTTTCTTCATCTGTAATGCATCTGTAAATGCACTCTGACTACCTGCTTGGTGACAGGCTCTGAGGAGCCTGCTGGGGTACCTGTGGACATGTTCCTTGCCTCAAGGGGATTGTGGTCTAGTGGGGGAGACTGACATTAAATCAGCAATCACAAATATAAGTGCATCTCCACACATTGGGATAGGAGACTTGCAAGAAAACCTCAGGGTATTCTAAGTGGTTATAACAGAATGGTTTCATCATATATGGATATTAGATCAGACTTTGCTGAAGAAGGAACATTTTGTCTGAGAAAGGCAGAATAGGCAGGAGATGGCCAGATGAAGAGGTGGCAGAAGAGTGGTAGGGTAAAGAGCCCTCTAGACATACAGAGTAGCATGTGCAAGGGACCTGGGGCAGAAAAGTTTAGCCAACATGACTGGAGCCTATCAGTGAAGGGCAAAGTGGCTTAACATGAAGCTGTAATGGAGTGCGATGAGGAAAGGGCAGACCATGGGGGCTCCCACTGGGATTTTATCTTAAATGCAGTGGTGAGATGCTGAGGACCCTGAGCAGGGAGTGAGGCAGCCTAGCTGCTGGGGGTGGGGCATAGCAGGATGGTGAGAATGGTTGCTGCTCCACTGCTCCAGAAGCTCTTGCCATGTGTGATCCATGTCAGAGACAAAGGTGGTTTCATCCCCTTGAATCTGTTGCTTGATCCAGTGTCACACCAACAACCTCTGCTCTCTTTCCTGTTTATTTTTTTGTTTCTCTTCTATCTCTTATTTCTTATTATTTTCCCTGAGCATCTTAGCTTTCTCTAGAATCTCCCGAAGGCCAGAGTGCATCTTCTGGTTGAGAAAACAACTACCACGTGGGAGAAACACAGGAGCCTTTGGTAAACAACTCTTTTTTATGGATAACTACAAGTTTTGTCTTCCTTGTGGCAAGATCTTGAACTCCTCCTTTCATCTTCTATTTTGAACTAGTATGTCCTTCTCTTAACCCTTATCTCTTCGTCCCCAGCATCTCAAGGAGTTTGGCGGGAAAACTGCTCTTTAGAGAGCAAGCAGGACTGGGCGCCTGGGTGGCTCAGTTGGTTCAGCCACTGCCTTCGGTTCAGGTCATGATCTCGGAGTCCAGGGATCGAGTCCTGCATGGGGCTCCCAGCTTCACGGGGAGTCTGCTTCTCCCTCTGACTTTCTCCCTCTCATGCTCTCTCACTTCTCTCTCTCTCAAATAAATAAATAAAATCTTAAAAAAAAAAAAAAGCAAGCAGTCCTTTGGTTGTCCTTTGAATCACTCTGTGTCGATGGCTGTGTGTAGTATACAGTGCACAGAAATATCCCACATTACAATACCAGTCTCTGATAGGTCCTCTTCCCCAAATCTGCCAATGTCCATATTTGCAAATGGAGGTGATTATTGTTAGTTGACCCTAATGTGAATGAAGAGAAATGCCAAATTCCAGATTCTCTGTCCCTACTGCTCAGAGGGCAGGACATATAAGGAAATAGCACCTCCAGGGGTGGAAATAGGGCCCATGGAGGGAATGGTCTTCCTTTGCGGAGAGGGTCAGGAGGTCTTTCCAGAAGAGACAGACGCCTCTCTGATTCGCTTTCCAGTCTCAGTCCTTTAAAGCTCATTAAAGCTTGCAGCACTTCCATTTCTTGATAATAGTTGGAAGAAAACGTCACTCCTTCCCTATTCCCCAGAGTTTTTGTGAAGGTCAAATTAGATAAAGTAAGTGAAATGTTTTGCTGCCATTATGTTGATATTAGGGTTTCACGGAGGTGACTGGACACCCCTCTGGCCAGTCTGCCCTTTTTATAGATGATTTCACCTGTGGCTCCTGTCTGCCCTCTTGACTCCAAGCCTGCCTAGATCCTGGGTGAGTCCCCACCTATGCACATGGCCCTTCCAATAAACCCATCTCTTAGTTCTATTACTCTTTCCTCACCTCTTATGATTATTTCCTCCACTCTACCTCCACCCCCCATTGGCTGGTGACACATTAGAACAGCGAGAAATTGTGCCACATCCAGAGTGGCACATTCCAGCATCTTGCTGCCTGAGCCCAACTTTCTGTCCTTCTGGTTGCTCATTCAGTGATTGCCTCCATGCTGGTTCTGCATCCCTGTCAGGTCCTGTTGGCCACCGGCCATTCAGCCTCTTCCAACCCTCAGCTCTCTTCTTGCTGGAGCTTGGAGCCCAGGGCCCCTCTTTCTGCTACTCTAACCTGACCTGGCATATCTCACGCCTGCATGAATATTGCCATCTGTTTTCATCCCACCTGCAACTGAGTAGCCATGTGTTTCCAATAGAGCAAAATTGATACTGCTATCAATTCTTCATAACTGACCTAGTTATCACCAAGTTTCTCGGGATGGCATGCTCGATCACAGATGCTCCCTGCCCCCTTTTACCAGGATTTTGGCCTCTTCATAAAGAAAAGTTTATCAGACCTTCCCACCATCTAATACACACCCTTACTCAAGCCTCCTTTGTTTCCGTTACAACTGTTGCTTCTGGTGGATGCTGCATTGCCCTGTCCAAGAACCCTCCAGCAATGGAGGACTTATTCGCCAGCTCCTTGGAGGTCTCTCTGCAGAAACCTCTCTGCTGTCACCCCCATGCAGGGTTACTTCAGCTGAAGACAATGACAATGGTCCAGGAATGGTCCACACCAAGGAATGGAGGCAGGCGTGGCCCCTCTGGGCCTATGACCTAGTTGGGGGATTTGGGCTTCCTGTGTCTGCAAACCTGGGCTCTGTGGGTTTTGAGGCGCTGGTCACCAAGGTTCCGACTTCCTACCCTTCCGCTGTAGAACAGAGTTAAGAATCCCATGGAATTGAAGACTACCTGGGCACTTGGGTTACTGCGTCATCAGGAGAGGAAAGGGCTGCCTTTCACAGTGGGGGCTGGGAGGCATGTTGGCATCCAAGTTGTTCCATCCAGTTCTCTTGGTGTTCCTTGGCCTTATTTTGGCAGCGAACGGACAAAACAAAGGCATCAGTCCTGCCTGAGTAGGGTGTGGTAATGGGGGGTGTGTGTCCCTCAGGAATGCTGTGAGGATCATGCTGCCATGTGCGGTACTAGGACCAGCAGAGGGGTTAACTGAGGTAAGGAAAATCGAGAACAGTTAGTAGGGAGGGGATAAATTTCAAGGTGGGGCCCACGACCAGGTGCTGTGTCAGGAGTTGTTCGTCCCACTAACCTTACCCTTCTGAATTTCCTCCTGGCAGAGTGACCTGCCAGGACCCTGGAGGGGCTGCCTCAGGACTTATAAAGACAGTAGCTTGGAGAGGCAGAGGAGGTGGACATGGTGGGTGCTGGGATGTGCTGTCCAGACCCTCCACAGGAAAGAAGAGTGACACCCCAGCTGCTCTGTGTTCCTGGCAGAGAACCCAGCTCTTCCTGGGGCCACTCACATTTAATAACCCATCAATTTGGGGGTTTCTCTTCCAGAGCTTTGTAGTAGACAAGCCACGGACCTCCTGGGTCTGCAGGGAACTCAGAGGAAGAGTCACAGAGAATGGCCCTCCTTTGAGGAGCAGTGAGCTTGGGTTGAGGGACACAACCAGCTCAAGGGATCTTGTGGGAATGGGGCTGATGGAATATTCGAAGGGCCCTTGGACCTCCTTCTCTTCCCTTCCTCTTTTGCGTTCCTGCCAGTGCTCCTGATTGGTCGAATCCAAAAAGGAGTCAGGGATGGACTGAGGCAGTCTGCAGATCAGCCACTCTGGGTGAGGGGAGGAGTGGGGGAAGGGCAGGAGTAGGGGAGGAGTGTGGAGTGGGGGCGGGAGCTTGAGGGCAAACGGACATCCACATAGATGCCATAGCCCTAAAGTTGGTGCATTTTCTTGCAGTGTTGACACCCCTCAGGGTCCCCCTCCCTTCTTGCCTGTTCCTTGCCTTTCACAGTCCGTGCCCTTCCATCCGCTTCCTGACGTTTGCAGCACCATTTCCCTTACAGCACCGTCTGGTGTACCCAGACACGTACAGGCACGCCTCTTCCAGTCCTGCCTCTTGCGTCTTCTCCTCTTCTCTCCCCTCTCACCCTCTTCTCCCCATCCTTTCCCCTTTCTCCTTTTCTAACTTCTTTTCTCTCCTGGCCTCTTCCTCTCCCTCCTCTCTCCTGGCAAATGCATGGAGCCACATGTCTGTGGCTTCAATCACCCAAGTTTTTTTTTTTTTTAAAGATTTTATTTATTTACTTGACAGACAGAGATCACAAGGAGGCAGAGAGGCAGGCAGAGAGAGAGAGGAGGAAGCAGGCCCCCTGCTGAGCAGAGAGCCCGATGCGGGGCTCGATCCCAGGATCCTGAGATCATGTCCTGAGCCGAAGGCAGAGGCTTTAACCCACTGAGCCACCCAGGTGCCCCTCAATCACCCAAGTTTATATCCAGTCCAGACCTGCTGCCTAAGTTCCAAACCCATAAATCAGGCTGCATATCTTACTTAGCATCTCACCTCCTTGCATCGGGCTCCATAAGGCTAAGGCTGAATGTGTGAGAGCCTCTTCCTCTCTAACATCCACTGAGTTATGCAAACCAGCCATCTAGGATTTACCCTTGAACTCCCTTTCTTCCACTTTCACATCCCTCCCATGGCCAAGGGAACTCAGTGTTTCTGGAATGCAGCATCCCCTACTTCTCCACCATCCTGCCCTCATCCCTTTCACTGACATCTACCGTGGTTCCACGGTGGTGTCCCTGCCCCACCTGGGGGCTCTCCAGTCATGGCCACAATGCATATTTGATGCTACTTTCAACACAGATTGAATCTTGACAGCAGACCCTGCTGAAAATCCTTCATAGGCTCCCCGCTGCTCTCAGTGTCATGATCCACATTCTTCGGTTGGTCTGCAAGGCCCAGTCTGGCTTTTACCTTTCCTCACTTTCTGTGCTTCTAAATGCTGTTGGTGTATCATGCTTTGCCCTGACATGGGACCTCCTCCCAAATGTCCTGTTGTCCCCCAGTAGCCTGGATCCATGAGCTCTTATCCAGTCTCTAGATCACAGAGCACAAGACTTTGCTTCCTGGAAGTGTTTCAGATCCCAGTCCATGATGTTTTATTTATTTATTTTTATAATGTGTTCTTATGATGCCATATTCCTTCTTCTCAGGGAACTCAATATGTTTGTAATGATGCATTCAATCATGTCACTTTCTTTAAACCTTCTTTTCTATTGGATGATGATGGGGACCAGATTTGTTTTTGCTCAGCATTTTGTGTCTGCCTCCTAGCACAGGGCTGGGCACTGGAAATATTGGTGAGATAACTGACTGGCTGATGTGTGCCATCCTGCTTCTCTTCTCCCTCCTTTATATAATCCATCTAGAAAACATGGCACATGGGCTAAGGGGAGCCTAGAAGATGTGAGGGAGAAATCATCAGGGTGCTGTTTACTAGCTGGAGACAAAAGATTATATTCACACTGATTTCAAAAGAGTTGGGTTGTCTGAGGTTGTTTTTTGGAAATTAATTTATCTGCTGAGAGTTTTTAGTAGCACACACCCTGAGGGACAGTGATTATCTGCTAATTAATTCTGTTGATTAATGGTAACTGGGCATTTGGTTGTGCTTGGAAACTTGCAAGCCCACTGTGCTTGCTTTCGGGTAGTCAGATGTGCTTTCAGCAAGATTCCCCCGACATCTGCCCGTTTTTGATTTTACTCACTCCTTCAGAGCCAAATTTAGAGAAGGTACCCTTCTTCCAAGTGCTCTTGCTCGCCTGTTTCATCCTTTGGAGAGTGACAGCCATGAAGCCCCCCACCCCCTTTCACCAGCTCTACCTTTGCCCCTGTTCCCAATTCCTGCCGAATAATCTCTATTTTTGTCCAAGTCCGAGATGTTATGAAAACTTATCCGAAACTTGCAAACTAGGTAAAAAGATGACAGCTTATCTTCTCAGGGTCATGTTGGAGAAGTGCTTCTCAAAGTATGGGCCAGGGGCCCCCAGGAGTCCCCGAACATGTTCAGGGTGACTGTGAGGTCAAAACTGTTTTCATGTTAACATGAAGACAAAATGTGTTTTTTTCACTGGGTTGACCATTGTAATTGGTGCAAAATCAGCAGTGGGTAGAACTGGTTGTGGGTCTTGGCACAGATCAAGGCAGTGAACCTGTGCACGCACGAGGTCATCATTGCACACTTCCCTGCCACAAACTCGGTGAGAAAAATACCTGCCTCATTGACAAAACCAACGATGATATTAATGAACTTTTCGAAATGTACCAACTTTTGGTAGATTCAGTGGATTCAGTGAAGCAATAGATTTTTTTTATTTTTTAAAAATTTATTTATTTTTCTTGAGGGAAAGAGAGAGAGGTCATGGGAAAGAGGGGGCAGAGGGAGAGGAGGGTGAGAATCTTAAGCAGACTCTATGCCCACCTCAGAGCCTGATGCAGGGCTTTATCTCATGACCCTGAGATCATGACCTTAGCTGAAATCAAGAGCCAGTAGCTTACCCTACTGAGCCACCTATGTGCCCCACAGTGAATCAGTATTTTTGAAATGGCCCATCACGAGAAAATTGTGCATGGGTAAACTATCCATTAAAAATAAGGTAGACCAGGGATCCCGGGGTGGCTCAGTAGGTTAAGCGTCTGCCTTCAGCTCAGGTCATAATCCCAGGGTCCTGGGATCAAGTCCTATATGGGGCTCCTTGCTCAGCGGGGAGCCTGCTTCTCCTTCTGCCTGCTGCTCCCCTGATTGTGCACTCTCTCTGTCTTCCACAAACCTAGACATTAAACAGATTTACAAAGAGGTGAAACAGTCCCACTCTTCTCAGGAAAGATTTTTATGTTGGAAAATATAGTTATTTTTTTTCCATTAAAGTATGTTATGTATTTGTCATAGAATGAGTTTATTATTATTATTTTAAAATGAACTCGTAAGTTTTAAAAAGTTTCTTTGCTTTAATTTTTATTATGGCAAATATTGATAGCTATTACTCAGATCAACAAAGCCCTTTGGGCATCCTTAATAACTTTTAAAAGTTATGTCAAAGGGTAAAGGATCCAGAGACCAAAGAACTTGAGAATTGCTATGTTGGAGTATTTTCTAAGTCTGCACAAATGATCAGAACTTGGACAGCTTCCGGTTCAGTGAAACTGGTAAGGTGTGACGATATCTTTTCTGTCAGTTTGAAAAGGTAATCCTGAAAATTAGGGTTTTGTTATCCTGCGAGGAATTAGCCAGTTTTTTTTGTGTGTGACATTTAGAAAACTTATCTAGACATGCCTTTTCATACTTTTCAGTGAGTATAAAAGTCCCGTTTCAACATTGCATCTTTCAAATCAGATTTGCCTTTCTGCGGGTTTCTTCATTAATCAGTTAAGTAAAATTTTGAAATTGGAGACCTCTCGGGAGCAGGGCACCTCACTATCATCTGACTTCCCAGACTGAGCTGCCTCAGCCATACTCAGGATTCTGAGGCCACTCACACAGAGTTGTTAGAGCCGTTGGGGAGGAACAGGTGGGGTGCCTGCATCCTGTCTGAGCCTTGGAGTGTATTAGTCAGCTTGGGCTGCCACAATGAAATACCACCGATCAGGAGCTTTAAATAACGAAAATTCATTTTCTCACAGAACTGGAGGCTGGGAGTCCAAAATCCAGGTGTTGGCAGTGTTGGTTTACTCTACGGGACGTAAGGGAAGCTTCTGTTCTGGGTCTTTCCCCTTGGATTACAGATGGCTGCCTTCTCACTACCCTTGCATGGTCTCTTCTCTGGGCATGTGCACCCCTGGTGTCTCTTTGTGGGTTCAGATTTTCGCCCGTTATAAGGACACTTGTCATACTGGATTACGGTCCACATTAATGACCTCATTTTGGCTTGATTACCTCTCTAAAGCTTTGTCTTCAAATACAATTGCATTCTGAGGTGCTGGGGGTTAGGGCTTCAACATGTGAATTTTGGGGGGACACAATTCAGCTCATCAGCCTGGGTCGGCTCTTCCCACAATACTTGTGTATAACCAACACCCAGAACAACTCGATGGAGCTCCACAGGGAACCGTTACTTAGCTCACTGGTTGGCTTGGTTTCATCTCGTGGGTCAGCTGCAAGCATTCCTGACCAGGCTGGTCCACATTTGTAGGGCTGACTGGCATTTGGCGCATCTGGAATGGTATTGACTGGGATGACTGGGCTCTTACTCCCCTTGTGTCTTCTTTTTCAAAAGGCTAGCCTGACCCTGTCCTCCTCAGGGTGATGGAAAAGGCAGGACAGAGGACGCTGGGAGTGCAAGCACCCGTGTAAAGCCTCTGCTGGCATCACCTTACCCTTCATCCCATTATCTCAAGCCAGAAGCCACAGTCTGAAGTTTTGTGGCCTCCTCGAAATTCGTATGTTGAAACCTCATTCCTGGTGTGATGGTATTTGGAGGTGGGGTCTTTGGGATTTGCTCAGGTCATGAGGGTGGAGCCCCCATGAATGGGATTAGCATCCTTATGAAAGAGACCCCAGAGAGCTCCCTCGCCCCTTTGGCCACGTGAGGACACAGCCAGGAGATGGCTGTCTGTGAGCAAGGAAGTAGGTCCTCACTAGACAGTCAATCTGCCAGTGCCTCAACTTCCCAGCCTCTAGGATTGTGAGGCATAAATTTCTATTGTTTAGAGATTTGCCAAGTCACACATGAAAGGGGGGAAGGGAGTAACTGGATGTAGAGGAAAAAAACTGAGGCCTTAATGCAATCAGGCCACCCTAGACCCTTAGCTCTCACAGCTAGCATTGTCCTTCTACTTAAGCCATTCTTGAATCTGTCTGAATTCCATTTGCTTTCAACTTATAAACGTGAGGAAGGAGGCGAAAATCAAAAACACAAGAAACAATACACGGAGGACATGGGGAGATGGAGAAGAGAAGTGAGTTGGGGAAAATTGGAGGGGCAGATGAACCAGGGGAGACTGTGGACTCTGAGAAACAAACTGAGGGTTTTGGAGGGGAGGGGGGAGGGGGTTTGGAGGGAGGGGGTGAGCCTGGTGGTGGGTATTAAGGAGGGCATGTATTGCATGGAGCACTGGCTGTGGTGCATAAACAATGGATTCTGGAACACTGAAAAGAAATTAAAAAGTAAATAAAAATTAAAAAAAAAGGAGCACATTAAAAAAAAAAAGAAGAAAAGAAAAATCTGTGAGTCTTAAGAAGCCATTGGGCTCATGTGGTGGGTACCAGTTGTTCTTCGAAGTAAAAATGGGGCTCTGTGAAAAAGCACCTGGCTCACTTTGCTATTCTAACGATGTCCCTGAGAAAACCATGCACCTGAGTATAGAGCAGGAAGGCCAGATGCATACTTCCCATTGCCTTACATAGAATATTAAGAAGATGTGTAACAAAGGGGGCAGATTTAATAAAATTGAAATTGTTCACAGCTTCATCAAAACAACAACAACAACAACAACAACAACAAAACAAAACACAAGAAACAAAAATTGTTGGCGAGGATGTGAGAAAAAGGAACCCTCTTGCATGCAAACTGGTGCAGCCACTGTGGAAAACAGTGTGGCGGTTCCTCAAAAAATTAAAAATAGAATCACTATATGATCCAGTAATCACACTACTGGGTATTTATCCAAAGAATATTGAAAGAATACATGCACCCCTATGTTTATAGTGACATTATTTACAATAGTGAAATTATGGGAACAGCCAGGTGTCCATGGGTAAATGGATGGATAAAGAAGACATGGTATATTATATATAAACAATGGAATACTGTTCAACCATAACAAAGAATGAAATCTTGCCATTTGCAGCAACATGGATGGAGCTAGAGAAATGAATGCTAATAAGTCCATCGGAGAAAGACAAATACCAAACGATTTCACTCATATGTGGAATTTAAGAAACAAAACAAATGAACAAAGGAAAGAAAAAGACAGAGGGAGACAAACCAAGAAACAGACTTTTAGCCATAGAGAACTCACCGATGGTTCTCAGAGGCGAGGTGGGTAGAGTGGGTCAAATAGGTGATGGGGATTAAGAAGGGCGACAAGTGCGTTGAGTACCAAGCAATATTCAGAGTTGTTGAATCACTATGTTGTACACCTGAAACTGACATAAGATTGTATGCTAACTATATCAGAATTAAAGTAAAAAACCAAAAAAAAAATTTAATAACAAAAAAAGGGAGATTTGGAGCCACACTGATTTCCATCTTTAAGGAGAAGGGTCTTTGGATTGGTTGGGAGAGAGGGAAGGCAATGAGGAGAGAGAAAACTGGGACAGACATTCCAGGTGGGGGGAGCATGAGGAGGGAGGCAGGAACAGATGTACAATCTTTCTAGGACAACAGGGACAGATACCAGTGATGAAGATGAGGATAACGTTGACATTCATTAAGTCCTTACTTACGTGTCACCTTCTCACGTTATTCTTAACAACATGTCAGGGAATTTACATTATTCTCATTTCATAGTTGAAAAACTAACTTAAGATTAGCTAATTTCAGTATCAGGCCAGACTGCAAGGAACGGAAGTGCCAAGCTAAGTAGTTCATGACCGTGTCCTTTATGATAGACATTTTTGTGAACTTTGGTGGAATGCAAGATATTCTGAGCTTTTGGAAGAGTGATACCAAGTGTTAAGTGCCTGCCATATAGGCACTTTTCATGTGGCAGAATAAAATTAATGTAAGAGTATTTGGTTAGGAAGCTGTAGTCTAATTTGGAAGGAGATGAGACAAGGTTTTGAAGAATGTGACTTGTGAGGTAAGAAAAGAAAAAGTAAACCGTGTTTAGCATGTGCCCACTCTATTTGGGACGTTTTCTTCTTTTTAAAAAAGATTTATTTATTTATTGGGTGGGAGAGGGGGAGATAGAGAGGAGAGAGAGAATCCCAAGCAGAATCCCCGCTGATCAAGTAGCCCAACGTAGGGCTCCATCTCAGGACCTGGCCCATGAGATCATGAACTGAGCCAAAACCAAGAGCTCGGTGCTTAACCGACTGAGCCACCCAGGCGCCCCTTGGGGACATTTTCATACTATCCCATTTCGTATCCCAACCACCCAGAGAAGTTGTCATTCTTATCCACCTTGTCACAGACAAGGAAATAAAGTCTCACAAAAGTGAAATAATTCATCCCCAAAGGATCCTGCTAGGAGGAAATTTTTGAATCCATCTTCATCTGACTCCAACGAGCTTTTCCCCTCACCAACGCTTTCTAAACCTTTCCATCAGAAATTACTCCATGGGCTGAAGAGAGTCAATTCATACTCCTAAGGGGGTCAGGGTGGGGGTGGTTGCCCCAATTGCCCATGACAGCGTGAAAATTCTTCAAAGTTATACTTTTATCTTGAAAATTAGTACCAGCTTGGCATTCGACTACATAATATATGTTTTAAAATATAAACCCACGGGATAGCTTTAAGTAGAATTGACACCGCTGGAGTAGGGGCTTGTTCAGGGAGCGTTCTGCCTACCTCTGGCCCACAGCTGCACTGCCTGGGAGCACGCCCAGCTCTGTTTGTGAGGCATTCATTGCACCAGGCAGCCTTCCTAGAACAATAAAACTGAACCGAAATTGGACAAACTGTGTTTGTTTGGTTGTTCATATGCACCTTTGCAAATGGATAGGACAGATTTTTGGCATCTGCTGTCACTCTTTTGACATGCCCAGGCGCTTCACTTGTCTTAGATTTAATCTGTCAGCTGAGTTTCCTTTAAGAATTTCAGGACCAGCCTAGCAAGGAGAGGGTAGCATTGACTCTGGGCTTTGGAGGTCTGCTGCTTAAATGTTCCTTTAGAATTGACTCATTTTCTTTCAAATCTTTATTACATATAGACTTCGAAGCTGGCTCTAAGGGTGCTTTAGAGGTGAGGTTTCTATCTCAATATACCGTTAGGACACAGTATGATCTGTGCCTTCAAGGAGCTCAGAGATTCCTGTTAACATTAGTGTTCAATATCACCTTGTAAGCCCAAGGTAGATGTGGAATGATACATGGTGGAACTGTACAATTCTGGCCTCAAGACATTATGTGCATGAGTCTCTGGTTAGACCTTTGAGTATCTGGTTAGACGGTGGTGATAGGAGCATGGGCTCCTTGCACCTTTTGGAAATTGTCCAGATCATTGTCATGCCCCTGTGACCTGCAGAATGTGCTCTAGCGTTATGGCATGGGCTCAAAACCTGCTTTTTGTAGCAAACCCCTCTGGTCTCCCAGCTTGCATTCCTCTGACCCAAACTCTCCTTTCAGCTATGGTGGGCAGTTCGATGCCGGATTTGATTCTCCCTCTGCTGATGGCAGTGTGACCTGGTGTCCCTTGTCTTGGCTTTCTGCCCTGGGGCTCTTTCAACAGTGAAATGAGCAGGAGCTCGCTCAGCCAATGTGTGTGCAGAGATGTGGGGAGCTAAAACCTCCAGGGACAATCTACCTCTTAGGGGCAGAACCTGCCTGACAGATGCTTCCTGCTTCTTGTCCTGATAATCCTGGGCAAGGGGGCATTCTGCGTACTGTTCAGGGGGTTCTACTGGAGTCTGAGCTCCTGTTGCCCATAGCAGTGACCTTGGCAATGCCCTCTTTGGCTGGATTTTCTTCCTTCTCTTGGTCTGTCTTCTAATGGTTTTCTGGGACCACCTCTTGCATAAACACCTGCACCCAAGCCTTTGTCTTTGTCCCAGGCTCTGTGCTCTGGGGAACCCAAGCTGACACTCTTCTCTCTGGCTGGGCCCCTTTGGAGAGTTGCTTTACTTTTCTGACCTCTCCCAGCTTCCTCAGCTCTTTGAGGACTATTTTTTGCTGAGGTCCCTTCCGGCTCTGAAAGTCTATAGTTCTCTCTGAATGTTTCTTTCCTCCAGAGGACATCTTTCTCTTCCCCTCTCTCTCATAAGCCAAACTTTTGACATCCAGTTGGCTGGTTCTCAAATTTCTGGTGAGCCACTTAATACTCCTGGGTGCTCTGGAACGATGGCAAGCATCATCCCTCCTTGGAGACCTAGTCTTCTTCTCTGCATAGGACGTCTGTTGTGTCCCATTTTTGAAACAAAAGGCAGGCATGCTTTTCAGTCTGGGCTTTAGCACCAAGACACTGATACTCCTTGTGAGGCTTATAGTTTTTCTTCTTAAAAAAAAAAAAAAAAAAAAACTGACTCTCCTTCACTTGGTTTTTACTAATTAAAGGCTACCCATCTAGAAAGAGTTAATGGCTGCGTGACATTGGGACTTCACTTTTACTGAGAGCACCAAATCGTTCAGGATGGGAAATGGCCACGAGGAACAGGCACCTTTGTGTTTCCATCTGCGGCTCGCTGGCTCAGCTCCCATTCTGTCCTTGACGATCATTTGCAATAAGATTGGGACCTGGATAAATGAGGGGGATGGTGCTGGGGAGACAGCACGTTATGGGGAGGGACTCAGTCCATTTCTGTATTTTTTCCTGAACATTTTCTGAGTTGTAGGAATCCACCTGACACCTGACAATGAATTCTTACCGAAGACCCCAACCCGCGGTTCTAGCCTGCAGGAACCAGTACCATTTATTGAGCAGGCGGATGGGCCCAATGGCAGGCACTTTACCTAAATTCTCAAAGTAACTCTGCAAGGTAGGTGTTGTTGGCTTCACTCTGATTAGTGGGTAAACTGAGGCAATTCCATAGACTCTAATACTCCAGTACTTATTGTTACTCATAGCAGGTGCTTGACAAATATTAGCTGGAGATGTCCATGAATAAGTGGATAACTCAGCAGTTAAGAATTATTTTAGGTGGCATGGACGCCTGGGATTTAAACCCAGATCTGCCTGTGCCCTGCCCTTACCCCCCAGGGCACTGCTTTGCTTCACTGGGGTCTGATAAAATGGATATTCTAACATTTTTATGGTTGCCCTTTGTGTGTCAGATTCATGTCCGCTCCAGGACGTTGCTTCCCTGGTCTTTCAGATCTATGATATCCCTCTCCCTTCTGTTTATCTAATTTTTTGCCTTCCTTCAAAATCAAGTTGAAAAAAAAAATCCTATGTTGGTTCAACACACACACACACACACACACACACACACATACAGTAGCTGAGATTATACTGCACACATAGTTTTATAACATTTCCCACTTAGCACAAGTTGTTGACAACGCTGTAAATATCACACTTTCAGATTGCGTTGGGGGGACGTAAGGGCTGGAGGAAGTAGATTTCAGGTTCACTGGTAAATTAACTCCTAACACTGGAAAGTTAGCAAACTACCTCAGAATTGAGGAAGCTGGTTTAAGTCTAGTGTTATTATTATTCCAGAAAGTCGGCCTCCGCACACCCTACTTTTTTTTTTTTTTTTCACTTGCTGGCTAAGGATGCTATGTCCCAGAATTTCAGATCTCTTGCACGCTAAGCCATATGATATTGTGAAGTCAAGACGAGCAAAATGAATAGTAACAATGTTCGCTCATAGAATAAGCTTTGGCCCTAAGATGCTTCCACGTCACGGGGTGCCTGGGTGGCTCAGTGGGTTAAAGCCTCTGCCTTCGGCTCAGGTCATGATCCCAGGGTCCTGGGATGGAGCCCCACATCGGGCTCTCTGCTCAGCGGGGAGCCTGTTTC
This sequence comes from Enhydra lutris kenyoni, assembly GCF_002288905.1. NCBI lineage: Eukaryota > Metazoa > Chordata > Mammalia > Carnivora > Mustelidae > Enhydra > Enhydra lutris. Next base: position 106,153,561 of record NW_019154085.1, read on the forward strand.
CTCCTCTCTCTTTCTCTGCCTGCCTCTCTGCCTACCTGTGATTTCTCTCTGTCAAATAAATAAATAAAATCTTAAAAAAAAAAAAAAGATGCTTCCACGTCAGTGTGCCACGTTGACCTTCACAGCTTCTGTCTAAGGAAGGCAGGGCCTTGCTCATCTCTGAGCTATACCTGTTCTTCCCCTTCCAGGCTTATATTGTCCCTTCTCTGTGCTCCTACGACCCCTCCACAATGTCTACCAAGTGGTGTGAAGGTAACAGTTTCATCCCTGCCTATCCTACCGGGTGGGGCTCCTGAGGGGCAGGAACCATCCCCCCACCCCAGTGCTCACCCAGCGGAGGGCCGGTTACTGCAGGAGAGCGTGCCTGATGCCAGCGCCCGAGTCCAGTTCTCCTGTCTCCTGGTCTTGCATTCTTCCCACTGCAGAAATACGTTACTGACTTCCTTATCAATCAGAGCCTTTGTAGGAGTAAAAATCTAGCCAGCCATCCACTGCCACTTTGAATGTCCCTTGGTGCTTCCACTAATGGTGTGCTGAGGACTAGCGCGTGTTTTTAAGCCCAAGAATTACAGCTTCCGACAGTGACATCCTTCCAGCATCTGACCAGCTGTCACCAGGTTGGTCCCTCGCGGGACATTCTAATAAGGAGTACCTCTGTCTCCCAAATGAAACATTCTGTACCACAATTGTCTTTTAATTAAACTATCATTGCCTCTAGAATTTAAGGATCCTAATCTCCCTGAAAAGGAGGAAAAAGACAACAGATTTCACCAGGTGGTGTTCCTGGGTTTACACGGACCTGTTAATTTAGACGAGCTTCAAGTGCTTTGAATAAGTAATGGTGTCAATTACGGTGGATCTCATCCACGGGTGTCTTAGCGTGGTTTTCTCCTGCCGTGAGCAGCTTAAAGTGGTGGTTGCAGAGCCCACACACATAGGATCTGGAGCCCGACTGCCTGGGTCCAAATCGTACTTCTGCCACTTACTTGCTGTATTTTATAGGGAAGGTAGTTAACCTTCCTGTGCCTCAGGTTTATCTGGAAAATGGTGGTAATAATATTAATGTCCTTCAGGAGGTTGTTGGAAGAACTATATTAGTTAAAGCTGTCCATGCGTAGAGTCATTCCTGGCATTTAGTACTACAGACGCACTACATACATGTTACTTATCATCATCATCCCGTCCTTATGGTGGCGTGGGATCCTGGTTCCAGGCTGTCTGTATCAGACCTTGTCGAAGACCAAACACAAGTGAGTATCTTTGCTGCTAAAGGTTATTGTTAAGGGTGTTGTAGGGTTATTACTTTTTCTTTTCTTTATTTTTAAAAAATTTTAAAAGCTTTTTATTTATTTATTTGTCAGAGAAGAGAGAGAGAGAGAGAGAGCGAGACCGAGAGAGCGCACAAGCAGGGGAAGCGGCAGGCAGAGGGAGAAGCATGGTCCTGGTTGAGCAGGTAGCCTGATGCAGGGCTCGGTCCCAGGACTTGGGATCATGACCTGAGCTGGAGGCAGATGCTTAACCGACTGAGCCACCCAGGTGCCCCAGGTTACTACTTTTTAATGGAAAGAATCCTTATGGGAGGCACAATTCTGCTCTCTGAGCATTCCTCTTTCCCATTGATTATTTCAGGGTTGGGAATCATTGTTTGAATTTATGGAATTCTTATTAAGATTTCTGGGAGTCATGGATGATTTTGGGTAGAATATGTCAAAAGTTGAAGGGAAAGACATAATTCCTACTTAATCCTCTAGAAAGAGGACTCGAGAGCTGACTCTTCGTAATGGGATTCCATAGGGCTCAGGGAGATTTCACAGTGACCAGAGCATCTGCTCCAAGCAGCTCCAGCCTCTTCATTTTCTCTGTCCGTGGTATATTAAATCGTTAGCCCAGCTCCTCACCAGTCACATTATCCATGCCATTTGCCCTGTAATCTGTGTTTCTTCCCACTCAGTGCACCATGTACCTTCTTGTCCTTGACTCTGGACTCAGCCATGGGACTAACTTGGGCCAATGGAATACGGCCAATGGAATGTGGACAAAAGTGACAGTGTGCTACTTCCAAGCCCAGTTCTTAAGAAGACTTGGGTGTTCTGTTTCCCTCCTCCCACTCCACCCCTGCCATGAAAAGAACATGCCCTGGCTAGCCAGCTGATCCAAGATATATGAGAGCTCTGTGTAGCAGAGCTGGGCCCAACTGGAGCATAGGAAAGATGTCGGAATCACCCCAGCTGACCACAGATGCATGAGAAATAGTTGCCTATTGTGTGCCAAGACATTTCGTGGTTGTTTGTTGTGAAGCAGTAACTTGTGGTAGATTATTTTTTATTAATGTCAGGACCACATTCTACCCCATCTTGTTGGTAGCCATATTTTCTTGAGGATCTGTGTGCTAGGAAGACATTCAGTTGGAGGTAACGTATTAAGTTAGAAAAGTCTAAGTGTGGAGGAAGTCAGTCCATGGCTGGCATGGATGCTAAATGATGCCTCAGAGATCTGACACTTTCTGGATTGTTTTTTGCTGTCCTTAACATGTAGCCTCCATTCTTATACATGTTGACTCATGTACACAAGATGCCTATTCCAAATCTTTCTGAGTTCCAGACAGGAAGTTAGAAAACAAAAGTTTGAATGAAAGCAAGCCAGCTAAGGTTGCCCATTTTTCTTTTCTCTCTTTTCTTTTTTCTCTTCTCTTCTCTTCTCTTCTTTTCTTTCTTATTCCTTTCCTTTCTTTTTTCTTTCTTTCTTTCTTTCTTTCTTTCTTTCTTTCTTTCTTTCTTTCTTTCTAAAAAAAAAAAAAAAAAAAAAAAAAAAAAGTATTCATTGGAACACAGCCAGCTTTGTCATTTATTTATTTTCCATGGCTTTTGCGCTGCAGTGGTGGAATTGAATAAATGTAGCAGAGACCATGGCTCACGGAGACTAAAATGTGTATCAGCCAACCTTTGCAGAAAAAGTGTGCAATCCCTGTTCTAACTTAATTTGCATCAAGGTTTTTCTGTCAGTATATCCAGATCAACACCCTTTTCTTTAACTTCAGCATAGTGTGCAGGAATAATTTGGTCATTCTTCTCTGGATGGATTTTGGGTGGCTTCCAACTTTTTGCTATTATAAACAAGAGACGCCATGACCGTTTCTAAATCGACTTTTTGTGTATACACGCAAGGGTTTCCAGAGACAGATACCTGGAAGGGGAGCTGCTGGGTAGGAGGAAATACTGATTTTGGATTTGGAGAGAGATAAATTGCCCTCCAAGAAAGTTGTACCAGTTTACATATTTATCAACAGTGAATAAAAGCACGAATTTGCTTGAATTAAAAAAAAAATTACCCTCAACGTGTGAATTTTGGAAATCTTTTCTGGGAAGGCACACTTGATTCTCATAAGGAGTTCTGACACCGAAGGCTCTTTTTTTTTTAGCAATGCAGTGGGGGCGAGGAGGGGCTTATGCTTGAAGTTTCCACCGATGTTGCAGGTGGGGCAAGGGCAGGCAGGATGTTCAGTGGACTTAAGAGTAAGGGCCACGGGATCTATATGTTGTGCAATGGAAGAAAATCCATTTTTTTTTTTAGATTTATTTATTTCTTGGAGAGAGAGGGATTGAGTGAATGGAGGGAGGGGCAGAGGTAAAGGAGAAGAGAATCTCAAGCAGACTCCTTGCTGAGTGCTGAGTGCAATGTGGGGCTCTATCCCAGGACCCTGAGACCATGACCTGAGCTGAAACCAAGACTCAGAGCCTTCACGGACTGAGCCACCCAGGCACCCCGAGAAAACCCATTCTTGGTGAAGGCTGCCACCAAAGAAGTGCTCTTCTTACCAGGTGGGGTGTGCCTTCCTCCCACTGTCCCTGGGTGGTCAAAATGCACCACAGAGGGGAAGACGATGGGAGATGGTCCCTGAGCAGGGAGCTCAGAGCACTCGGGCTGTAGCATGGTACAGGAGCCCTGAGCACCATGGGGAGGGGCGCTGCTCCTGGCTGGGGGTGGGGGATCATTCACAGAGACATGTGTCCGAGAGCGTGGGGGAGGGTGAACCCCTTTGGAATACTATACAGCAACAAAAATAATAGCAACACTTACCAACTGCTCATTGTATCCTGGCAGTGCTCTCAGCACTCTGTGAGAGTGTGTCTAGCCCCACACAATTCTATAATTATCATTCCCCTTCCCTAGATGAAGAAAGTAACATTAAGAGCAGTGAAGTAAAATATTCAACATGCGCTAAGAGGCAGAGCCAGGATGTAGACTCTAGACACACAGACTCCCAGCCCAAAGCAAACCACTTGGTGATATTAGCCATGACCAGCTATGTGTCCTTGGTCAGTTTCTTAACCTCTCTGTGACTCCATTTGTTCATTACAGAATTGATACAGCAGTAGTTCCTCACTGGGATGTTGTGCAGCATTAACCAAAATGTGCATGCAAAGCCCTTGCTCGGGCTGGAATCTCAGCTAGGACTGTGATTCCTCCCACTCCGTCTACGTCAGTCTGAGAATCACAGATGTGGGGAGTGAGGAATTTTTTTTTTAAATATATATATAGTGATAGGGGCAGGGTGTCAGGTGGGACAGGGAAAAGAGTTTAGCATAATCTGATGCTCACCAGAAGACTTCAGTCAGACCGAGGACAGAGACCACGCTCTTAGCAGCCCAGGCTAATGGGCTCCACTGTTTTCGGGAGAGGAATAAGGAACAGGTTGGCCAAGAGCGGCAGAGGGGGCCATTTACAGGACGCTCTATCAACACTGTTAAGTTAACTCTCCAGCTGCTCCTCATTCCAGCTGATCCATTTCAGCGGGATCCGTTTATGGTCCCCAGAAAGTTGTGGACTGATTACTGCCTCTGCGTAGGTGATCACCGGATGGGAGGCACCTGCCTCACTGTCACAGACAAGGTGCGGGCTCCCAGCGTGAGCTTCCAGGGAAGCAGCAGCCCCAGCCTAGCGTCAGAATCTTCTGGGCAATCGTCGACATGCTAGCCTGGCTCCACCCAGGGAATCTGATTCTTCCGGCCTAGGGGACCGGAGTGAGCGCGCATGGCCTCCGGGGCTTACAGGAGATGTGGGCTGGTGGTCCTCATGCCCAGCCCTGAGAGGCACCGGTGGACAGGACGGCGCCTCGGTCAGGCGGGCCCTCCCTGTGTGCGACCAGGCACACGGTGTGAACACAGGTCATCAAGTGCCCGTCAATTACATTCCCTTGCAGAAACAGATGTATTACCCGGCCCAGCTTCCTGCTGCTTTAATTCTTAGCCTTGAGAAGAGGTGCCGTTGGAATGTTGAGACATAAATATTTGCCATATATTGTTCTTCATCAGCTGAATTGCTCCTGCTAATGGCTCTCCTTCAGAGCCCCCAAGGTCCTTGAAAAGAGGGAGTCTGTCCTGACTTGCTCGTTCTTTAGAATTCTCGGAGGGTGAATGAGCGGGTGGGCTGGAGGGGATTCAGTTATGACATGTCATGGGCGAGTCATCTGAGGAACGCGGGGACATCATTTTGACATTTTAAACACTGATAACATTTAGAATCAAGGCAGGATAACGACTTTTATTAATTACCCTCGTCTCCTCCCGCCCTTCTGTCCTCCGCCCCCTACCAGCTGTTAAGCATTTGAGAAAGCGGTAAATGAACACGATTATAAGCAATTATGAGTTTTTCTTTTTTCAGAGACAGATGGAATCAAGGTTTCTATTTTAAGGGGTTTTCAAATTTAGGTTATGTCTACACAATGCCACATTATTACAAGGGGGCCATATGTTTTCTCTCAGTGCCACTGGAATTTCATGACAGGACGGATCGGTGGTCAGTGAATGTACGGAGGCAAGTTCACCATGTTTCTACTGAGGCAAACTACTTCAATCCTGTCATTCCACTTCTTGCTCCCATTATTATTTTTTTTCATGAATCTTCACATTCCTCCCTTCTACCGGCTTGAATTCTGGACTGGTTTGGTGCTGGCCTGTCGCGATACAGAGATGAAAACGGTATGGTGTCACACTCTCAGTGAGCTCATGGTTCACTTTCTGTGCCGATTTGGGTGGATTAGGCTTTAAAAGAGTCACACTTCTAAGCCTCTCACATTTCTCGGTCCCTCTAAAACCCTGGAGGAATTATTCATTGGCTTTTAGTGTTACCCTTTAAGCTTATAGTGAATCATGGGGCAATCGACATCTTTGAGACATTATCGCAGCCGAACAGTTAAGTCAGAGGACTACGGCCCCTGTTCCGTGAGCATTTGGTTTGAGCCTTGGTAGTTGAATATCTAAGATCCCTAAGGGAATTCTGGTTTGAATACCTTTTGATCCCTTAAAGCAGGGGCTCTCCAGCATTAATGTGTCTCAGCATTACCTGGATGGCTATCACATGAATTGCTCTTTCCCTACCCCAGACTTTCTGATTCAGTAGGTCTGGGATGAGGCCTGAGAATGTGCATTTCTTTCTTCTTCTCCTTCTTCTTCTTCTTTTTTTTTTTTTTTAAGGAACGGGAGTGTGTGTGTGCAAACGTACACGCATGAGCAAGTTGGGGAGGAGGGATGGGGCAGAGAAAGAGGGAAAGAGAGAGACTCTCAAGCAGGGTCCATGCCCAGGGTGGAACCTGACTCAGGGCTTGGTCTCATGACCCTGAGATCATCACCTGAGCTGAAATCAAGGGCCTGAAGCTTACCGACTGAGCCACACAGGTGCCCAGAGAGTGTGCATTCAGAGCAAGCTCCCAGGGATTGATGCTGTTGGTCCAGGGAGCACACATTGAGAACCATTGCCTTGGAAGCTTCAGTATGTGTGTGTGTTATTTACTGACACAAATGAAAATGCTACTCAGTAAATAGAAACTCGCAGTTACTGAGCCCTGATCAGGGGCTGGCACTGTCCTGGGTACTTCCTAGGTACAGGGGGAAACAGGCAGATGAAGGCAGAAAACGACAAGTCCATTGCTAAGTGGGACGGTGTGGCTGCCCGTGGCTGGCCCCTGGTGCTCCCCTGCAGAGGGCTGCACGAGGCCCAGGTGCTCCGAAGGTCCAGGGCCGGACAGCTGTCCTGCCCAGAACAGCATCCCTCACGCCCTAACTGTGCCCTTAATGATCTCGCCATGTGTTCCTGGGCAGTGCTGCTGCTTTTCACACAATGATTTCTCTCCCAGGAGAGAAATCTTTCTTCTCCTGGGAGGATGATTTCCCACTCCCGATATGCTACGTAGATAAGAAGGGGTATTTCGGTGGTGCAGTGAGGGCAGACACACGCTCAGCAGTTGACCTGACATCAGAGTGTCTCGCCAGAGAATATCATGTGGAACAGTTTAAATTTGTGCTCTTGTGGGTGAACCCAAACCACTTTGTGAGTGTGTACATGACCAGCCAGAGGGATGAAGAGGCAAGATTTTCTGCTTGTCTTTTGTTTCTGGAATCCACGAGTAATCTCATGCCTTAACGCTCCCTGTCCCCTTTATAAACTGACAGGCCCCATGTCTTCTACAGACATGCCTCGCATGTGAACTCCGCCAACAGTCTCTACCCCTTCCACAGGATGACCACTCCTGGCCCTCCATCCCCCACCCCGTCCCCAACCCACCACCACAAGCGTCACTTCCTCTTTCTCTGCATCGTGTTTTAGGCACAGACTTTCAAACTGCCATTTGCTACTTAACTTACTTCTGGGGTTCCATTGATAGGTTTCAGGGTCTTCTAAGTAAAAAAAAAAAAAAAAAAAAAAAAAAATCCCCTTCAAATCGATTTGAATATTTTCCCTATTGATGACTTTCCACTTAGCATCAGGAGTTTCGGGCATGAATGAGGTGGCTTAGGAGGGAGGGGGTCATGGCCGCAGGGAGGGTGGGGAGGCCAGTGAAGAAGAGCTCTGTCAACTTCACCATCTGCCACAGATTGTCGCAGCTCAGGACGCGGCTCTTTCCCCAGAGTACGGGATAAACTAGGAACCAGGAAAGACACAGGCAAGTCATCTTCCTTTGGGAGGCCATGCCAAGTGCTGCTGAAGGAACAGCCAGGAGGAAGCTCCTTGGCAAAGACCGGGAATCGCCAGTTGAGTATGAGCCCCGTGCACTGGGCGCCTGACACGGCTTGGGCAAACCAGCAGCCTCATCTGCTAGTGGCCTCAGACGATCTCCTGTTCCCGTGCATCTTCATTCACGGAAGGCTCACTGCAACAGGGCCTCAAGGGGATTTGGCTCGTGGCGGAACCATACAGATGACACACTCATTCAACTTTGAACCAGAGCGGCAGCCTGGGACAGCAGTCACCTGGCGTGAGCTGGACCTTCTCCACGGCCGGTGCGTTCCTCTTGTCCTTTTCACACAGGCAGCTCTGTCTTCCAACCTGGCAGATGTCTAATGTCTTCGAATAAGCCTTAATGAAACGCCCAGCAGGTGCCACTAATGATTCTGACCCTAAGAAAGAGACATGGTCGGTGGATGGTGGGAATTTAAAAACAATAATCATAAAGCAAATATTTCTAGACTTTTCTTCACATGCCAGTTTGACGGTGGCCCAAGGTTCTTGTTGGCGGGGATGCAGCTTGGCTGGGAGAGGACAGGTGCACGCGGGACAGGTTGCAGGAGAGGTTCTGAGGGGCCTCTGCTCTACCAGCTGCTGCGTTTTGCCCCATCCCCACCTGCCTGGTGCCTCAAAAGGTAATGTCATTATTGCACAGAGCTCCTGCATATGTGGCCGTAAGGTCATGGTTGTGTAACTTTATGCACGTAGGAAGATGCTTGGATATTGTATTATTTTCTTAAGGGCTTAGAGCTTTAAAAATTCCTTTTTTTTTGGTAGCAAAGGTAGCATGGCATTTTAAGCTAATGAGCTTGTTCCCTTTATCTTGTCCTCTTCTATGTTAAATTGGATCTTCTTATAAAATGTAGACTTTTAAAAAAATTTTTTTTATTTTTTTTTAAGATTTTATTTATTTATTTGACAGAGAGAGATCATAAGTAGACAGAGAGGCAGGCAGAGACAGAGAGAGAGAGGGAAGCAGGCTCCCTGTCAAGCAGAGAGCCCGATGTGGGGCTCGATCCCAGGACCCTGAGATCACGACCCGAGCCAAAGGCAGCGGCCCAACCCACTGAGCCACCCAGGCGCCCCAAAATGTAGACTCTTAATTGATATTCTTAAAAGGCCATTTTGCTAGGAAGGGTCTAGTTAAGTAATGGCTCTTTTTTAATTAACAGGAAGCAAAGCAGCTACTTGACTCCCTCCAAGGAGGCAGGGAGAAGCCTGACCTCTTTAGGGACACAAGCCAACTCTCAGGGCTTTAACAGCAGAGGAAAAGCACAGGTTCTGTAGTTAGGCTGACCTGGTAAGGGATCCTGCCTCCACCACTTACGTTATAATGATGAGCAAGATACTCCCCGCCAGGTCATCATTTTTGCATCTTTAGAGCGAGAACAATAGCTCACCCCCCGCCTTACCGAGGGCTGCGGGGATGGGAATTAGTGACCGGATGGTGTATGGCACAGAGCGAATGTTAGGTAGGCGGGCCATTATTAATCAGTATGGCTTCGTGGAGGCCAGCCTTTGGGGAGGATGATGTGGGTCCTAGAATAAGGGGCCGTGCACCAGACAACCATCATGGATACTGCTGGGGACGAGGTTGGGAATAATGCATGACTTGGTATTGGAAGGCAGTTCTCCATGCATTTCTCAGACTGTTGTTCAGGCATGTTTGAACAGCGACCAGCCTTGGGAGCCAGGAGTGATGAGGCTTAGAGATGCCTTCTTCTCTGCACTTTCCAGGATAGTACATGGTACATTCCCCCTGCTCTCCCTGGAGAGATTTACCTACGTTCCAATTAAAAAAAAAAAAAAAGTCTCCCTGTATGGTAGAATGGACAGTCACCAGTAGCACTGTGATTAGGGTTTCCTCATTTTGGGGTTCCTCTCCTGTGATACACCCCACCGCATGTGCTGGCACTGTCTGGCCCTCACCATGTCACCGGGGAGAGTTGGGGTTTAAGAAATTGGTTCAGGATGTTGCTCTGGCTGCTGCTTTTGCCGTGGGAAATAATTGGTCTTTGTCTCTGCCCTGGAGGTCCTGTGTCCTCTATTAGTGTCTGTACCTAAAACGGGGGCAGGTCACTTGTTAGTTTGCAAGGAGGGAGAAATCTCAGGTCCCTCATCGTCTCTGATTTAACTCTTGAATGTTTGATGCTGGGTCTTTGACAAACGAATACTTCCCCCTCCCCAGAAGAGCTATGTATATATAGAGATATAGATGTAGAATCTATCATCTATCTATCTATCATCTATCATCTGTCTATCTAGATGGATGGGTAGATGGGCGGATGGACAGACAGATCGATAGACAGATCCTCATCTAGCATGCCTGGTATATACTCAGCTCTCAAAAAATGATGGCAATTTGATAGTCAGTGATTGCAACCACTGAAACTTCCTTGTGGCCCTTCTATGAGCACCCGGGGATGAGATGACCTTGAAAGAGGGGAACGATGCTTCGGAGGCCCCAAAGGGGTGGGAGATGGGCCTGACAGTCCAGCCTGGGGGACGCACTGCATAGGCACACGGGACAATGGGTAAAAGTGCAGTGCAGCCTTGTTCACATTCCAGCTGGGTGATCATGACCATGTGCGGTGGAGAAATGAGACAGCAGGGTTGTGGAGGTAGGTAGGATGGCTTCCTGAGGGAGTTCTCCATCTTGGAGGAGGAGGAAGAGGAGGGGGCATTTCAGGCTGAGGAACCCCTGGACAGAAGATCAGAGGCAGGATTAAGCTTGCAGTGAATGTACTTACCTTTCCTTCAAACATGAACTTGGTCAGTTGCCCAGTGTTGCATGTTTATTTCTTGAGTGCTGCTCATTTCTTGCATGTGCTTCCTTTCTTAACGGTGGGCTCCATGCCCCTCTGCTGGCATTGGCACCTTCACCAGGACCATTGCCATTGTCCTGGACTGTTCTCCCGTCTGTGTCCCATTACTCATCCAATGTCCCAGAGCTGAAGTGTCCAGAGAGCTTAACCCGTATACTCAGCTCGACAGAGTCTTCATGGGCAGGTTATTTTGGTAAACCTTCATCTTGGAAGCTTTGGAAACTTCATCTTTTCCTAGGTCACCCCTAGAACTGACCCTCCTGCTGCTCAGAAGGGGCCATGGCACTTCCAGTGTCCTATGTGGTTTCTTGCTTCTATGACTTCACTCTCTTTGCTTGGAGGCTGCCGTCCTCCTATTCGATGGGCCAGTTCTGATCCCTGCATACAGAGTTACTGACCTTGCACTTCCTGTGTGTGCGAGTCCTGGTTCTCCCGTTCTCTCTCTCTCTACTTATTTTTATTTTATTATTATTATTTTTAAAGATTTTATTTATTTATACATTTTATTGATTGATTGATTTAATAAGGATGGTAAGCTGTCTGAAGAAAGGGGTCGTGTCTCACTTGACTTTGGATCTGAAGATGGGCCAAGAGATGGTATTTTTCCACCTTGAAAGATAGCAAAATGGCAGGCTTTCCTTCTCTTTAGTTTGAATTGGTGGCTTAGAAGGACACTGTCCTGGTTCCACACAGGTGTTGAATAAAAATGAATACCCTTGCCCGCCCTGGCTCGCCTCCAGCTTTGTATGTCTGTATCTCCCCTTACCAACATTGGCTATTGTATTGTGTGTAGGTGTGGTTATTTGCTGGAGCTACAGCTTGTGCCCATGGGCAGGTGGGACTTCTTCCGGTGGGTAGTCATTTGGGGTCCTCCAACGTAGCCCCTTGGGAAAGAAGCCAGAACTGAACTAGAAGCAGGAAACCCCTTTCTCCAAAAGCAGCTCTCACTCTGATTGAGGTTTGGTAGAGAGGAGTGTCCTGGTATGTCCATGGTGATGCCAACATGGTGCCCACCACAAGGCTATAAGACAGGACCAGGAGGGGGTTGCTCCTGGAGGAGGGAGGGCTACAGGCAAAGATGAGGTTGTCACATTTGGTAATCTGCATTATCTATTTTCAAAGAGTTTATTTTCCTCCCTTTACCCCTGACACTTGAATTGAATCTTGTCTGAATGCATGGGCACCTGAGGAAAAAGTTGGACATCATGTTTGGGTCTGATTAATAAAAGCATTTGCCTCTGTCTTTGAATCCAGGAGAAGGTAACCCTAGAGGGACAAAGCTGGGCTAAGGGTCCCAAACCCTCTCCGTGTGGGACGGGCCTCTCCCCACAGTTGTCTCTGGAGCACTGGTTTTCTGCTACTTGGCAGAGCTGCTGTTCAGTTTTGGGTCCTCTTGAAGTAGAAGCAGGACTCAGTGCTCTTTTTCTGGTCTTCAAACATGCATTGCTCGTAAGAGTTGTTTCATTCCCCTTTCTATTATGAATATCTGAATATAAGCCTGCCTCTTTGGCTAGATGGTAAACTCCTTGAAGACAGGGACTATGTCTTTATTTTTTTCTCTTCCACTGTCTTTACTTATTTTAATTTAATTTTATTATTTTTGAAAGATTTTATATATTATTGGAAGAGAGAGTGCATGAGTGTGAGTGGGGGGTGGGGAAGGGGAAGAGGGAGAGGGAGAATCAGACTCCCCATTGAGCAGGGCAAATGATGTGGGGCTCCATCCCAGGACCCTGGGATCATGACCTTAGCCGATGGCAGATGCTTAACTGACTGAGTCACCCAAGCACCATTTTTGCTTATCTTAAAAAATTAAAGTATAGTTGACACATAGTATTCTATTAGTTTCAGGGGGACTCCAACCTCTTATCTTTCCCAAGTCCAATAAAAATTGGACTAAATGTAAGAATGAGTGTTGGGTGACCCAGGGCAGTCTATTTCCCTCAAAGCATCTCATTCCCACTCTTTTCTGCTCCCCCATGTTGAAACATTTCACCTATGTCTTGACTGCAGCCAAGTGGAACATTCTGTTGACAGAATGGGATTGCCCGTGGCAATTTCCTCGTCCACTGTTTAGGATCCCTTCAAGTTTTCCATGTTATGAGGCTCCCCCCCACTTCCAAAATTGCTTTCCTCTGGCTTTTGCTAATGGTCCCATATCTTGATGCTAGAGAGAGAACCTCAATGGATGAAAATGGAAGTTCAGCACAAGTTGCTTCTAAGTGATCTCCGACATTGGGTGCGGGAGGATGGTATGACAGGAACATCTTCCCTTCGTTTGGTATGGGCATCAAAATATCATTCAAGCTTCTTGACACTTAATTGGAACATATTCATTGTGCCCACAACATGAAATAAAAGCTTTTAAAGGTCTCTGCCAAATGAAAGATTTATAAGCCAGTTGGCTATTAATTTATTCAACGAACATGAGTGTCTGTCTCCTCTAGTCTAAGAGCAAATTAAGGACAGGGTTTGATGTCCCATTCATCTCTACCTTTCTGGCACTTTCCCAAGAATTTTTATTGTCTCCAAGTAGTAGGTGCTCAATAAAGGTTCACCTGCTGTTGAATGATGGGTCTTTTCCACCTGGGATTTCTTCTGTTCTGCTGCATCAGGACCCTAGCAACGACCACATCTCCATGGCAACGACTCTGGGTAATGAGGATGGATAATACAATACTTGCAAATCCCAGGCCTCTGAAGACAGAATGTGATTGGAGCTTCAGCAATGGAACAGCAGATAAAAGAAGTATTATGGAAGGCAGAATTAGAGGAAGCCTCAGGTTAGTGCTTAATCCCCGAACAGCCCACTGCCCGTTATCTCTGTAAATCAAGAACACTGGATGTCAAGAGCTTTATTTACCCACTCCCAGAGGTCCACACCAGCGGTTTAACTGAATACAGCTTCTAAAATATTGGGAGCTATTATTAGAGTCATTCAAGCCCTTTTGTTGTCATTTTGTCCTGGCATTTCACAGGAGCTGTGCCGTTTGATCTCCAAACTGTCTTTGGCTCTCTCCTGGTGTGAAGTCGGGATTTAAATATAAGGGAGGGGAGGGGGTCCCCCAAAACAGATGGCGGCCTGGCTGCTGGGATCTGTAGAGATGGCACGCCTCTGACAACTTCCTTTTTCCCCAGAGTTCCACTTTGGGGTAGTGCAGAGCCGAGAATTCTCTTATTGATCTTGAAACTGAAAGAGTTAGTTCCCAGTCACTGCAATTGACAAAGACTTTTGCAGCTCATTAACCGCCAGATTATGTGGCACAATTCATTAAAATTCTGTTTCATTGACTGCATTTGTAAATAGGCTTGGGGAAGTTTATCACTTCTTCCTTCTTGCGGAGCTTTCCTTCAACGAGTGCATTTTTCTTCTTCTTTTTCCTGATAGAAAAAGTCTGAAATAATTTGCCACAAGATGTGTTATCATTTAAATGCAAACTCAAATGAAATACTGACTAGGAATCACAGGTTTTTCGATTTTTTCCCCTCTTCCATTTGCTGCTATCTGATTATGTGGGTTACTTTAATAAATACATTGGCTTCGAGCTCTTGTTATATTAATTTTGTATAAATTGTCATACTTCTTAGCAGGCCTCTGCCCTGTAATTGCTCTCATTTGAATACAAGCAGAAAGGGAAAGATTAAAGGTAACTTAAAAAAAAAAAAACCCTTTTCCTTTTATTAATACCTAAGCACTAAAGAAGTTATTCTCTGTGAAGCCCTCATCTTAAGATGAAGCCAGAGCCCCGGACAAGGGAGAGGAAACCAGACTCTGGGCATCATTCTTCCCCCTCAGGTGTTCCATGAGGCCATTTGGTTACTGAGGAAGGTTTTTCCTATAAAGGACCACGTAGTAAATAGTTGTGGGCTCTCTGCTCTCTGTTTGCAAATACCCAGCTCTGCCGCTGTCGTCTGTAGCCACAGATAATGTAAACGAGCATGGCTGTGTTTCAAGAAGCCTTTACCTATGGACATTGCAAGGAGAATTTCATATGATTTTCACACATCATGAAGTACTCCTCTCCCTCCCAAACACTTAAAAGTGTGAAAACCGTGTAGTTCGTGGACTGCATAGACACAGGTGGTATGTGGGATTCAGCCACTGGTGGGCTGGCATTTACTAACCCTTGTCCTAGAGCAGTGGTTCTTTTTTTTTTTTTTTTTTTTAAGATTTTATTTATTTATTTGACAGAGAGAGAGAGCACACAAGCAGGGGGAGCAGCAGGCAGGGGGAAGAGGGAGAAGCAGGCTCCCTGCTGAGCAGAGAGCCTGACAGGGGACTTGATCCCAAGACCCTAGGATCATGACCTGAGCCGAAGGCAAACACTTAACCGACTGAGCCACCCAGGTGCCCCTAGGGCAGTGGTTCTTAACTGAGGTCCCTGGATGGGCGGCATCAGCATCTCTTAGGAACTGGGGAGCTGGGCTGAAGTCCAGTTTTGATCTGGGGGGAGGGGATATAACACCGTAAATGGCCTGTAGTGAGAATTTCTTCGAGTACCTTCTTGTGTTCCTCTTCTGTCTGGGTCATCTTGGCCGCTGCAAGGGGGTTGGTGAGCAGGGGCATGGAGATCTATTGTCATGGACGTGGTTGTGATAAGGAATGACACTTAGGTATCATGTGGCATCTACTATTTGCCCACTTTCATCAGAGGCAGAGTGGGTGAGGTCCTGACATCTCAGCATTTCTTGTGCCTCTTATGCAGAGTATCTGTGCTGTTCCTTACGTGCTGGATAGAACTTCATACAAGAGCCTACCCATCTTGCAATTTAACCATGTGTCCCCTTACTGTCAATCCCCGGTGAATCTTAGGATCGGTAGCTTGCATTGTTTAGTCAGACTTCTTCACAGCTGAGCCCAGCCACACCGAGTTTCAATAAGGATATAATCCTGCTTCCACATGTTGCCCTGACAGTAACCACCCGATTGCACTGAGATCTGCTAATGTGCCTGCGACTTCACATACATTAACTCAGAGCCTGAAAGTGGGACTCTGGGAACGGAAGGTGATGCTCATATCCTGATTCCGGAAATGAAGATGCCAAAGCTCACAGCTGAAATTGTTTTGCTAAACTCTCACAGTTGGAAAGTGACTGAGCCAATTTGCACATTCAGATTCATTGGAATTAAAAGTTTCTATTTTTTTTTCTTCTAGGGCCACTCCAGGTTTAGAAACTACTCATTTATTGCATTTTTTTTCCTCCGAAGCAGGCATCAGGGAAAAAAAAAAAAATAAACTGCTCGAGGTATGAGTCTGCATTATGAAAGCTCCACTTCCCCCGGGAGTGTTCCAATTAGGGTTTCGTTAGCCACAAGGACTGCAGCCCAGGTGTCTGCTCCCTGTCCTGACTGGTAATGAGCCAGCCCCATGACCTTCGAAGTAATGCTGGGCTGTGATTGCGGGCGATGGCCCCCTGTGATGGGTGTCGTTCTGCTGTATCTTTTTTCTTCCTTTTTTTCAAAAAAGATTTTTACTTACTTATTTGAGAAAGAGAGAATGTGCACATGAGTGTGGGGGGAGGGCAGAGGGAGAAGGAGAGGCAGAGAATCCCAAGCAGATTCTGCCCTGAGTGAGGAGCCTGATGCGGGGCTTGATCTCACGACCCTGAGATCATGACCTGAGCCGAAACCAAGAGTCGGATGCTCAACCAACAGAGCTACCCAGGCGTCCCCCCCGCTGTATTTCTTTAGCATGCCTGAAACTGGACAATTACTCATCGTGGGTTTCATTTCTGTGACTTTTCTGTGTGCCGGAGGGCTTCTAATTGCTTGACGTTATTGGATGTAAGTTTTCCTTTCCTGTGAAAGAAAAAAAAAAAAACACTTTCTCCTTTCAGGCTTTGCATCTGGAATTATATTTTCAGTGCTCGAGACCAAATAATGGCACGAAAGATGGCCTTGCAGTATTTCTTCTTTTCCTCTTGTACAAGCGTGTGGAACGCTGTGAGCCAGATGCTTCTAGAGGGTGGTGGTGGGAGGGGCACGCTGGGAGACAACCATCCCTCTTGACTTTTCTGTTTTCAGATGTGGTGTGAGAGTTATCTTCCCCCCATTCACCTCCTTTCCTTTAACTTTTTTTGACAGGACGTCTAGGACTGGAGGTTGAAACTGATTGCCCCGGGAAAGGGGGAAGTGACCCCTGCCTGGAAGAACAAAGTGAGTTTTTAGCTTGAGTTTCAAACTAAAAATTTTAAAGTCTTGAAAACCAAGCTTATAAGAGAGAAAAGAAGTTTGGCTGGCCTTCCTGGAATTATATGTTGACTTGTCTCTAATTAATCAAGCTCTTGGTTCCCCCCACCCCCCAGAGTAAAACTACCTGACCCAGCCTCTTTTGCAGCCCAGTGAAGTTGTTACAAAGTCACAAAGTCAAGGGAATGGGACCAAGGCAGAAGTGTCATGTGGCAGCTGCCAGGAACCTTCCAGGTTTTAACCTGGTTGGAGTGAGCCTTGTGCACATCTGCCTTTTCATGTGGTTGCTACCTCCTGGACCACAGGGGACCAGGATGGTGAGGAGATGCAGAAAGGAGCCTGGTCCCCAGAGCTCCATGGGGCAGAGCTGCCTACTAGCTGTGGAAGGCAGAACATTGGCCCCATGACCGTTGCCCTTGGTGTTATCCCATGAGTATGTTACATTACATTGCAAAATGGATTTTGCAGATATAATTGAGGTTGACCTTAAGCTAGGGAGAGTATCCTGGTTTAACCAAATAGGCCACATCTCAATTGTGGGAGCCCTTGAAAAGAAAGGTCTTTCTCTGGCAGGCAGGAGAGGGAGGTCAGAGAGTCAAAGCATGAGAAGAATTTGATTCATGGCTGTTGGTTTGGAGAAGAAGGTCCACGTGCCAGAGTAACAAGGATTTCAGTCTTCCCATGGCGATGATTGAGTTCTGCCAACAGCCTGGATGAACTTAGCAGTGGATTCCTCCCCAGGGTCTCCCGGTAGGAGCCCAGCTCAGCCAACACTGGATTTCAGCTCTGAGAGTGTCTAAGCAGAGAACACCTCTGCTCCGCTCTGTGTCAGGGTGTCTGATGCACAGATACTGTGAGATGTGACTTCACGTCGTTTAAAGCTGCTATGTTTGTGGTGGCTTGTTATGCGGCAGCAGAAAATTGACACGCTAACCTTTATGTGCATGAAAAAAATATCTTACGACTTGGATCTTTTATCCACTGCAGTCAAATCTAATCACAATGAACACATGGATCGAGAATCCAAAGGTGAGATATTGACCCTAGAGACACTGGTGGAGCCGCGAAGAATGTTCCCGCACAAGGGAATGAGCTGTGGAAGAATGAGCAGAGGGCAAGAATGTAGTGTCAAGCGTTGTTTATGTGCCCCATCCTTTGATGGGAGGAGGCAGATGAACAGAGGCTTCTGGAAAGGTTTGAGTGAATCCCAGAGCAGAAGATTTGTCCTTGCTTCTTTAAGTACGGCCTGGAAAGACTATTCGCCTCTCAGAAGAAAACTGGGATCGCTGGGGGGGTGGGGTTGCCACTTTCGCACATGGCACTGGAAAGCCCAATACTTGGAGGTGGGTGTGAGATGTGAGTCCCAGGTCCTCAGGGTCGTGGGCAAGCAGGCCCTTGACAGAGGGAATCCAGCGAGAGCGATGCTAGGCTTGGCTTCTCAGGAACGGCAGCCCCGGCAAGAGGGCTGAGTCAAGCCGCAGGCACCCATCTTCACAGCGGGCCCAGCAGGAAAGCAGCCACCCTCCCACCACACCAGGACACTAGCTCCCGGCACCCACAGCCACATGGGCAAGTAGGGAGGAGGAGGGGATATTCTGGAAGAGAGGAGACATTCAGAAGGCTAATTGCCTAAATACTTTTGATTGACAAGATTTGAGTGTTTATAAGCATCTAGCAATCAGTAAGTTCAAGAGTAAGGCTGAGACACAGATGACAATGATCGTGAGAATTTTTTTTGTTTTTGTTTTTTAATCTTTTTTTAAAAAAATTTATCATATGCATATATATAGAGACAGAGAGCAAGAGAGAGTATGCAAACAGGGGGAGTGGCAGAGGGAGAGAAAGAGAGAGAGAATCCCGAGCAGATTCCCGACTGAGTGTGGAGCCTGATTTAGGGTTTAATCCTATGACCCTGAGATCATGACTTGAGTTGAAACCAAGAGTTGGACCCTTAACTGACTCAGGCACCCAGGCACCCAGGCACCCCTGTTTTTTAACCTTGGGATCATATTGTATTGTTTTCCAGCCTGTCATTTGCACATTTATTTTTTCCACATTTTGGGGTCCCCCCCACAATTTTCATCCTTTCTCTTCAAAGACTTTCTCTTATTAGAAACAAAACATAATTCTATTACCACTCTGCTGAGTTAATGTGTTTGTTTTTTCCTTGTAAGTTGAGTTAATTTCTCCTTTTAACTTAATCTTTTGTCTTTTTTTTCTTTTTAAATAGTGCACCACGTCAGTCATAGAAAATAACATATGACGTCACAAAATAACATAATGGTATTTGCAGCGAGTATAAGGATTTGTAATAGAACAAACATCCTTCCCGAATTTTGTGTTATTTCCTTGTTTGTCTTTATTATTTCCTCCCATTTGTATGCATTCTTCAATGACGTAGGCTGTGGTGTTAGCTGCTTCTGACTTTCTAGTCACCAGATCCTACAGTTTCACGTGGCCGTCTTTCATTCATTCAGCCTGTGCTTTGATCCGTCTGTGTTGGTGTGTGCGCCTGTATTGATCTGTATTGCTCTATTGTGTTCTACTGAATGAATATGCCAACATTTATTTAGCCATTCTACTGCAGAGGGCCAATTAGGTTGTTTCTCATGTTTTTGCTATTGAGAAAGGCATTGTTACGAATACTCGCACTGTTTCCGGGTGCACGTGAGCAGACGTTTCTCTAGGGTGAAACTAGGTCAGGTATGGCTGGGTCATGGGACATGGTCATGCCCGTCTTGGCCAGGTCATGCCATGCATTTTCCAACATAGGGAGTGTTTAACCTGATGTAGCACACATTCTTTCCTTTATGGAGCTCACTGTATAGCTGGAGAGACAATGCCAGCCCTCAGAAAAAAGAGTCCTTACTGGGTAATTAGGAACTGTGGGGTGCAGTTAAGGCATTAAACAGAGAACCCTGTGAATGCTTCTGCTGAGAAATCAGCCCATCACGGATTGCCTGGGCAGGAAGGCTTCTGCTGCAGGCTGGAGGTGACTGCTTACCACCATGGAAGAAACCTGGAAATAACACAGGGAGGCTGGGGAAGAAAAGGTGATGTGAACAAGTGAGGGGCATTAATATGGCCTTCCCTCCGTCAACATGGTGGAAGGTGGGAAGGAGTGAGCTTGGCGCATCTTCCCATTTTGACCCGTGACCAAGTATTGGCTGCACCCAAGCAAATCTAGACCTAGAAAGAGCCATGATGCCCTCTCTTTGGGGGAATTTGTTTGGGCTCGTCATTCTCTGGCAGTCCTCCCTGGTCACACCTTCTGGCTTCTCTGCCCCTCTGTACTCTGTGGCTTGCTTCTCATGGGATTGGGCACCTCCTTTCAAGCTTGCTGTCTCTGTCATTGACTGTCTTCTTCATTTCCAGGATATGGAGCCCAGTCTTCAACTGAAGACGGTGAGAGGCACTTTCCCCAGTCTTTAGCTCTTAATGACCAGTCCTGGATGGGAAGACCCTTCCCTGGCCTCACATGATGGACAGGGACAGCCTGGGGGTAAGACTCCCAGTCAAAGTCTCACTTTAAGTAGGAGGAGTCCAAGTGAGCTAAGGAACTGCCTCTCGGAAGCACAATTCCTAGCAGGACTGGAGCTCTTGATGGTGTGGACCCCAGTCCCACATTCTTTCCTCTGCTCTGGGGGTGGCAAATCCCAATGCACTCGGAGGCCAGGAAGATGGTGTGAAGTCACTGTGGTGAAGAAAAAAGAAGGTAGGAACTCTGGTCCCTGATTGGAGAGGACGAATCCTGCCTGAAGGCATTCAAAGTCACAAATGCAAAGAAAAAAGAACTGTACAAGCCAAACCACACACTCCTGTCCAGGCTGAGCCAGCAGACAGCCACTGTATGATCTTGGCTCTACAGTATATATGCCCTATCTTCCTGGGACCACTTTCTACCTGCTCTAGAACCTTCCAGTCCTTTCAGGTGTGTGTTATCGATTCAGCTCTGAGTTACCGATTCAGCCTCATATTCTCAGAGCCTCATACAGTGCCTGGCACATACAAGGTGCTCCATAAGTGATGGTTGAAACTGCAAGATGGATCAAGAGTGCTATAAAAATTTGAATGGACAGCTCTATTTGAAGGCTGAAACCTTCACCCTTTTTCACATTCACTAGGCCTGTTACTGCTCCAAACAGGGCCAGGGTTGGAGGACCCCTAGTGTCCCTGCTTTCCTCTTTGCCCACCCTGCACAAGCTTCTCTCTCTCAAAAACACAATCAGTTCATAACAGACACAGTGTTTGGTAATCTTTTTTTTAATACTTAATATAATTTTCTGACCATCTTTCCATATTAATAGAAGTACTTCAGTAACATCATGTTTTCTCTCTGTGTGTAAAAGTCTGTTGTACACATAGTTTACTGAGCTAACTCCCTCTTTTTTGTCATTTAGGTGATTTCCAATTTTTAAAAAAGATTATTTATTTGTTAGAGAGAGAGAGAGAGAGAGAGCACAAACAGGGAGAGTGGCAGGCAGAGGGAAAAGCAGGCTCCCTGCTGAGCAAGGAGTTGGACATGGGGTTTGATCCCAGGACCCTGGGATCATGACCCAAGCTGAAGGCAGACATTTAACCAACTGAGCCCCCCAGGCATCCCGTGATTTCCAAATTTTTATTTAAAAAGCCCCCAGTACTCTAAAGGACATCCTTAAGGTTAAATATTTATACCCATCCTTCATTAACTTCCTAGGACACATTCCCAGAAGGGGACTTACAGTCTGTTGAAGCACAACAGACTGTTGACGCACAGTGCCCAGGGTCCTGCAGAGAGGGCGTACCAATACTTATTTCCTGAGTGGTGCGTGTGAACGCCCATCCCACTCTACTCCTTGCAGTGCAAGATATTGCTATTTTAGGTATCTTTTTCACTTTTAAATGGAAACACTGTATCCTAGTGCTTTAATCTGCTTTTCTTTGGTAACTAGTAAAGTTGGCTATATTTCACATGTTTGTGTGTATTTTTATTTCTTCCTATAGAAATTCCTTGTCCAGTTCCACCCTCTTTCTCTTGGAGCTTTGTCTTTTTCCGCTGGAGGTGAATCACATCCATCTTTCATGGCCCAACTCATGTTCCCTCCTGTGTGCCGTCTCTAACTACCCAGCCCTGGGGCAATCTTACACTTACATGACTTCTAGCTTCCCATACTCTTTTGGACTTGACATTACATTACCCACTAGTTTCTTCCTGATAGTCTCTCTTTCTCTACTTGGTAGAAAGCTCCCGGAGGGTGCCATCATCGGATAGTCAGTAAACAGAGTAATTCAACATCACCCGAGAACTTACCATTTGGGGTCACTGAAATCTTGCTTTCAAATGCAAGTGTTCCCTGAGCTACTGAGATGTTGACTCTCCTCCCTCCCCCACACCTATAGCATAGGACTGATTAAGGTTGAGCTTTCAGGATGATCTGAGGTTCAGGTGACTATCTTACCCCCAAGGCTGTTCTTCCTCCTGGCTCTTTCTTATACTGGTAGAATATTCTTTACTAGGGTTTCTTCATCTGTAATGCATCTGTAAATGCACTCTGACTACCTGCTTGGTGACAGGCTCTGAGGAGCCTGCTGGGGTACCTGTGGACATGTTCCTTGCCTCAAGGGGATTGTGGTCTAGTGGGGGAGACTGACATTAAATCAGCAATCACAAATATAAGTGCATCTCCACACATTGGGATAGGAGACTTGCAAGAAAACCTCAGGGTATTCTAAGTGGTTATAACAGAATGGTTTCATCATATATGGATATTAGATCAGACTTTGCTGAAGAAGGAACATTTTGTCTGAGAAAGGCAGAATAGGCAGGAGATGGCCAGATGAAGAGGTGGCAGAAGAGTGGTAGGGTAAAGAGCCCTCTAGACATACAGAGTAGCATGTGCAAGGGACCTGGGGCAGAAAAGTTTAGCCAACATGACTGGAGCCTATCAGTGAAGGGCAAAGTGGCTTAACATGAAGCTGTAATGGAGTGCGATGAGGAAAGGGCAGACCATGGGGGCTCCCACTGGGATTTTATCTTAAATGCAGTGGTGAGATGCTGAGGACCCTGAGCAGGGAGTGAGGCAGCCTAGCTGCTGGGGGTGGGGCATAGCAGGATGGTGAGAATGGTTGCTGCTCCACTGCTCCAGAAGCTCTTGCCATGTGTGATCCATGTCAGAGACAAAGGTGGTTTCATCCCCTTGAATCTGTTGCTTGATCCAGTGTCACACCAACAACCTCTGCTCTCTTTCCTGTTTATTTTTTTGTTTCTCTTCTATCTCTTATTTCTTATTATTTTCCCTGAGCATCTTAGCTTTCTCTAGAATCTCCCGAAGGCCAGAGTGCATCTTCTGGTTGAGAAAACAACTACCACGTGGGAGAAACACAGGAGCCTTTGGTAAACAACTCTTTTTTATGGATAACTACAAGTTTTGTCTTCCTTGTGGCAAGATCTTGAACTCCTCCTTTCATCTTCTATTTTGAACTAGTATGTCCTTCTCTTAACCCTTATCTCTTCGTCCCCAGCATCTCAAGGAGTTTGGCGGGAAAACTGCTCTTTAGAGAGCAAGCAGGACTGGGCGCCTGGGTGGCTCAGTTGGTTCAGCCACTGCCTTCGGTTCAGGTCATGATCTCGGAGTCCAGGGATCGAGTCCTGCATGGGGCTCCCAGCTTCACGGGGAGTCTGCTTCTCCCTCTGACTTTCTCCCTCTCATGCTCTCTCACTTCTCTCTCTCTCAAATAAATAAATAAAATCTTAAAAAAAAAAAAAAGCAAGCAGTCCTTTGGTTGTCCTTTGAATCACTCTGTGTCGATGGCTGTGTGTAGTATACAGTGCACAGAAATATCCCACATTACAATACCAGTCTCTGATAGGTCCTCTTCCCCAAATCTGCCAATGTCCATATTTGCAAATGGAGGTGATTATTGTTAGTTGACCCTAATGTGAATGAAGAGAAATGCCAAATTCCAGATTCTCTGTCCCTACTGCTCAGAGGGCAGGACATATAAGGAAATAGCACCTCCAGGGGTGGAAATAGGGCCCATGGAGGGAATGGTCTTCCTTTGCGGAGAGGGTCAGGAGGTCTTTCCAGAAGAGACAGACGCCTCTCTGATTCGCTTTCCAGTCTCAGTCCTTTAAAGCTCATTAAAGCTTGCAGCACTTCCATTTCTTGATAATAGTTGGAAGAAAACGTCACTCCTTCCCTATTCCCCAGAGTTTTTGTGAAGGTCAAATTAGATAAAGTAAGTGAAATGTTTTGCTGCCATTATGTTGATATTAGGGTTTCACGGAGGTGACTGGACACCCCTCTGGCCAGTCTGCCCTTTTTATAGATGATTTCACCTGTGGCTCCTGTCTGCCCTCTTGACTCCAAGCCTGCCTAGATCCTGGGTGAGTCCCCACCTATGCACATGGCCCTTCCAATAAACCCATCTCTTAGTTCTATTACTCTTTCCTCACCTCTTATGATTATTTCCTCCACTCTACCTCCACCCCCCATTGGCTGGTGACACATTAGAACAGCGAGAAATTGTGCCACATCCAGAGTGGCACATTCCAGCATCTTGCTGCCTGAGCCCAACTTTCTGTCCTTCTGGTTGCTCATTCAGTGATTGCCTCCATGCTGGTTCTGCATCCCTGTCAGGTCCTGTTGGCCACCGGCCATTCAGCCTCTTCCAACCCTCAGCTCTCTTCTTGCTGGAGCTTGGAGCCCAGGGCCCCTCTTTCTGCTACTCTAACCTGACCTGGCATATCTCACGCCTGCATGAATATTGCCATCTGTTTTCATCCCACCTGCAACTGAGTAGCCATGTGTTTCCAATAGAGCAAAATTGATACTGCTATCAATTCTTCATAACTGACCTAGTTATCACCAAGTTTCTCGGGATGGCATGCTCGATCACAGATGCTCCCTGCCCCCTTTTACCAGGATTTTGGCCTCTTCATAAAGAAAAGTTTATCAGACCTTCCCACCATCTAATACACACCCTTACTCAAGCCTCCTTTGTTTCCGTTACAACTGTTGCTTCTGGTGGATGCTGCATTGCCCTGTCCAAGAACCCTCCAGCAATGGAGGACTTATTCGCCAGCTCCTTGGAGGTCTCTCTGCAGAAACCTCTCTGCTGTCACCCCCATGCAGGGTTACTTCAGCTGAAGACAATGACAATGGTCCAGGAATGGTCCACACCAAGGAATGGAGGCAGGCGTGGCCCCTCTGGGCCTATGACCTAGTTGGGGGATTTGGGCTTCCTGTGTCTGCAAACCTGGGCTCTGTGGGTTTTGAGGCGCTGGTCACCAAGGTTCCGACTTCCTACCCTTCCGCTGTAGAACAGAGTTAAGAATCCCATGGAATTGAAGACTACCTGGGCACTTGGGTTACTGCGTCATCAGGAGAGGAAAGGGCTGCCTTTCACAGTGGGGGCTGGGAGGCATGTTGGCATCCAAGTTGTTCCATCCAGTTCTCTTGGTGTTCCTTGGCCTTATTTTGGCAGCGAACGGACAAAACAAAGGCATCAGTCCTGCCTGAGTAGGGTGTGGTAATGGGGGGTGTGTGTCCCTCAGGAATGCTGTGAGGATCATGCTGCCATGTGCGGTACTAGGACCAGCAGAGGGGTTAACTGAGGTAAGGAAAATCGAGAACAGTTAGTAGGGAGGGGATAAATTTCAAGGTGGGGCCCACGACCAGGTGCTGTGTCAGGAGTTGTTCGTCCCACTAACCTTACCCTTCTGAATTTCCTCCTGGCAGAGTGACCTGCCAGGACCCTGGAGGGGCTGCCTCAGGACTTATAAAGACAGTAGCTTGGAGAGGCAGAGGAGGTGGACATGGTGGGTGCTGGGATGTGCTGTCCAGACCCTCCACAGGAAAGAAGAGTGACACCCCAGCTGCTCTGTGTTCCTGGCAGAGAACCCAGCTCTTCCTGGGGCCACTCACATTTAATAACCCATCAATTTGGGGGTTTCTCTTCCAGAGCTTTGTAGTAGACAAGCCACGGACCTCCTGGGTCTGCAGGGAACTCAGAGGAAGAGTCACAGAGAATGGCCCTCCTTTGAGGAGCAGTGAGCTTGGGTTGAGGGACACAACCAGCTCAAGGGATCTTGTGGGAATGGGGCTGATGGAATATTCGAAGGGCCCTTGGACCTCCTTCTCTTCCCTTCCTCTTTTGCGTTCCTGCCAGTGCTCCTGATTGGTCGAATCCAAAAAGGAGTCAGGGATGGACTGAGGCAGTCTGCAGATCAGCCACTCTGGGTGAGGGGAGGAGTGGGGGAAGGGCAGGAGTAGGGGAGGAGTGTGGAGTGGGGGCGGGAGCTTGAGGGCAAACGGACATCCACATAGATGCCATAGCCCTAAAGTTGGTGCATTTTCTTGCAGTGTTGACACCCCTCAGGGTCCCCCTCCCTTCTTGCCTGTTCCTTGCCTTTCACAGTCCGTGCCCTTCCATCCGCTTCCTGACGTTTGCAGCACCATTTCCCTTACAGCACCGTCTGGTGTACCCAGACACGTACAGGCACGCCTCTTCCAGTCCTGCCTCTTGCGTCTTCTCCTCTTCTCTCCCCTCTCACCCTCTTCTCCCCATCCTTTCCCCTTTCTCCTTTTCTAACTTCTTTTCTCTCCTGGCCTCTTCCTCTCCCTCCTCTCTCCTGGCAAATGCATGGAGCCACATGTCTGTGGCTTCAATCACCCAAGTTTTTTTTTTTTTTAAAGATTTTATTTATTTACTTGACAGACAGAGATCACAAGGAGGCAGAGAGGCAGGCAGAGAGAGAGAGGAGGAAGCAGGCCCCCTGCTGAGCAGAGAGCCCGATGCGGGGCTCGATCCCAGGATCCTGAGATCATGTCCTGAGCCGAAGGCAGAGGCTTTAACCCACTGAGCCACCCAGGTGCCCCTCAATCACCCAAGTTTATATCCAGTCCAGACCTGCTGCCTAAGTTCCAAACCCATAAATCAGGCTGCATATCTTACTTAGCATCTCACCTCCTTGCATCGGGCTCCATAAGGCTAAGGCTGAATGTGTGAGAGCCTCTTCCTCTCTAACATCCACTGAGTTATGCAAACCAGCCATCTAGGATTTACCCTTGAACTCCCTTTCTTCCACTTTCACATCCCTCCCATGGCCAAGGGAACTCAGTGTTTCTGGAATGCAGCATCCCCTACTTCTCCACCATCCTGCCCTCATCCCTTTCACTGACATCTACCGTGGTTCCACGGTGGTGTCCCTGCCCCACCTGGGGGCTCTCCAGTCATGGCCACAATGCATATTTGATGCTACTTTCAACACAGATTGAATCTTGACAGCAGACCCTGCTGAAAATCCTTCATAGGCTCCCCGCTGCTCTCAGTGTCATGATCCACATTCTTCGGTTGGTCTGCAAGGCCCAGTCTGGCTTTTACCTTTCCTCACTTTCTGTGCTTCTAAATGCTGTTGGTGTATCATGCTTTGCCCTGACATGGGACCTCCTCCCAAATGTCCTGTTGTCCCCCAGTAGCCTGGATCCATGAGCTCTTATCCAGTCTCTAGATCACAGAGCACAAGACTTTGCTTCCTGGAAGTGTTTCAGATCCCAGTCCATGATGTTTTATTTATTTATTTTTATAATGTGTTCTTATGATGCCATATTCCTTCTTCTCAGGGAACTCAATATGTTTGTAATGATGCATTCAATCATGTCACTTTCTTTAAACCTTCTTTTCTATTGGATGATGATGGGGACCAGATTTGTTTTTGCTCAGCATTTTGTGTCTGCCTCCTAGCACAGGGCTGGGCACTGGAAATATTGGTGAGATAACTGACTGGCTGATGTGTGCCATCCTGCTTCTCTTCTCCCTCCTTTATATAATCCATCTAGAAAACATGGCACATGGGCTAAGGGGAGCCTAGAAGATGTGAGGGAGAAATCATCAGGGTGCTGTTTACTAGCTGGAGACAAAAGATTATATTCACACTGATTTCAAAAGAGTTGGGTTGTCTGAGGTTGTTTTTTGGAAATTAATTTATCTGCTGAGAGTTTTTAGTAGCACACACCCTGAGGGACAGTGATTATCTGCTAATTAATTCTGTTGATTAATGGTAACTGGGCATTTGGTTGTGCTTGGAAACTTGCAAGCCCACTGTGCTTGCTTTCGGGTAGTCAGATGTGCTTTCAGCAAGATTCCCCCGACATCTGCCCGTTTTTGATTTTACTCACTCCTTCAGAGCCAAATTTAGAGAAGGTACCCTTCTTCCAAGTGCTCTTGCTCGCCTGTTTCATCCTTTGGAGAGTGACAGCCATGAAGCCCCCCACCCCCTTTCACCAGCTCTACCTTTGCCCCTGTTCCCAATTCCTGCCGAATAATCTCTATTTTTGTCCAAGTCCGAGATGTTATGAAAACTTATCCGAAACTTGCAAACTAGGTAAAAAGATGACAGCTTATCTTCTCAGGGTCATGTTGGAGAAGTGCTTCTCAAAGTATGGGCCAGGGGCCCCCAGGAGTCCCCGAACATGTTCAGGGTGACTGTGAGGTCAAAACTGTTTTCATGTTAACATGAAGACAAAATGTGTTTTTTTCACTGGGTTGACCATTGTAATTGGTGCAAAATCAGCAGTGGGTAGAACTGGTTGTGGGTCTTGGCACAGATCAAGGCAGTGAACCTGTGCACGCACGAGGTCATCATTGCACACTTCCCTGCCACAAACTCGGTGAGAAAAATACCTGCCTCATTGACAAAACCAACGATGATATTAATGAACTTTTCGAAATGTACCAACTTTTGGTAGATTCAGTGGATTCAGTGAAGCAATAGATTTTTTTTATTTTTTAAAAATTTATTTATTTTTCTTGAGGGAAAGAGAGAGAGAGAGGTCATGGGAAAGAGGGGGCAGAGGGAGAGGAGGGTGAGAATCTTAAGCAGACTCTATGCCCACCTCAGAGCCTGATGCAGGGCTTTATCTCATGACCCTGAGATCATGACCTTAGCTGAAATCAAGAGCCAGTAGCTTACCCTACTGAGCCACCTATGTGCCCCACAGTGAATCAGTATTTTTGAAATGGCCCATCACGAGAAAATTGTGCATGGGTAAACTATCCATTAAAAATAAGGTAGACCAGGGATCCCGGGGTGGCTCAGTAGGTTAAGCGTCTGCCTTCAGCTCAGGTCATAATCCCAGGGTCCTGGGATCAAGTCCTATATGGGGCTCCTTGCTCAGCGGGGAGCCTGCTTCTCCTTCTGCCTGCTGCTCCCCTGATTGTGCACTCTCTCTGTCTTCCACAAACCTAGACATTAAACAGATTTACAAAGAGGTGAAACAGTCCCACTCTTCTCAGGAAAGATTTTTATGTTGGAAAATATAGTTATTTTTTTTCCATTAAAGTATGTTATGTATTTGTCATAGAATGAGTTTATTATTATTATTTTAAAATGAACTCGTAAGTTTTAAAAAGTTTCTTTGCTTTAATTTTTATTATGGCAAATATTGATAGCTATTACTCAGATCAACAAAGCCCTTTGGGCATCCTTAATAACTTTTAAAAGTTATGTCAAAGGGTAAAGGATCCAGAGACCAAAGAACTTGAGAATTGCTATGTTGGAGTATTTTCTAAGTCTGCACAAATGATCAGAACTTGGACAGCTTCCGGTTCAGTGAAACTGGTAAGGTGTGACGATATCTTTTCTGTCAGTTTGAAAAGGTAATCCTGAAAATTAGGGTTTTGTTATCCTGCGAGGAATTAGCCAGTTTTTTTTGTGTGTGACATTTAGAAAACTTATCTAGACATGCCTTTTCATACTTTTCAGTGAGTATAAAAGTCCCGTTTCAACATTGCATCTTTCAAATCAGATTTGCCTTTCTGCGGGTTTCTTCATTAATCAGTTAAGTAAAATTTTGAAATTGGAGACCTCTCGGGAGCAGGGCACCTCACTATCATCTGACTTCCCAGACTGAGCTGCCTCAGCCATACTCAGGATTCTGAGGCCACTCACACAGAGTTGTTAGAGCCGTTGGGGAGGAACAGGTGGGGTGCCTGCATCCTGTCTGAGCCTTGGAGTGTATTAGTCAGCTTGGGCTGCCACAATGAAATACCACCGATCAGGAGCTTTAAATAACGAAAATTCATTTTCTCACAGAACTGGAGGCTGGGAGTCCAAAATCCAGGTGTTGGCAGTGTTGGTTTACTCTACGGGACGTAAGGGAAGCTTCTGTTCTGGGTCTTTCCCCTTGGATTACAGATGGCTGCCTTCTCACTACCCTTGCATGGTCTCTTCTCTGGGCATGTGCACCCCTGGTGTCTCTTTGTGGGTTCAGATTTTCGCCCGTTATAAGGACACTTGTCATACTGGATTACGGTCCACATTAATGACCTCATTTTGGCTTGATTACCTCTCTAAAGCTTTGTCTTCAAATACAATTGCATTCTGAGGTGCTGGGGGTTAGGGCTTCAACATGTGAATTTTGGGGGGACACAATTCAGCTCATCAGCCTGGGTCGGCTCTTCCCACAATACTTGTGTATAACCAACACCCAGAACAACTCGATGGAGCTCCACAGGGAACCGTTACTTAGCTCACTGGTTGGCTTGGTTTCATCTCGTGGGTCAGCTGCAAGCATTCCTGACCAGGCTGGTCCACATTTGTAGGGCTGACTGGCATTTGGCGCATCTGGAATGGTATTGACTGGGATGACTGGGCTCTTACTCCCCTTGTGTCTTCTTTTTCAAAAGGCTAGCCTGACCCTGTCCTCCTCAGGGTGATGGAAAAGGCAGGACAGAGGACGCTGGGAGTGCAAGCACCCGTGTAAAGCCTCTGCTGGCATCACCTTACCCTTCATCCCATTATCTCAAGCCAGAAGCCACAGTCTGAAGTTTTGTGGCCTCCTCGAAATTCGTATGTTGAAACCTCATTCCTGGTGTGATGGTATTTGGAGGTGGGGTCTTTGGGATTTGCTCAGGTCATGAGGGTGGAGCCCCCATGAATGGGATTAGCATCCTTATGAAAGAGACCCCAGAGAGCTCCCTCGCCCCTTTGGCCACGTGAGGACACAGCCAGGAGATGGCTGTCTGTGAGCAAGGAAGTAGGTCCTCACTAGACAGTCAATCTGCCAGTGCCTCAACTTCCCAGCCTCTAGGATTGTGAGGCATAAATTTCTATTGTTTAGAGATTTGCCAAGTCACACATGAAAGGGGGGAAGGGAGTAACTGGATGTAGAGGAAAAAAACTGAGGCCTTAATGCAATCAGGCCACCCTAGACCCTTAGCTCTCACAGCTAGCATTGTCCTTCTACTTAAGCCATTCTTGAATCTGTCTGAATTCCATTTGCTTTCAACTTATAAACGTGAGGAAGGAGGCGAAAATCAAAAACACAAGAAACAATACACGGAGGACATGGGGAGATGGAGAAGAGAAGTGAGTTGGGGAAAATTGGAGGGGCAGATGAACCAGGGGAGACTGTGGACTCTGAGAAACAAACTGAGGGTTTTGGAGGGGAGGGGGGAGGGGGTTTGGAGGGAGGGGGTGAGCCTGGTGGTGGGTATTAAGGAGGGCATGTATTGCATGGAGCACTGGCTGTGGTGCATAAACAATGGATTCTGGAACACTGAAAAGAAATTAAAAAGTAAATAAAAATTAAAAAAAAAGGAGCACATTAAAAAAAAAAAGAAGAAAAGAAAAATCTGTGAGTCTTAAGAAGCCATTGGGCTCATGTGGTGGGTACCAGTTGTTCTTCGAAGTAAAAATGGGGCTCTGTGAAAAAGCACCTGGCTCACTTTGCTATTCTAACGATGTCCCTGAGAAAACCATGCACCTGAGTATAGAGCAGGAAGGCCAGATGCATACTTCCCATTGCCTTACATAGAATATTAAGAAGATGTGTAACAAAGGGGGCAGATTTAATAAAATTGAAATTGTTCACAGCTTCATCAAAACAACAACAACAACAACAACAACAACAAAACAAAACACAAGAAACAAAAATTGTTGGCGAGGATGTGAGAAAAAGGAACCCTCTTGCATGCAAACTGGTGCAGCCACTGTGGAAAACAGTGTGGCGGTTCCTCAAAAAATTAAAAATAGAATCACTATATGATCCAGTAATCACACTACTGGGTATTTATCCAAAGAATATTGAAAGAATACATGCACCCCTATGTTTATAGTGACATTATTTACAATAGTGAAATTATGGGAACAGCCAGGTGTCCATGGGTAAATGGATGGATAAAGAAGACATGGTATATTATATATAAACAATGGAATACTGTTCAACCATAACAAAGAATGAAATCTTGCCATTTGCAGCAACATGGATGGAGCTAGAGAAATGAATGCTAATAAGTCCATCGGAGAAAGACAAATACCAAACGATTTCACTCATATGTGGAATTTAAGAAACAAAACAAATGAACAAAGGAAAGAAAAAGACAGAGGGAGACAAACCAAGAAACAGACTTTTAGCCATAGAGAACTCACCGATGGTTCTCAGAGGCGAGGTGGGTAGAGTGGGTCAAATAGGTGATGGGGATTAAGAAGGGCGACAAGTGCGTTGAGTACCAAGCAATATTCAGAGTTGTTGAATCACTATGTTGTACACCTGAAACTGACATAAGATTGTATGCTAACTATATCAGAATTAAAGTAAAAAACCAAAAAAAAAATTTAATAACAAAAAAAGGGAGATTTGGAGCCACACTGATTTCCATCTTTAAGGAGAAGGGTCTTTGGATTGGTTGGGAGAGAGGGAAGGCAATGAGGAGAGAGAAAACTGGGACAGACATTCCAGGTGGGGGGAGCATGAGGAGGGAGGCAGGAACAGATGTACAATCTTTCTAGGACAACAGGGACAGATACCAGTGATGAAGATGAGGATAACGTTGACATTCATTAAGTCCTTACTTACGTGTCACCTTCTCACGTTATTCTTAACAACATGTCAGGGAATTTACATTATTCTCATTTCATAGTTGAAAAACTAACTTAAGATTAGCTAATTTCAGTATCAGGCCAGACTGCAAGGAACGGAAGTGCCAAGCTAAGTAGTTCATGACCGTGTCCTTTATGATAGACATTTTTGTGAACTTTGGTGGAATGCAAGATATTCTGAGCTTTTGGAAGAGTGATACCAAGTGTTAAGTGCCTGCCATATAGGCACTTTTCATGTGGCAGAATAAAATTAATGTAAGAGTATTTGGTTAGGAAGCTGTAGTCTAATTTGGAAGGAGATGAGACAAGGTTTTGAAGAATGTGACTTGTGAGGTAAGAAAAGAAAAAGTAAACCGTGTTTAGCATGTGCCCACTCTATTTGGGACGTTTTCTTCTTTTTAAAAAAGATTTATTTATTTATTGGGTGGGAGAGGGGGAGATAGAGAGGAGAGAGAGAATCCCAAGCAGAATCCCCGCTGATCAAGTAGCCCAACGTAGGGCTCCATCTCAGGACCTGGCCCATGAGATCATGAACTGAGCCAAAACCAAGAGCTCGGTGCTTAACCGACTGAGCCACCCAGGCGCCCCTTGGGGACATTTTCATACTATCCCATTTCGTATCCCAACCACCCAGAGAAGTTGTCATTCTTATCCACCTTGTCACAGACAAGGAAATAAAGTCTCACAAAAGTGAAATAATTCATCCCCAAAGGATCCTGCTAGGAGGAAATTTTTGAATCCATCTTCATCTGACTCCAACGAGCTTTTCCCCTCACCAACGCTTTCTAAACCTTTCCATCAGAAATTACTCCATGGGCTGAAGAGAGTCAATTCATACTCCTAAGGGGGTCAGGGTGGGGGTGGTTGCCCCAATTGCCCATGACAGCGTGAAAATTCTTCAAAGTTATACTTTTATCTTGAAAATTAGTACCAGCTTGGCATTCGACTACATAATATATGTTTTAAAATATAAACCCACGGGATAGCTTTAAGTAGAATTGACACCGCTGGAGTAGGGGCTTGTTCAGGGAGCGTTCTGCCTACCTCTGGCCCACAGCTGCACTGCCTGGGAGCACGCCCAGCTCTGTTTGTGAGGCATTCATTGCACCAGGCAGCCTTCCTAGAACAATAAAACTGAACCGAAATTGGACAAACTGTGTTTGTTTGGTTGTTCATATGCACCTTTGCAAATGGATAGGACAGATTTTTGGCATCTGCTGTCACTCTTTTGACATGCCCAGGCGCTTCACTTGTCTTAGATTTAATCTGTCAGCTGAGTTTCCTTTAAGAATTTCAGGACCAGCCTAGCAAGGAGAGGGTAGCATTGACTCTGGGCTTTGGAGGTCTGCTGCTTAAATGTTCCTTTAGAATTGACTCATTTTCTTTCAAATCTTTATTACATATAGACTTCGAAGCTGGCTCTAAGGGTGCTTTAGAGGTGAGGTTTCTATCTCAATATACCGTTAGGACACAGTATGATCTGTGCCTTCAAGGAGCTCAGAGATTCCTGTTAACATTAGTGTTCAATATCACCTTGTAAGCCCAAGGTAGATGTGGAATGATACATGGTGGAACTGTACAATTCTGGCCTCAAGACATTATGTGCATGAGTCTCTGGTTAGACCTTTGAGTATCTGGTTAGACGGTGGTGATAGGAGCATGGGCTCCTTGCACCTTTTGGAAATTGTCCAGATCATTGTCATGCCCCTGTGACCTGCAGAATGTGCTCTAGCGTTATGGCATGGGCTCAAAACCTGCTTTTTGTAGCAAACCCCTCTGGTCTCCCAGCTTGCATTCCTCTGACCCAAACTCTCCTTTCAGCTATGGTGGGCAGTTCGATGCCGGATTTGATTCTCCCTCTGCTGATGGCAGTGTGACCTGGTGTCCCTTGTCTTGGCTTTCTGCCCTGGGGCTCTTTCAACAGTGAAATGAGCAGGAGCTCGCTCAGCCAATGTGTGTGCAGAGATGTGGGGAGCTAAAACCTCCAGGGACAATCTACCTCTTAGGGGCAGAACCTGCCTGACAGATGCTTCCTGCTTCTTGTCCTGATAATCCTGGGCAAGGGGGCATTCTGCGTACTGTTCAGGGGGTTCTACTGGAGTCTGAGCTCCTGTTGCCCATAGCAGTGACCTTGGCAATGCCCTCTTTGGCTGGATTTTCTTCCTTCTCTTGGTCTGTCTTCTAATGGTTTTCTGGGACCACCTCTTGCATAAACACCTGCACCCAAGCCTTTGTCTTTGTCCCAGGCTCTGTGCTCTGGGGAACCCAAGCTGACACTCTTCTCTCTGGCTGGGCCCCTTTGGAGAGTTGCTTTACTTTTCTGACCTCTCCCAGCTTCCTCAGCTCTTTGAGGACTATTTTTTGCTGAGGTCCCTTCCGGCTCTGAAAGTCTATAGTTCTCTCTGAATGTTTCTTTCCTCCAGAGGACATCTTTCTCTTCCCCTCTCTCTCATAAGCCAAACTTTTGACATCCAGTTGGCTGGTTCTCAAATTTCTGGTGAGCCACTTAATACTCCTGGGTGCTCTGGAACGATGGCAAGCATCATCCCTCCTTGGAGACCTAGTCTTCTTCTCTGCATAGGACGTCTGTTGTGTCCCATTTTTGAAACAAAAGGCAGGCATGCTTTTCAGTCTGGGCTTTAGCACCAAGACACTGATACTCCTTGTGAGGCTTATAGTTTTTCTTCTTAAAAAAAAAAAAAAAAAAAAACTGACTCTCCTTCACTTGGTTTTTACTAATTAAAGGCTACCCATCTAGAAAGAGTTAATGGCTGCGTGACATTGGGACTTCACTTTTACTGAGAGCACCAAATCGTTCAGGATGGGAAATGGCCACGAGGAACAGGCACCTTTGTGTTTCCATCTGCGGCTCGCTGGCTCAGCTCCCATTCTGTCCTTGACGATCATTTGCAATAAGATTGGGACCTGGATAAATGAGGGGGATGGTGCTGGGGAGACAGCACGTTATGGGGAGGGACTCAGTCCATTTCTGTATTTTTTCCTGAACATTTTCTGAGTTGTAGGAATCCACCTGACACCTGACAATGAATTCTTACCGAAGACCCCAACCCGCGGTTCTAGCCTGCAGGAACCAGTACCATTTATTGAGCAGGCGGATGGGCCCAATGGCAGGCACTTTACCTAAATTCTCAAAGTAACTCTGCAAGGTAGGTGTTGTTGGCTTCACTCTGATTAGTGGGTAAACTGAGGCAATTCCATAGACTCTAATACTCCAGTACTTATTGTTACTCATAGCAGGTGCTTGACAAATATTAGCTGGAGATGTCCATGAATAAGTGGATAACTCAGCAGTTAAGAATTATTTTAGGTGGCATGGACGCCTGGGATTTAAACCCAGATCTGCCTGTGCCCTGCCCTTACCCCCCAGGGCACTGCTTTGCTTCACTGGGGTCTGATAAAATGGATATTCTAACATTTTTATGGTTGCCCTTTGTGTGTCAGATTCATGTCCGCTCCAGGACGTTGCTTCCCTGGTCTTTCAGATCTATGATATCCCTCTCCCTTCTGTTTATCTAATTTTTTGCCTTCCTTCAAAATCAAGTTGAAAAAAAAAATCCTATGTTGGTTCAACACACACACACACACACACACACACACACATACAGTAGCTGAGATTATACTGCACACATAGTTTTATAACATTTCCCACTTAGCACAAGTTGTTGACAACGCTGTAAATATCACACTTTCAGATTGCGTTGGGGGGACGTAAGGGCTGGAGGAAGTAGATTTCAGGTTCACTGGTAAATTAACTCCTAACACTGGAAAGTTAGCAAACTACCTCAGAATTGAGGAAGCTGGTTTAAGTCTAGTGTTATTATTATTCCAGAAAGTCGGCCTCCGCACACCCTACTTTTTTTTTTTTTTTTCACTTGCTGGCTAAGGATGCTATGTCCCAGAATTTCAGATCTCTTGCACGCTAAGCCATATGATATTGTGAAGTCAAGACGAGCAAAATGAATAGTAACAATGTTCGCTCATAGAATAAGCTTTGGCCCTAAGATGCTTCCACGTCACGGGGTGCCTGGGTGGCTCAGTGGGTTAAAGCCTCTGCCTTCGGCTCAGGTCATGATCCCAGGGTCCTGGGATGGAGCCCCACATCGGGCTCTCTGCTCAGCGGGGAGCCTGTTTCCTCCTCTCTCTTTCTCTGCCTGCCTCTCTGCCTACCTGTGATTTCTCTCTGTCAAATAAATAAATAAAATCTTAAAAAAAAAAAAAAGATGCTTCCACGTCAGTGTGCCACGTTGACCTTCACAGCTTCTGTCTAAGGAAGGCAGGGCCTTGCTCATCTCTGAGCTATACCTGTTCTTCCCCTTCCAGGCTTATATTGTCCCTTCTCTGTGCTCCTACGACCCCTCCACAATGTCTACCAAGTGGTGTGAAGGTAACAGTTTCATCCCTGCCTATCCTACCGGGTGGGGCTCCTGAGGGGCAGGAACCATCCCCCCACCCCAGTGCTCACCCAGCGGAGGGCCGGTTACTGCAGGAGAGCGTGCCTGATGCCAGCGCCCGAGTCCAGTTCTCCTGTCTCCTGGTCTTGCATTCTTCCCACTGCAGAAATACGTTACTGACTTCCTTATCAATCAGAGCCTTTGTAGGAGTAAAAATCTAGCCAGCCATCCACTGCCACTTTGAATGTCCCTTGGTGCTTCCACTAATGGTGTGCTGAGGACTAGCGCGTGTTTTTAAGCCCAAGAATTACAGCTTCCGACAGTGACATCCTTCCAGCATCTGACCAGCTGTCACCAGGTTGGTCCCTCGCGGGACATTCTAATAAGGAGTACCTCTGTCTCCCAAATGAAACATTCTGTACCACAATTGTCTTTTAATTAAACTATCATTGCCTCTAGAATTTAAGGATCCTAATCTCCCTGAAAAGGAGGAAAAAGACAACAGATTTCACCAGGTGGTGTTCCTGGGTTTACACGGACCTGTTAATTTAGACGAGCTTCAAGTGCTTTGAATAAGTAATGGTGTCAATTACGGTGGATCTCATCCACGGGTGTCTTAGCGTGGTTTTCTCCTGCCGTGAGCAGCTTAAAGTGGTGGTTGCAGAGCCCACACACATAGGATCTGGAGCCCGACTGCCTGGGTCCAAATCGTACTTCTGCCACTTACTTGCTGTATTTTATAGGGAAGGTAGTTAACCTTCCTGTGCCTCAGGTTTATCTGGAAAATGGTGGTAATAATATTAATGTCCTTCAGGAGGTTGTTGGAAGAACTATATTAGTTAAAGCTGTCCATGCGTAGAGTCATTCCTGGCATTTAGTACTACAGACGCACTACATACATGTTACTTATCATCATCATCCCGTCCTTATGGTGGCGTGGGATCCTGGTTCCAGGCTGTCTGTATCAGACCTTGTCGAAGACCAAACACAAGTGAGTATCTTTGCTGCTAAAGGTTATTGTTAAGGGTGTTGTAGGGTTATTACTTTTTCTTTTCTTTATTTTTAAAAAATTTTAAAAGCTTTTTATTTATTTATTTGTCAGAGAAGAGAGAGAGAGAGAGAGAGCGAGACCGAGAGAGCGCACAAGCAGGGGAAGCGGCAGGCAGAGGGAGAAGCATGGTCCTGGTTGAGCAGGTAGCCTGATGCAGGGCTCGGTCCCAGGACTTGGGATCATGACCTGAGCTGGAGGCAGATGCTTAACCGACTGAGCCACCCAGGTGCCCCAGGTTACTACTTTTTAATGGAAAGAATCCTTATGGGAGGCACAATTCTGCTCTCTGAGCATTCCTCTTTCCCATTGATTATTTCAGGGTTGGGAATCATTGTTTGAATTTATGGAATTCTTATTAAGATTTCTGGGAGTCATGGATGATTTTGGGTAGAATATGTCAAAAGTTGAAGGGAAAGACATAATTCCTACTTAATCCTCTAGAAAGAGGACTCGAGAGCTGACTCTTCGTAATGGGATTCCATAGGGCTCAGGGAGATTTCACAGTGACCAGAGCATCTGCTCCAAGCAGCTCCAGCCTCTTCATTTTCTCTGTCCGTGGTATATTAAATCGTTAGCCCAGCTCCTCACCAGTCACATTATCCATGCCATTTGCCCTGTAATCTGTGTTTCTTCCCACTCAGTGCACCATGTACCTTCTTGTCCTTGACTCTGGACTCAGCCATGGGACTAACTTGGGCCAATGGAATACGGCCAATGGAATGTGGACAAAAGTGACAGTGTGCTACTTCCAAGCCCAGTTCTTAAGAAGACTTGGGTGTTCTGTTTCCCTCCTCCCACTCCACCCCTGCCATGAAAAGAACATGCCCTGGCTAGCCAGCTGATCCAAGATATATGAGAGCTCTGTGTAGCAGAGCTGGGCCCAACTGGAGCATAGGAAAGATGTCGGAATCACCCCAGCTGACCACAGATGCATGAGAAATAGTTGCCTATTGTGTGCCAAGACATTTCGTGGTTGTTTGTTGTGAAGCAGTAACTTGTGGTAGATTATTTTTTATTAATGTCAGGACCACATTCTACCCCATCTTGTTGGTAGCCATATTTTCTTGAGGATCTGTGTGCTAGGAAGACATTCAGTTGGAGGTAACGTATTAAGTTAGAAAAGTCTAAGTGTGGAGGAAGTCAGTCCATGGCTGGCATGGATGCTAAATGATGCCTCAGAGATCTGACACTTTCTGGATTGTTTTTTGCTGTCCTTAACATGTAGCCTCCATTCTTATACATGTTGACTCATGTACACAAGATGCCTATTCCAAATCTTTCTGAGTTCCAGACAGGAAGTTAGAAAACAAAAGTTTGAATGAAAGCAAGCCAGCTAAGGTTGCCCATTTTTCTTTTCTCTCTTTTCTTTTTTCTCTTCTCTTCTCTTCTCTTCTTTTCTTTCTTATTCCTTTCCTTTCTTTTTTCTTTCTTTCTTTCTTTCTTTCTTTCTTTCTTTCTTTCTTTCTTTCTTTCTCCTTTCCCTTCCTCCTTTCCTCCCTCCCTCCCTCCCTTTCTTTCTTTTTCTCTCTCTCTCCCTTACTTCCTTCCTTTCTTCTTTCCTCCCAAGATTTTATTTATTTATTTGAGAGAGAGAGAGTGCATGAGCAGGGTGGAAAGGCAGAGGGAGAGGAAGATGGAGAATCAGAGTCCCGGCTGAGACATGGGGCTTAATGACCTGAACCAGAATCAAGGGTCAGCTACTTAACTGACTGAGCCACCCAGGCACCCCGAGGCTGCCCCTCCTAAAAGGCTTTCTACAAGCCCCACCTAGAGCTGTCTGCTTCTATCTCACAGGCCATCACTGAGTCTCATGGTCAACTCTAGTTTCAGGGGATCTGGGGTAGTGAGCAGTTTTAGTTGAGCATATAGTTACCCTGAACAAATTTGGCGCTCTCTTATTAAAGATGAGGCATGAGAGTGAATGGGGCAGGCTGCTAGCAGTGTTTGCCATAGGATCTTAGGTCAGGGGTGGCAAACTCCAGCCCACCAGCTATCAGTAAACACAACTGCAATAAGGTTGAAAATACAATGTACTGGAACATAGCCATGGTCATTTGTTGACATGGAGTCTGTGACTTTTTGTACTTACATGTGACAGAGACTGTGGCCTGCAAAGGCTAAAATATTTACTGTCTGACCCTTTACAAAAAGTTGGCCAACGGCTGTCACAGATATTCAGATCATGTTATTACTCTATTTAAACTGTTCAAATGGCTTCCAGTTCTGCTTAGAATGGAATCTAACTCCTCAAGGTGCCCAAGGTACTATGCAATATGGCCGTTGCCTTCCTCTCTCCAGCTTGGGCTCCGTGCTCCAGCTCTGCCAGCTTTCGGTCTCAAACACACAAGGCTGGCTCCCATTACGCATGTTTTGGCACTTGCTCTCCCCTTGTTAGAATGCTTTGCTTCTAGATCTGAAAGCCACTTGCCGCATGTGGTATTGAAATTCAAATAGATTAAAATGAAATAAATTAAAAATTCAGTTCCTGAGTCTCACTGACCACACTTCAAGTGCTGCATAGATACATGTTGCCAGGCCGTTGGACAACACAGATATCACACATTGTTATTTTCACAGAGACTTCTTTTTTTTTTTTTTTTTAAGATTTATTTATTTATTTATTTGACAGACAGAGATCACAAGTAGGCAGAGAGGCAGGCAGATTGAGAGAGAGGGGGGCGGGGAAGCAGGTTCCCTGCCGAGCAGAGAGCCCAATGCGGGGCTCGATCCCAGGACCCTGGGCTCATGACTTGAGCCAAAGGCAGAGGCTTTAACCCACTGAGCCACCCAGGTGCCCCTTCACAGAGACTTCTACTGGACACTGCTGCTTTAAGGACTTCTCTGGGCTGACATTGTCTTGTGTCTCAAACATCACCTTTTGGGAAGAGCTGACCTTCTCCCCAGCTCATCTTTCTCCACCTCTCTGTGCCAAACCACCTGGTTTATTTTCTTCATAGAACTTATCTCTACCTGAAGTTACTTTCGACATTTATTTGTGTGCTTATGTATTGCTTTTCTTCCCTTCTAGAATACAAGCTCCATGAAAACAGGAAGACTATCTAGTTTATGGCTGAAACCTCTCTACCCAGAGCAATGCCTGCCACATGATACGTGATCTGAGTTTAATAATCCTTTGTTGAATGACTAAAGAAAGAGACTACTTTGGCTTGCAAATTTCAGGAGATTTTCTTCATGCAATGATGTCTCTTGGTCATGGAAGCAAGTGATGGCATTCTCCTAGCTTGGCTCAAAGACGTGCACTTTGTACAGTGGTTTATATACGGGTTAAATCTTTCTCCATA
Source organism: Enhydra lutris kenyoni (assembly GCF_002288905.1). Classification (NCBI taxonomy): domain Eukaryota; kingdom Metazoa; phylum Chordata; class Mammalia; order Carnivora; family Mustelidae; genus Enhydra; species Enhydra lutris. The sequence continues at coordinate 106,195,204 of NW_019154085.1, forward strand.
GGAACCAACATTCCATGAAAACTGGGGACAGTGAAACAAAAAGTGTGGTTTTGTACCTAATTCAGGGAACCTGGAAGGACATTCAAAATTCAATCATTAGCCAAAGCATCATTCATGCTTAAAGCATCATAGGTCCTTTCTCTCTTTTATCCCATCTTTATTTAGAAATTTCTGGTGATCCTCTATTGCTTCAGCAAAAGCATGGCACACAAGGCATTTCTGATTTTGTTTCTGCCTTATTTCCAATCATCCCATGGACAATATGATATTCTTAGACTGACAGGAATGTACGCTTTCATTGGTGACACTGTTTAACTGTGAAATATCTTGGTGGACAGATTCTATACCCTATTCTGGGGGAAAATAGTACAAGGTTATTATGAACAACTTTATACTAAAAGATAGGAATTTTAGATCATTGAGAAAGGTATGACTCCATATTCTCAACCCCCTAAATTTGGATATTTGTATGGTTTCCTAAGTTCAAAATCGAAGCACCTCTCCACATTAGCCATTTCTAGGATGTATCACCAATACAGAAAGTGAAATATTTACCACTTCTCTCTCTTTCAGAAATCTTGTTTCAAATTTCCATTTGACATGGATAGTTTTGTCATTCAATCTGCCAACTTCAGTTTATATTATAAAAAAACATAATAAAAAGAGAACCAGGGCACCTGGGTGGCTCAATCATTTAAGTGTATGCCTTTAGCTCAGGTCATGATCCCAGGGTTCTGGGATCAAGTCCCATATTGGGCTCCATGCTCAGTGGGGAGCTGGGTTCTCCCTTTCCCTCTACCCCTCCTCCTCTGCTCATGCTCTCTCTCTCTCTCAAATCTTAAAAAAAAGAGAAAGAACCATTAACCAATCAATCAACTAATTAAACAAATTTTTACTATGTAGGCTCCTAGGCAAATATGACAAATATGGTTCTTGTCTTCACAGAATATATTTCTATGTGTGAAGGCAGACAAAACACATGATAGTAAAGAATAAGTTGGTTAGTAAAGAGTAAAAAATTTTTGTATGGTATAAATGTCATACAGAAAACTAAAAATAGACCGAGAATTACCAAAAAAGTAGCTACTAGCTATGTGTGGTTACTGACCACCTGAAGTGTGGTTAGTATAACTGAGGAAATGAATTCTAGATTTAGTTTTAATTAACTTAATCTTAAATAACCATATGTGTCTAGTGAGTGACATATTGGACAGTGCAGCTCTATGTGATTACAGTCTTTTGAAATTTGTTAAGACTTGCCTTATGGCTCACAATATGGTCCTTTGAAAGAATGGTATTTTTCATTTTTTATGTTTTATATTTTAGTTTCTGTCATGTTAAGTTGTTCTGTTCTTCTAAAGCTTTCCTTAAATGGTCTGCTTATTTTATCAATTACTGAAAGAGTGTGTTAGCATCTGCCATTATATTATAAATGTCTCTTTTTTCTTATAGTTCTATAAATATTTGCTTTATATATTTTGATGCCATGTTATTAGGTGCATCAAAATTTAGAGTTGTTATAATTCCTAGTGAATTGATTCCATTTTAACTGAGAAATAATCCTCTTTATTCCCAGTAATGCTTTCTGCTATTGGTTTTATTTAGGTTTTATTATTAATATAGTCATGCTAATTTCTTTTAGTTAGTGTTTGCCTGGATATCCTTTGCCATTTTACTTTCAGTCTTTTCATATATTTAAATTTTAGATGCAGCTCTTCTAAATAAAATGTAATATATACTTTCAATCTAGTTTGATAACCTTTGTCTTTTAACTGGATCATTTGTTTTATTGACATTTATTGAAATCATTGATATATTTTTCTTTAAATGTATCATCTTATAATGTGATGTTTATTTACCTATCCTATTTTTCTTTGTTTGTTTTTTTCTCAGGTTATTTTTGATTAGAAAAATCATTTTATTTTCTTCCCTCTCACTCTTTCTCTGTCTCCTTTGACATAGTTTTTCACCCTGGAAGGTTTTTTTTTTTCTCACCCATGTCTAATCTGCTATAAATTCTACACTGAATTCTTAATTTATTATATATTTCAGGTCTCTAGATTCTATTTGATTCTTTATAAAAGTCTATGATATCACTTTCTAGATTTTCTGATTTTTTTTGTGAAACTTTAAAACTTGAGGGCTATCTTAATCTAAATTTATTTTAATCTAAATTGAGATTTTCTGGGCTATCAGATGATGTGATCTAGACTGCTGTCCATGAAAGAGCTGAGTAGTATCAGTTTACTCTTAATGCTAGGGTATGGCCCTTTATTGCCCCTCCCAGCCCTGTGTGAGGGATTGTTTAGCTAGATGTCCTGCCTCAGAAGGCATTGGATGGTAATTTTAGCCCCCTAGTTCAACAAGGCTTCCAAAGTACAACTCAACCTTTTGGCTATCTCAGCTTGACCAGCAACTATCCCATGACTAAGGTAACCTTGAGTGCTGGCTTGAACTGTCAGTGTTCCAGTCCTTTACTGGATCTCAACCAAATAATCCTCACTATCTTGTTAGTGGATTGATGCTTTTAAGAATATTTTTTTCCTGGTGCACATGGGTGGCCCAGTGGGTTAAGCATCTGCCTTCGGCTCAGATCATGATCCGGGGGTCCTGGGATCAAGCCCTGCATCCTCTCCCTGCTCAGTGGGGAGCCTGCTTCTCCCTCTTCCTCTGCCCTCCTCCCCACTCCCTCCCCCGACTCTCTCGTGCCCTCTTTCTCATGCTCTCTCAAATAAATAAATAAATAAATAAATAAAAATCTTAAAAAAAAAGAATATTTTTTCTTTGTTTTTTTGTCCAGCTTTTTAAATGGCGTTTAATGGAAAGATTGGTCTGAGTTATCACCTCACTCTTGTTGGAAATAAAAATTCACTGACTGTCTATAAGCAGATTACTTAATCTTTCTGAGCTTCATTTTCTCTGAGCTCTAGTTTTCTATTATTATTATGTAAACTATTATTTTTAAAAATCTGGATGACAATTATCACTAATAGCTCTGTAGCACCTTGTTTTTTGATCCCCACTGTAACATGTTCCCAGAAATAAATTAATGTTCCCTCCTTGAATGGCAATTTTGGCATTAGTGACAAGTCATGGGGCCAATGTTAATGAGATGCTCCACTGGAAATTTTATGGAATATTCTTGTGTTTTTATGCAATCAAGTAATGTGACTAAACATGCCTTTATTTATTTTTTTACTTTCCATTCTGCTGCCAAAGACCTGCACATGGGAATTTGTACAATGAGCATGGGTCGGAGATGCCAGCCACTGCTCAGCCATTGAGGCGGGACTTGTTAGCAAATGACATCTGGCTGCTCCTCACAAACGAGATGGGAACAACAATCTGCGTAGATGTCTGTTTGTGCAGTGCATTTTGGGATTGATTCACAGTTCAAGTTAAAAGTTCAAATGGCAGTATGTAGTTTTGAAATAAAAGAAATTGGATCAAACTTGTGAATAATTTCCTTCATAAGTGTTATACCTTATGAAACCTACTTTCCAGATGAGAAAAGTGAGTATGGACAAGTTGTGCTTGTTTGTACAGTTAGTGCAAATCTGAACGAGGAGTCAGAGGCAGCTTGGCTTCTTGTCCATTCTGCCAGTGTTAGTTTCCTGCTGATTTACATTGTAACTCTGTTAATCCAATTATTACCTCTCCAGGTAGCTGTACCTTTTATGGGATCAATGGAGTAACACAAATATGACATATTTAAAGGCATTATCTTGTCAGTTGTATCTACAGCTTGGCCTGGTAAATGGATGTCATCAGATGTCACAACCTGTGACACAAGGCTGTGCTGTGTACCCACAGGCCATCCCCCTTTCCTGAGGCCTTATATGGCCCATAACCCCCTCCTATAAACCATTAACACTTTATACTTGCATGCTGCATTTCTTCTTGGTGTGCTCAGCTCACGGAAGCACAGACGTCTGGACATGTGTAACATGTATAACCCTGCTGATTGTCACCGTTTCCTTCCCCCTCCCCACACTTTGCTGCCAGAGTTCAGAGATGTCATAACCTAACTGGAGAAGTGAAACACTGGGACACTAGCCCAAGAAAGCACATTATTTTTTTTTTAATTTTATTTTTTATAAACATATAATATATTTTTATCCCCAGGGGTACAGGTCTGTGAATCGCCAGGTTTACACACTTTACAGCACTCACCCTAGCACATACCCTCCCCAATGTCCATAACCCCACCCCCCCTCTCCCAACCCCCCTCCCCCCATCAACCCTCAGTTTGTTTTGTGAGATTAAGAGTCACTTATGGTTTGTCTCCCTCCCAATCCCATCTTGTTTCATTAACTCTTCTCCTACTCCCTTAACTCCCCATGTTGCATCTCCTCTCCCTCATATCAGGGAGATCATATGATAGTTGTCTTTCTCCGATTGACTTATTTCGCTAAGCATGATACCCTCTAGTTCCATCCACGTTGTCGCAAATGGCAAGATTTCATTTCTTTTGATGGCTGCATAGTATTCCATTGTGTATATATACCACATCTTCTTTATCCAGTCATCTGTTGATGAACATCTAGGTTCTTTCCATAGTTTGGCTATTGTAGACATTGCTGCTATAAACATTCAGGTGCACGTGCCCCTTCGGATCTCTACGTTTGTATCTTTAGGGTAAATACCCAGCAGTGCAATTACTGGGTCATAGGGTAGTTCTATTTTCAACATTTTGAGGAACCTCCATGCTGTTTTCCAGAGTGGTTGCACCAGCTTGCATTCCCACCAACAGTGTAGGAGGGTTCCCCTTTCTCCGCATCCTCGCCAGCATCTGTCATTTCCTGACTTGTTCATTTTAGCCATTCTGACTGGTGTGAGGTGATATCTCATTGTGGTTTTGATTTGTATTTTCCTGATGCCGAGTGATGTGGAGCACTTTTTCATGTGTCTGTTGGCCATCTGGATGTCTTCTTTGCAGAAATGTCTGTTCATGTCCTCTGCCCATTTCTTGATTGGATTATTTGTTCTTTGGGTGTTGAGTTTGCTAAGTTCTTTATAGATTTTGGACACTAGCCCTTTGTCTGATATGTCGTTTGCAAATATCTTCTCCCATTCTGTCAGGTGTCTTTTGGTTTTGTTAACTGTTTCCTTTGCTGTGCAAAAGCTTTTGATCTTGATGAAATCCCAATAGTTCATTTTTGCCCTTGCTTCCCTTGCCTTTGGCGATGTTCCTAGGAAGATGTTGCTGCGGCTGGGGTCGAAGAGGTTGCTGCCTGTGTTCTCCTCAAGGATTTTGATGGATTCCTTTCTCACATTGAGGTCCTTCATCCATTTTGAGTCTATTTTCGTGTGTGGTGTAAGGAAATGATCCAATTTCATTTTTCTGCATGTGGATGTCCAATTTTCCCAACACCATTTATTGAAGAGGCTGTCTTTTTTCCATTGGACATTCTTTCCTGCTTTGTCAAAGATTAGTTGACCATAGAGTTGAGGGTCTATTTCTGGGCTCTCTATTCTGTTCCATTGATCTATGTGTCTGTTTTTGTGCCAGTACCATGCTGTCTTGATGATGACAGCTTTGTAATAGAGCTTGAAGTCTGGAATTGTGATGCCACCAACTTTGGCTTTCTTTTTCAATATTCCTTTGGCTATTCGAGGTCTTTTCTGGTTCCATATAAATTTTAGGATTATTTGTTCCATTTCTTTGAAAAAAATGGATGGTATTTTGATAGGAATTGCATTAAATGTGTAGATTGCTTTAGGTAGCATAGACATTTTCACAATATTTATTCTTCCAATCCAGGAGCATGGAACATTTTTCCATTTCTTTGTGTCTTCCTCAATTTCTTTCACGAGTACTTTATAGTTTTCTGAGTATAGATTCTTAGTCTTTTTGGTTAGATTTATTCCTAGGTATCTTATAGTTTTGGGTGCAATTGTAAATGGGATTGACTCCTTAATTTCTCTTTCTTCTGTCTTGTTGTTGGTGTAGAGAAATGCAACTGATTTCTGGGCATTGATTTTATATCCTGACACTTTACTGAATTCCTGTACAAGTTCTAGCAGTTTTGGAGTGGAGTCTTTTGGGTTTTCCACATATAGTATCATATCATCTGCGAAGAGTGATAGTTTGACTTCTTCTTTGCCGATTTGGATGCCTTTAATTTCCTTTTGTTGTCTGATTTCTGAGGCTAGGACTTCTAGTACTATGTTGAATAGCAGTGGTGATAATGGACATCCCTGCCATGTTCCTTAGCAGAAAAGGTTTCAGTTTTTCTCCATTGAGAATGATATTTGTGGTGGTTTTTTCATAGATGGCTTTGATAATATTGAGGTATGTGCCCTCTATCCCTACACTTTGAAGAGTTTTGATCAGGAAGGGATGCTGTACTTTGTCAAATGCTTTTTCAGCATCTATGGAGAGTATCATATGGTTCTTGTTCTTTCTTTTATTAATGTGTTGTATCACATTGATTGATTTGCGGATGTTGAACCAACCTTGCAGCCCTGGAATAAATCCCACTTGGTCGTGGTGAATAATCCTTTTAATGTACTGTTGAATCCTATTGGCTAGTATTTTGGTGAGAATTTTTGCATCTGTGTTCATCAAGGATATTGGTCTGTAGTTCTCTTTTTTGATGGGATCCTTGTCTGGTTTTGGGATCAAGGTGATGCTGGCCTCATAAAATGAGTTTGGAAGTTTTCCTTCCATTTCTATTTTTTGGAACAGTTTCAGGAGAATAGGAATTAGTTCTTCTTTAAATGTTTGGTAGAATTCCCCCGGGAAGCCGTCTGGCCCTGGGCTTTTGTTTGTTTGGAGATTTTTGATGACTGTTTCAATCTCCTTACTGGTTATGGGTCTGTTCAGGCTTTCTATTTCTTCCTGGTTCAGTTGTGGTAGTTTATATGTCTCTAGGAATGCATCCATTACTTCCAGATTGTCAAATTTGTTGGCTAGAGTTGCTCATAGTATGTTCTTATAATTGTCTGTATTTCTTTGGTGTTAGTTGTGATCTCTCCTCTTTCATTCATGATTTTATTTATTTGGGTCCTTTCTCTTTTCTTTTTGATAAGTCTGGCCAGGGGTTTATCAATCTTATTAATTCTTTCAAAGAATCAGCTCCTAGTTTCGTTGATTTGTTCTATTGTTTTTTTGGTTTCTATTTCATTGATTTCTGCTCTGATCTTTATGATTTCTCTTCTCCTGCTGGGTTTAGGGTTTCTTTCTTGTTCTTTCTCCAGCTCCTTTAGGTGTAGGGTTAGGTTGTGTACCTAGGACCTTTCTTGTTTCTTGAGAAAGGCTTGTACCGCTATATATTTTCCTCTCAGGACTGCCTTTGTCGTGTCCCACAGATTCTGAACCGTTGTGTTTTCATTATCATTTGTTTCCATGAATTTTTTCAATTCTTCTTTAATTTCCTGGTTGACCCATTCATTCTTTAGAAGGATGCTGTTTAGTCTCCATGTATTTGGGTTCTTTCCAAATTTCATCTTGTGATTGAGTTCTAGCTTCAGAGCATTGTGGTCTGAAAATATGCAGGGAATGATTCCAATCTTTTGATAATGGTTGAGACCTGATTTAGGACCAAGAATGTGATCTATTCTGGAGAATGTTCCATGTGCACTAGAGAAGAATGTGTATTCTGTTGCTTTGGGATGAAATGTTCTGAATATACCTGTGATGTCCATCTGGTCCAGTGTGTCATTTAAGGCCTTTATTTCCTTGTTGATCTTTTGCTTGGATGATCTGTCCATTTCAGTGAGGGGAGTGTTAAAGTCCCCTACTATTATTGTATTATTGTCGATGTGTTTCTTTGATTTTGTTATTAATTGGTTTATATAGTTGGCTGCTCCCACGTTAGGGGCATAGATATTTAAAATTGTTAGATCTTCTTGTTGGACAGTTCCTTTGAGTATGATATAGTGTCCTTCCTCATCTCTTATTATAGTCTTTGGCTTACAATCTAATCGATCTGATATAAGGATTGCCACTCCTGCTTTCTTCTGATGTCCATTAGCATGGTAAATTCTTTTCCACCCCCTCATTTTAAATCTGGAGGTGTCTTCGGGTTTAAGATGAGTTTCTTGTAGGCTACTTTTAGATGGGTTTTGTTTTTTTATCCATTCTGATACCCTGTGTCTTTTGATTGGGGCATTTAGCCCATTAACATTCAGGGTAAGTATTGAGAGATATGAATTTAGTGCCATTGTATTGCCTGTAAGGTGACTATTATTGTGTATTGTCTCTGTTTCTTTCTGATCTACTACTTTTAGGGTCTCTCTTTGCTTAGAGGACCCCTTTCAATATTTCCTGTAGAGCTGGTTTGGTGTTTGCAAATTCTTTCAGTTTTTGTTTGTCCTGGGAGCTTTTAATCTCTCCTTCTATTTTCAATGATAGCCTAGCTGGATATAGTATTCTCGGCTGCATGTTTTTCTCGTTTAGTACTCTGAATATATCATGCCAGCCCTTTCTGGCCTGCCAGGTCTCTGTGGATAAGTCTGCTGCAAATCTAATATTTTTATCATTGTACGTTACAGACTTCTTTTCCCGGGCTGCTTTCAGGATTTTCTCTTTGTCACTAAGACTTGTAAATTTTACTATTAGGTGATGGGGTGTGGACCTATTCTTATTGATTTTGAGGGGGGTTCTCTGAACCTCCTGGATTTTGATGCTTGTTCCCTTTGCCATATTGGGGAAATTCTCTCCAATAATTCTCTCCAATATACCTTCTGCTCCCCTCTCTGTTTCCTCTTCTTCTGGAATCCCAATTATTCTAATGTTGTTTCGTCTTATGGTGTCACTTATCTCTCGAATTCTCCCCTCGTGGTCCAGTAGCTGTTTGTCCCTCTTTTGCTCAGCTTCTTTATTCTCTGTCATTTGGTCTTCTATATCGCTAATTCTTTCTTCTGCCTCATTTATCCTAGCAGTGAGAGCCTCCATTTTTGATTGCACCTCATTAATAGCTTTTTTGATTTCAACTTGGTTAGATTTTAGTTCTTTTATTTCTCCAGAAAGGGTTTTTATATCTCCCGAGAGGGTTGCTTTAATATCTTCCATGCCTTTTTCGAGCCCGGCTAGAACCTTGAGAATCGTCATTCTGAACTCTAGATCTGACATATTACCAATGTCTGTATGGATTAGGTCCCTAGCCTTTGGTACTGCTTCTTGTTCTTTTTTTTGTGGTGAATTTTTCCGCCTTGTCATTTTGTCCAGATAAGAGTATATGAAGGAGCAAGTAAAATACTAAAAGGGTGGCAACAACCCCAGGAAAATATGCTTTAGCCGAATCAGAAGAGATCCCAAATCATGAGGGGGGAGAAAGGGGATAAAAAGAGGTTCAGAAAGAAAAAAAAAAAAAAAAAGAAACAATTAAAAAAAGAAAACCAATAAAGAAAAAGTATAAAAAGGAAAAAAAAATATATATATTAGATAAACTAGTCAAAAAAGAAAAGGGTAAAAGTTAAAAAAATTTAGCAGAAGAAGAGAAAAAAAAATTGAAAAAGAAAAAAAATTAAATTAACTGCAAGGCTAAAGAATCATGGGGAGAAAGCCATGAGTTCCGTGCTTTGCTTTCTCCTCCTCTGGAATTCCGCTGCTCTCCTTGGTATTGAAACTGCACTCCTTGGTAGGTGAACTTGGTCCTGGCTGTGTTTCTTGTTGATCTTCTTGGGGAGGGGCCTGTTGTAGTGATTCTCAAGTGTCTTTGCCCCAGGCGGAGTTGCACCGCCCTTACCCGGGGCCGGTCTGAGTAATCCGCTCGGGTTTGCTTTCAGGAGCTTTTGTTCCCTGAGCGCTTTCTGTAGAGTTCCAGAGGACAGGAATGAAGATGGCGGCCTCCCGGTCTCCGGCCCTGAGGAGCCGAGAGCTCGGGGCTCCACTCCTCAGTGCACCCTCAGAGAACAGCGCCCAATTACTCCCATCACCCTGCCTCCGGCCGCGCTCAGAGCTGACCGAGCCTGCGACCGGTTCAAGGTTACCCCGAGCTTAGAGCTCACTCCTCGGCTCTCTGTAGCCGGCTTCCCCGTTCTAATACCTGAAAGCTCTGTGACACTCAGACACCCCCGATCCTTCTGTGACCCTGCGGGACCTGAGGCCACGCTGACCCCGTGTGGGCTTCACCCCGGTTAAGCCTCTGGAGCGATGTCCCTCAGCAGAACAGACTTTTAAAAGTCCTGATTTTGTGCTCCGTTGCTCCGCCGCTTGCCGGGGGCCAGCCCCTCCCCCCGCGGTCTATCTTCCCATAGCTTTGGATTCACTTCTCCGCCAGTCCTACCTTTCAGAAAGTGGTTGATTTTCTGTTTCTAGAATTACTGTTCTTCTTCTTTTTGATCTCCCATTGGATTTGTAGGTGTTTGCAATCTTTAGATAAGCTATCTAGCTGATCTCCCACTACCTGAAGTAGTCTCAGCCTGCTACTTCTCCGCCATCTTGACTCCTCCCCAAGAAAGCACATTATTAACTGTACTATTGATGATTGCAGTCAATTGGTGCTCAAGGCTTGACAGCCAGATCCTTCTGGATGGTAGTCCTGAGTGCTCCAGGAGGGGTGGCTCCGGGGACAGATGGGGCATGGTTGCTGGCAGCATGGTAAGCAGCAGGGGCAGCAATGTGGGAGGGCCCTGGAGTTTTGGGACTCGGGGGGGGCACTCGGCCACCTGGCTGGACTGGAGGGTCTGCTGGAGACGGTGAGAAGGTCCAATCCTCAGGAGCAGCTGGATGCACAGAGAAGGGCTGATCTGTGGAGCTGGCCTGACCTCTGGCAAAGGAAATGTAGTATGGCTTTGGACTCTAAGAAGCTGGACTTCAGGTCTTTTTTTTTTTTTTTAATTTAAGGATATTATTTATTTATTTGACAGAGAGAGAGATCACAAGTAGGCAGAGAGGCAGGCAGAGAAAGGGAGGAAGCAGGCCCCCTGCTGAGCAGAGAGCCCATGCGGGACTCGATCCCAGGACCCTGAGATCATGACCGAGCGGAAGGCAGAGGCTTTACCCACTGAGCCACCCAGGCGCCCCTGGACTTCAGGTCTTTAATAAGCTACTTTTCAGCTCTATGACCCAAGGGGCATAGGTCAACATACGTGAAATGGAGATGAAACATACTTAATGTAGTTGTCGTCAGACTGAATGATCCAAAAAGCTCTTAGGTTGCTCCTTGCCCATTTTGCGGTCTCAGTCCCGCGCTTACTATGATAGAATCAGGTTTGGATTTCTCTGCTCAGGGCACTTGCCCTTGTGTAGCTTTGTTCTATTGCCATTGAGGTCAGGGACCTCCTCCAGGTGTGGGTGAACTACAGTTTTATAGGAGGGAGGCACAATGTCTCCCTGCCGGGCCCCAGGCTGCCCTCCCCGGGGCAACCAGCCCGCAGTTCATTGGCATAGCTGGGCAGCTGTAGCACGTTGGTCCGATATCGTCTGGGAACAGCCTGCAAGGACTCACTCAGTTTCAGTCCGAGTGGTGACTGACAGGTCAGGGCCCGTCACTTAGGAAGTGCTGTTTGAGTTATTGGTCCCCACGTGCAGCTTCCTGTGAACAATGAAACACCTGGAACTCTCTTGTCCCCTCCCTTAGCATTGAAGGTGGCCACCGTTTGTTTTCCCATTGGATTTCTCTACTGGGAAGAGCCTTGTGACAGCTGTCAACTTGGTTTCCTAGGGGCACGATCACTTTCCGAGTTCTGGAGGTTTTTGGCAGTGGCAAATACCCTGGCTCCCAGAATAGATTCCAAAAAATTTTCTCATTTATTCTTCTGGCTCAAGCCTTCAGTCCGGCTATCTTGCATGGGCAAAGTATTTCCCCCTCAACCCTGTCCTGGGATAACACAGCATGTGTTTTTCTTCCAGGATCAGAGGGGAGATGGATGGTGGAGGGGAGATGGATGGTGCAGAGGAGAGCCTTTGGAGGTAAGAACGAGATCTGAATCCCTAAAGTGGAGCCTTGGGCATGTCACTTAAACGTGCTGAGCCTCGGGTTCTTCATCTGTGAAATGGGGATGATAATATCTGCTTCAGAGGGATGTTATAGGAATAAGGTGTCATAGCTTAATTAATGTTAGTAATATACTCTTTTCTTAGTTGAGTTTTAGCAAAGTATCTTTAGAGAGATGAATAAATAAATAAGCAAGCAAAAGACTTCTCTTGGTTTATATACTTAAGGATTTCTGCAGGAGTGGGCTATCACTTTCCTATATTAGACAGATAGCTCTCTGCCCCCAGCTCCCCAGCAGGTTACCCTGGACGGGTCCAGACACCACAGTATTTAGTACCATGCACCCAGGAAGGGGGTGACCTGCATTAAATCCCAGCCTATCTGTTCACTGGCTGCATGATTCTTTTTTTAATTTTTTTATTTTTTTTTATTTTTTAATTTTTTTTTAAAGATTTTATTTATTTATTTGACAGAGAGAGATCACAAGTAGATGGAGAGGCAGGCAGAGAGAGAGAGAGAGAGAGGGAAGCAGGCACCCTGCTGAGCAGAGTGCCCGATGTGGGACTCGATCCCAGGACCCTGAGATCATGACTTGAGCCGAAGGCAGCGGCTTAATCCACTGAGCCACCCAGGTGCCCCTGATTCTTTTTTTTAAATTAAGATTTATTTATTTATTTGAATGAGAGAGAGCTCGTGCATGCAAGTGGGGTGAAGGGCAGAAGGAGAGGGAGAGGGAGAATCTCAAGCAGACTCCCCACTGAGCATGGAGCCCCTTGCACGACCCTCAGATCATGACCTGAGCTGAATACTCACCTGACTGAACCACCCAGGTGCTTCCAGGTTGCCTGCTTTCAATCACTGGCTCAGCTGCTCACTGGCTGTGTGATTCTGAGCTCATCACCTTGACCCCTATGTGCCTGTTTTTTCCTCACTTATAAAATGGGGATGACATCAGCTCCCTTATGGTGTTGTTGCAAGGATTAAATAAATAAATACATTTATGTTCTGATTAAAGTTCTTGGCAATAGCTTATTAAAATTGGTTGACCATATAGTTGAGGGTCCTTTTCTGGGTTCTCTATTCTGTTCCATTGATCTATGTGTTTGTTTTCAATTTGACTTCCTTCTTCACCTTCCTCAAAATACCAAACTGAGGGGTATGATCAAAACTTCTAGTTAGACTGGTTCCATTCCTCTAGTCGAGCCGCCATCAGCTGAGGAAGAAATCCAGAGTCCTTGAGTGTCCTTGCCTGAAACCCTCCCCTCACTCCCTTCCTCTCGTATCTCCTTGCTGCCACCCAATCTTTTGCTCCCTGGTCCCTCTTGCCCTGCCTCCTCGCTCTCTGCAGGAAATTCAAGCATTCCTACCGAGATACCCTCGGTAAACGCTGAACCCACATGTATCCCCTGGAGCAGAGCAGTCAAGCCTCCAGCCCAACACCATTTCATTGGAGATGCCTTGGCTAACCACACCTTGGGAAGGAGCTCAGCCAATTTGTCACTTCCTGCTCTTTAACCCGCATTCTTTTTAAATGGCACTTACTAGTACCCAACACATTCTGACTTATTTATTTGCCTATTATCTTTCTCCTCCCGTAACAGTGTAAACTCCATGAAGACAGTCAATTGATCTGTAAACTCTCCAGCATAGAGAAGAGTACCAGGTGTACAGTATGTCTAAAAGGTAACTGTGATTGTGTATAAACGAGCAAATTATCTGTAACCCACCCTGTTGGCTCGAGGCTGATGTTGAAAGCCCCAGGAGGCTCTCATTAGGTCATTAAACCTGTGTCACCTGATGCATGGATGTATATATATTACCTGTCAAGTAATCCAGGCCTCAGGGTATTGATGGGGGTACGGCGGTTCCGCCATCTGACGAACTGACAAATGACTGTGGAACACTGAAGGGGTGCGTGGCTTTCTGGGCCTTGCGGACAGTTGTTGCTGAGTCAATGACAGCTGCGGTTATTTTGAAAATTCTGGATTTTGACCTCTGTTCACAAACTGGGTTAAGGGTATTTGCTCTTTCATAGAAGAGTTGTTTCCCTGTAAAGCTCCTTCTTATGATTCATCCATATATTGATTCACTTATATCACAAGTATGTAGCAAGTAGGCACTGAGCCCAGAGCTTCTCAGGGTGAGGATGACAACGGTTCTCCCTTACCAGGCACCTGCTGCATGCTAGGCTAGGCCCTTTGCCACCTTCTTTTTCATGATCACAGTGATGCTGCAAGGTAGGTATTCTCATGTCCCTGGTATAAAGGAACACACAGAGGAGAAGAGGAGGTCATTTGTCCAAGGTCATGGTCAGCAGTCAGCAGTGCTGCAGTCTGACCCCGGCCTGCGACCCAGTGTTCTTTCCCTGTCCCTAATGCCACCTCTCTAGCACCATGTACATCTTACCTCACCGTGTACCACGACAACCACACCTGGGGACCTGTTCCTCCTGACTTGCCCCCACCTGCAGCTGGTAGTGACCTGGCCCCAAGCATTCCCAGTGATGCCAACGCTCAGAGACTCCTCATTCAGGAGGACTGGATGTCCCTGAGGAATGCACGCCCAGCTCATCAGTTGTCCATCTCCATTCACAAACTTCCCCACCTCTCCAAAAGAGGCCTGGAAAAGAGAGAACCTGATATTCCAAAGAATTCGGGCAACAGAGCACACTGTCAGCGAGCGCCTCCAGGGCCCAGGCGGCCCATTAGCCATCTGCACCGCGTTAAGCCTCCGCTGTGAGGTTGGGCGGATCCAGGATTTTCTTGTCTCCTCCTGGCAGGTGGTGGGCCAGGCATTTGGCACGGAGCTGTCCCCGTGTGGTGTGCTGGGCAGATGCTGGCTGTGAGGATGGGTCAGCCCGACCTTCAAGCAGAGCTCCACGGAAGCTCGTGGCTTCGTGGTGCTTTCGGAAGCAGAGTCCGCTCAGATGGGGCTATCTGCAGGAGCCGCAGGAGCTGGTGTTCCCCAGCGCCCCGGGGGAGCTGACTTGGCTTCACGGCAATGCTGTCGTTAGGCTTGTGACAGAATGTCTATGGCGGCTGGCAGTGCTGGAGAACAATTAGCAGCGTGTGAGCTGGGGGCGAGGTACTGGGGCCCCAAGACGCACACGCCGTGGTTCTTGCCCCCCGGGCTTCCCAGGTTGGAGTCTGCAGATTTCTCTTCCGAGATGCAGACAACAGCATCTGCGGATAAACACTGGATTTCCTGCATGGCTGAGGTTCAGTCACTACCCACGACTCTTCCCGGGGAGCAGACAGTGTTCCTCCTTTTCCTTAGGGACACGGATGGTGCAGATGAACGAAAGCAGGCTTGGGTCCCGGCTCTTAGAAATCCCCACACTTAGAACCCTCTGGAGATTCTGATTGGACTCTTCAGGCAAGTCCTGACTTTGGCATTTTTTTAATCTCCCTAGGTGATTTTGGCATGCTCACCTCTGAAGCATCAGCATTGCCTGGGAGTTTTCTAAACATCACAGATGCCCTGGACCCCCTCTGGACCTACCAGGTGGGTGCCTTTTGTGAAATGGGACTTGAGCACCTGTGTTTATTAAAAACTCCCCCACCCCATCCTTAGGCACAGCTATGATGGACAGCCATGGCTTAGATTGACTTGTACCTCATTCAGTACACATAAGACAAGCTACCTTGAACATAAGGAGTAGCATGGAGGACACTAGGAAAAGGGAAAAATGAAGGGGGGAAATCAGAGAGGGAGACAAACCATGAAAGACTATGGACTCTGAGAAACAAACAAAAAAGGGTTTTAGAAGGGAGGGAGTTGGGGGAGATGGGTGAGTCTGGTGGTGGGTATTAAGGAGGGCACGGATTGCATGGAGCACTGGGTGTTATATGCAAACAATGAATCGTGGAACACTACATCAAAAACTAATGATGTACTGTATGGTGACTAATATAACACAATTAAAAAAATAATTAGCCAACATGTAATACATCATCAGTTTTAGATGTAGTGGTCAATGATACATCAATTGCATATAATACCCAGTGCTCATCACATCACATCCCCTCCTTAATGTCTATCACCCAGTTATCCCATCCCCCCCACCTCCCCGGGGTGTCTCTTCTTATAAGGACACTAATCCTATTAGATTAGGGTCCTACTCTTACAACCTTATTTAACCTCTAGAAGCCCAATCTCCAAATACAACCACACCAGGGGTTAGGGCTTCAACATGCTAATTTTGGTGGAGGGACACAAACATTCAGTTCTTGACACAGCCTGTGGTGGGGGTGGGTTTTACCAGTTCTGTATGAGAATTCCTTCCTGAAGCCCAGATCTTTGATAAAGTTGACTAAGCTCACTCACTGGGTTGAACTTCCCATGGACATTAGTGAATGAGCTCATTGGCAGTCTTCTTGGGAATTGGTGGAAATTATAGGGAGGGCTTTGGATTTCTATAAACCATAGAATCAGGGATCCAGAATAAGTTTAATTGGTTTTCTGAGCAGTTATAAAGTCTATATTGACATATAAAACATATATATGCATACATGTGTAGTGTATATCTGCTACTTACCTATTTATTTATACCTCTGCTCATCAAAAGACTTGAAAAGTTAGAAAGAGTAATTTGATGAGGAAATCAGGCAAGAGGGACAATCAGGATAGAAAAGTAATTAAGTATCCATAAGGTCAGCATGTAGAAATGTACAGGGCAATACAGGATTTCAAATTTTGTGAACATTGGTGTCAAGCTTTCTGGTAGCCAGAATGAGCCAATAAACAGCTAAAACCCTTCACAAGTCTCTGAGATACACATATACACCAATGACCAGTGATCTTAATTTGTCTTTTATTCCCTATCCTATCTGATGAGAGTCACCAACTTTGGCAGCAAAGGGGAATATCTAAAACTGAGGAATATGCATTAAACTTTAACAACACGTCTAGACTTTAGATCACATCCCCAGATGTAGCCTTCAACCACAGGGAAATTATAGAAATGGACACCTCACAGAGGAACCCTCACTAATTTGGATGAATTCACCCAGCGTTTGTTGACACCTGCTTTGTACCAGACCATGTCACTGTGTTTCCTGACATACACATAGTCAGGAGTGGACTAGGGCCATTTCAGTTTATCTTCTCTTTTTTGTGTTTTGACATAAACATTTGCTGGGCCTGCTGTGTGTCAGGTATTATTCTGGATGCTAGAGGTCCAGAAGACCAGGTCCCTGAACCCTGAGCTCACAGTTGGCAGACACACCAGTGCCCTGAGATGTCCGCTGTGAAGAATGGCCTGTGAGGGGTTGGACGGTGGGGGTCTGGAAGCTGAATGTGTCTCACCCTGACCGGTGGAGATTTCCCTCTTTAGAAAATGATAGCTTTCTCCTTTAGGCCTCCAGTTCCTTTCCAGCATAGCCACAAGGGGTAAACTTCAGCCCTGGGTCATGTTTATACTTTAAGTCATCATGGGACATCCAACCAGATGGCATTTCCTCCTCCAACTTCCTCCTGGGGGTGGTTGCAGAAGGAAGAGGACCCAGGCTGGGTTCTGGCTACTGAGACATAGAAATTACTGAAGGACACCAATCCTCTAAAGTAGGTTGGAGGAGGTGCGGTTCCGGGGTGGCTACCGCAGGCCGAGGTCCTACCTCTAGGATCTGCCTCATTCCTCACCCAACTCTGAGCATCTTGGACACTGATAGACAAATGAATGGCCCATTTTCTTCCTGAGGAAGGTTAAACTGAAATTTAAGGATCTGATGCACTAAGGCAATCATTCTCTCCTGCCCAAATGATTTTTTCTTTCCCTACCCTTCCCTTCCCCTCCCCTCATCTCCCCTCCCTTCCCCTTTCCTCTCCTCTCCTTTCTTTTCTCTTTTCTCCTTTTCTTGCCTTCCCTTCCCTTCCTTCCTTCCCTCCTCCCTCCCTCCCTCCCTTCCTCCCTTTCTTTCTTCCTTCCTTCCTTCCTCTCAAGACTGTGTAATGACTGGATCCAACCTCATCCCTGCCTGGGACCATAGATGATGGCAGTGATTATGTGACACTCACTGCTTACCAGTGTACCACACTTACAACCTTATGGGGCTTCACTATTTCCCTAGGAGATAGGTTCCTCTTATCTCCATTATAGGGAAGGGAAACTGAGGCATGAGTAAGTGGCACGCTGAGATTCTTGTAGTCTGGCTCCAGAGTCAGTGCTCTTCCCCACAACATTGTGCTGTCTCTCAGATAGCTCAGGCATTGGAAGGCGGCTGCTGTCAGCTGATAGACCAATGGAGACCTCACTGCATGGTTTCTGGTCACTATTGACATCCCAGGACTTACAGTGTCCATCAGGTGTGGACTGTTGAAAGAGTCTGGTCACAAAGACCGGTTAAGACAGTTGCCTGGGGCCAACATGGACACGGTGAGATTCCTGTTGGCCACTTGGACATTTCACAGGTTGGCTGATCAAAGCACTCACAGCCTTGAGCGTATGAGTGTATACATTTGTTAAAACTCACAGAACTATGTAAAAAATTGATGTCTTTTGCTGGATATTAATTATAAAGTCACTGAAGTTGATTTAAAAGGTAGAGAAGTAAAAATGTACCCCAAACCCTAAGCCTATAGAGGCCCACTCCCCATGCTAGTCAGGCTGACTGTCCCCCACACCCTGGTGTCTCTTTGCTTCTACTGACAGATGCTGCTCCATGGCCCACGACCTTCCATGATAATTGGAAGCTGGCGTGTGACGGCTGAGGGAGAGTTATGTGTGTTTAGTGATGACAGCAGAGCCGGAGTCCCTTGACAAGCTCGGACTCAGTCTGTTTTATTACCTAGAGCTGCCTCTTCTGACAACCGAGTGGCCACCCCAGCCAGCTCAGACTCCACAGGAGGGGGGCTGCCAGCAGACCCAGGTGGAAGACTGTGGGGCTCCCAGGGCTGGAGCTGCAGATTTTACAGAGACTTCACTTTTCCAGGAGAATGCCTCCTGCCCTCCCTGCCATCTGAAACATGGAGAGATCAGGCTTGGGACCTTGTTCTCAAACATTTGGATGTGGAGGGCCCATCTGAGACCCAAGGACATCAGATTTTCACATGGGAAAGCATAAACTTTGGTGGCCAAGACTTGGTCTCATCTGGTACAGCAGCACAATCTTGGGCAAGTCACTTAATTTTTCTGAGCCTCAGCTTCCTCATCTATGAAATGGGGAAGGTAAGGCCTGGCTCATGAAAGGTGCTTGATTTGGGCACCTCTCCATGTTACTCATGTTTCCTCCTTCTCCGTGATTCATCTTCTCTCTCCCATCTCCTCCCCTGATGGTCTCAACCATATGGTTATATCTCTCTGGCTTGTCCCTGTTGTTGAGTCAAATGCTTTCCTCAACTGAAATGTAAACTCCCTGTGGGCAAGAGCCAACTTTTACACTTGCTACCTTCTTATCATACTCCCCTTGTCACTAGATCATTAGCTGGTTGTATGTTTCCCATAGCGCTTACCACTCTCTGAAATGATCTCTTTCTTTATTGTTTACTCATATATCACTTGTCTCTCCCTCTAGATAGTAACCTTTTGGTCGCATTTACTGACCTACCTCCTAGAATCTAGATTGGTAGGTGCAGGAGAAATCAGGCATCCTCTGTAAATATTAGGGAATGGATGAGTACACCTCTTCAGCATCTCCCCACTCCCTCAGGCACCTGAGCATCCCTTGGGCTCAGCACGTGCTTTCTGGACTGTCAGGTGGTTGATAGAATTATACACGGAGTCAGCCAGCCCCTGTCAACAGATGGTCAGGGATGGGATTAGGAAGGCCCCTTCCCCAGGTGTCTGGCCTGAATAGGGCACAAGGGACATGGCTGATTTTATGGTCCCACTTGTGGTTGCCGATAGTGGTAATATCAATTGAATTGGCTTCAGTTACAAAGAACAACACCATCTATCACTGGGGTCTCTCTTGTCAATCTGCTCTGAAAACTGATTTTTATGAAAGAACCTTGTAACGAGAAAGTTTGTGAAATGGAAGACAAAGATAAAGATGGAGGGATGTTTTTGAGGCCTCCAGGTAATTTTTTTTTCTTTAGGAAATATATTCTAAAGGGGGAATTGGCAGGTTTTGTCCCCCTCAATTTCAAATAAGATATATATTATTTCCTTAATAGGAGTCTAGGTTATGCTATCAATTTCCTTTTAAGCAGAAATCCATTTTGTGGGAATGACATTTGTCCCAACCTGTGTGCTAAGAATAGGCTATTGGTGTAACGTCATTGAAGGTCAACATGACTGATGTGTAATTCTTCACAGGGCTCTGTGTTGTTCCTGCTTTCTGTAACAAAGGTGGAATAGTCTGGAATCAGCGAGCTTGATTCTGGAGCATCTCCTTCTCAAGGTATGCAGGACTTCCACTGCCTGATGTCCTATCCTGTCTGTTCACAGGCTTGAAATCTGATTGAAACTTACCTGAGATCACACAGCTATAAGGGGCGGGGCAGTCTGATGCCAGGCAGACAATGGACCCCCTGCAAGCAAACAGTGTATTATGTAGTCCCACCTCTCAGGAACCACTGTCTCTTGGACCCAGGCTGAACCCTCTCAACCCAGGAGGTCCCTTCCAAAGAAGCTGCCATTTATCTGCACATTGTTTCTAAGGGAAATCACGTGAGATCCAGCAGGTCCCAGAAGATCCTAGGACGTGATTCCCCTTGGCCATGTAGGCAGGGGGGCGGGGCACAGGAGCAGATGAACCCATGGAACAGAACCTGGCACCCAGAGATGGTGTGCACACGGTGTGGTGAAGGATGAAGGTGGAAGAGGAGAGAGTAGTGGTCTGCAAGGAGTGAGGAGGCCTATTTAAAAAGGTGGCCTGGGAAACTGAAACCTAGTCCCCAAGGTCAAACAGCTTGCAGTGGTGGAGCTGGAGGTGTTTTGCTTAACCACGGTGTGTGCTAATCAGTGGATAAGAGATATGATTCAGAGAAGGGGACGTTCTGCGTTTGCCTTTGGGATCCTTGTTCAGTTTCCCAGGCAACTTTCCTCCAGCTGGCCCCTGTGTTCTTCTTGACACCGTGGGACATCCAGTCTCACACTGTCTGGTGCGGGGGGGTGGTTCATGGGCGATAACCAGTACTGGGGTGTCTGCAGGCAGAGCCCGTGGCACAGACACAACAGGGAGCCTTCTGTTGTATCTCTCCCTCCTGTCCAGATCCCATTTCTTCCACAAGGGCCCTCCTCCAGGCGTCTTTGAACTTGCTATTGCTGTCAATTCAGTCACATTCAGTCACTGAGATTAAAAAAAAAAAAAAAATTAGCTTTGCCCTGTTGGGTTAGAGAACAAGAAAGAGAAAGGAAGGAAGGAAGGAAGGATGGAAGGAAGGAGAAAGAGAGAGAAAGAAAGAAAGAGGAAGGAAGGGAGGGAGGAAGGAAGGACGAGAGGATTCCCTTGCTCTCCGGAAGGGCCAAGGGTCTTGCAGGTCATGGAATGGGAAAACAGATCATCCGGGGCTGGCCTCATTGTCTCCACCTTTTATCCCTCTTCTTCTTTTGGCAATCAAGACATTCTTTTAAATGGTTTTGCTCTTGAATGCTTTTCTGTCTATAGCTAAAAATAGCTTTTGCTGAAAAACAGGAGAAAAAAAAGCCATATCCTGGAAAATTGCATGACTTGGTGTTGCAAAAACCTGTGTTTAGCGATTTGCTGGAACTCCTGTGGTCCGGGACCACAGTAATCATTATAATTTCCCTTAGGAGTAACATGTTAGGAACTGGGTTTAAGAGAGATCTAAGCATTCTGTCTTTCTCTGGTGTCACTGGTAATAATACTATTGAGACACTAACATGCAAGGCATTGTGTAAACCATCTTTGTACTTATAATTTATGAGCTGTTATCATCCTTATTTTGCAAAAGAGATTATTGAGGCTCAAAGAGAGGGAGTAAAATACTCAAGGTCACCTTGGTGGGAAATGTCAGCTGACATTCAAACTCAGGTTCACCTGTCTCCAAGGCCATGGGTTTTGCCATTATGCTGCTAGTCATGGTCAAGTGGAATGACCACTGCCTTCAGCAAGGAAGAATTCTCAGTCTCTCTCCAACATGGTGATTCTTAAAGAACATGATATCAATACCAATTAATTAATAAAGTCACCAATCTCCTTCAGAAAAACCACTGATCAAGAGTGATAACCTTATAAGTGACACATTCTTATTTAATTATAAAAGCTCTGGAGATGGAATCTAATTTCATGCTACGTCTCCTTGGCTTACTTATTACTTTAAAGCAACTGTATCACTGAAAGTATGTAAAAGAGAAATTGCTCCAGGAGCTATAAAAATCTTTAGATGTTTGCATCTAAATAAATTGGCTGTGCCATTAAAGGACAGAAAAGTAAATATTATTAAGCAATCTGTAATTAAAGTATTGATTCTTTCTGCATGAACAAAGAGCAAAAAAAGTATTGATAATTAGGCTAGGAAGATACCAAGGGAAGCACTCAGACCAGTGTTGAACAGTGCATTGTTTTCCAATCAGAAGGCTTCTATTTGAGGAAGAATGATAAAATGACAAGCTAATGTTTCTATTCAGCTGAAAGCTAGAATTATTTTTTGGAGAATTCAGAACTTCCTTCCTTCCTTCTCCTTCCCTCCTCTTCTCCCTCCCTTGCTCCCTGTCTTCACTCCTTTCTTTCTTCCTCCCCTCCCCCCTTCCCCTCTTTCTTCCCCCTTTCCTTCCCACTTTTTTCCTCTTTTCCTTCCTTCCTTCCTTCTTTCCTTCCTTCCTTCCTTCTTTCCTTCCTTCCTTCCTTCCTTCTTTCCTCCCTTCCTCCCTTCCTCCCTTCCTTCCTTTTCTCCTCCTCCTCCTCCTTCTTGGCATTTCTATGAGTTTCTGGAGCTGCAGGAGTAGTAGGGGCAGGAGCACATGGCCCCTTTGTGTTGGAGCAGCTGGAGGGGTCACGAGGCAGGTGGGCTATAGCATCAGACTCTGAGCTCCTTCCACCACAGGCCAAAGAAGCAGTCCCTCCATGGCACAGCCAGCAAATCTTGCATCTGCCTCTTCCCTAATGAGGGAAATTTCTTTCACAGAGAACAAAACATTTCATTTCCCATAAGAATTCTTCAGTGAGTGGCCATAGCAGTGACTTCTAGCAGGTCATTTCCTGTTTTCCTCCTGGGGGGGGGGCTCAGGGTGGGGACGGTGGGAAGCCGTGGAGGGGACAGGAGAGGAGGCAGTGAGTTGCAGAGGAAGGGCAGGCTTTGAATCCCAGATCTGCCCCTGGGTGAGCACCAGCCTTTCATGGCTTTGACTTCCTCACTGAAAAATCAGGGCCGGGGTTCCTCTCTCTGTGGGTTCTTGTGAGCATCCTGTGGAACTTCCCCCAGTGCCAGAGGAGGACGGGAAGATCAGTTGTTCGCTCAGTGTCAATCTCCTCCATCTCCTGTAGACAGCTCCACTTCCTGGCCTGTGCCATGCCCGGTCACTCAGAGTGCTGTGTTCACACAGTGCCCTGCTGATGCTCTCTTGAAAATTTGGACAAGGAGCCCTGCTTTGGGTCTTGTGCTGAGCCCTGCTAATTGTGCAGCAAGTTCTGCCTGTAGCTATCCTTCTTCCTTCTCACAGTGCTGCCAGAGGCTTGTCTGTCCTTACCAGAAGTCTGTGTACTGGGAATTCTTTTCTTTCTTTGAAGACGTCTGGCTGAACTCTTGGTCTGTTAGCCTTCAAAACTGTCATGTCTGCATTCGGATTGGTATGAATGAATTCAGCAGCGTAAACCAAATGGCCATACCACCCGAACCAACTGAACTCCGTAAAACAGTTTTCTTTTAACTGTTACGGTGGTTGTCCAAGGGGCTTCCCTGGGTTTTTCGTGTTCCCACTGGTTGTGTTGAGAACTGAATGTCATGCTTCCATGGAATTCACGCGGCACACATATCTAGCTGATGGTATGAGCAAGGATTTCATACCCTGCAGGTTATGCGGCCCATTTGCAAACTCTCAACTTGATGTCGTGGAAAGATGCTTACCTAATCAGAAAGAAAAAGAAATTAAAAAACACTGTCGAAGGTGGAGCCGAGCGGGAGTGGCTGCATCGAGGGCAGCCTGTGTCTTCAGTGTGTTGATGCAGCTGGGGACAACCAGTGTTTCCAGTGCACTCAAGTGTGGGCCACACATGTTAGGGGACTGGGGAGAGTTCCCAGATGGCACTAGTGGGAGAAGGACCTTCTGGCAGAAAGGGGCCTGATGTATCTCCAGGAACTGCAGAGAGATGCAGTTTCCTATCAGGGGAACTTGGGGGTATGAGATTTCTCTGAGTGACGTGAATCTCTGAAGAATTCATGTGCCTTTCCTGTGGGAGAGGCATGTCTGAGCCCCTGCCAAGCCCTGGGAGCTCTGATGCTAGGCCATCGAGAGAGGATGAGTCAAGTGAGAATTTCCCTGTCTCCTTCCTTCCCCAAGCTCTGACACTGATGTTGTTAGCTACCTTGGGCAGCAAGGCAGATGGAATCATACCAGGGAAAGATGGAGAGCCAGGGAAGCACCTGGTGAAACTCCTCACCCCTCTTTGTCACCCCTAGCTACCAGTCAGCAACATGCCTGAGCTGGAGGAAGGGAGTTCCATTTTAATTAAGAATGAAGCTGTTGAATATTACAGGGAGCTGGACATATTTATTACTGAGCTGAGAGTGGGTTTGTGCCTTAAAGTCACTGGGGACTCTGTGTGCCCACCAAGCACATTGTGGTAACTTGGGGGTTGCCCAGTGGGGTGTGTGGCACAGACTGTGTCAGGGGGTTTGAATGAGTGGGGGACAGGGGGAAGTAGGCCTATGATCACATCCCAGAATCCTGCTTCATCAGTGAATTGGTCACACAAACAGGACTTCAGCCCCCGCGATGGGTCAGAAGTTAGGGTGAAGACGTCACGTGCCACTCGGTAATCCTCACAGCAGATCTGTGAGGCACGCAAGCAGTCAGCCTGTACTTACTGGCTCTACCAGATGCAAGTCCCTCAGCCTGACCAGACTGTAAGGCTCAGTTTGCTCCAACCTTTAAACACAGCTGTCGTGTTGGATGCCACCACCCTACAAACAACGCATGACCTTTTCCAGAAGTCTTTGCAATTGGAACATCCTTATTTTGTGGCTTCTTTCATAGAGCACGAGGAGGATGGCTGAGGATCGTCAGGGATGCCCAGCTTCTTTGCCACGAGGCTCAGCTGGGTTCAGGGCCACTGGAACAATCAGTTTGCATGGCAGGGGCCGTACTTTCTGTCTCTTTCTATTAAGTCCAGATTTAACTGGCAGGATCAAGCTGGAGCCTTTCTGCCCATCATAGTAGGCAGCATGCCATCCCAGCAGGTGGGCACCGTGGGGTGTGTGCCAGGGTAGCATGAGGTCCGAGGAGTATGGTCTAGACACCTGTCACCGAGCATCAGCACAGCCCCTAGGGCTGAGCCCCTCCCATGTGATGGTGGGGGCTGAGCGGTGAAGCCCTCTGGCCCCGAGGCATGACCAGTCCCCCACCCTCCATCTTCTCCCCAGGCAGCTGCTGCTTCTTGCTCCCAGGGACACTCCTGGTTGCATTTTTTTTTTTTTCCTCTTTGCTCATTGTGAAAAGGTTATCCATGCACATCGCCTCTTGAGGGGGCTGCCAGGACCAAACCCTGGCAAGTCACTAGCTGTTCCCTTCATGGCCAAGCAATCATGGGCTTGTTTCTGCATTATGGAGCCATCCATTTTCATTCACTCACTAGTGAGAAATCTCTCCCACCCCAAACTGTTGCTGGGCCTGTTCTCAGCTGCACATCCTCAAGTGAGCTCTATCACGATCGGTGGGTGAGTTCGGCTCAGTTTGGGCCAAAGCAGTTACTTTCCTTAATATCAGGAACTCTGTCTTTGCTGCGCATGTTTGAAGCCATTAATATAATATTCTCGGTACTGAGGCATAGTACCCAGTACCCCACTTACAACTGGGCCTCCAACAATTGTTCTTACAGAGGTGAGGTTTGTGTTACTTGTCAAGGGGCTGTCCCAGACACTTTTTGTTTCTTGCTTAGCGTCCGCTATAAGATCTGGGAGGGGCGTTCCTTTTGACCCAAGAATTTGAAAAACAAAAAAACAAAATCCAACCAAACATGTTGCTTTATTTTATATTCAAGTAGCTGTTAAGTTCTTCTCTCATGAAAATGTAAATTGGATGTATATACTTTTAAAGATTTTATTTATCAACTTAGCGAGAGAGAGCATGAGTTGGGGAGAGGAGCAGGGAGAGAGGGAAAAGCAGATTCCCTGCTGAGCAGGGAGCCCAAGGTGGGACCTGATCCCAGGACCCTGGGATCATGACCTGAGCCAAAGGCAGATGCTTAACTGACTGAGCCACCCAGGAACCCCTGTAAATTGAATAATTCACATACTATTTCTTCTTGCTTTGACTGCCAGGAAGCCCAACCCTAAATTGCACACTACTTTTAATGCGCAGCACAACAAACGCTCTTTCCCTTGGTACTGTTATTCTGTTCTATCAATTTTTCTGATTCTGATTTTTTAAAAATTGTATTTCTATGCTAGTCTACCAAGTTTGTGTATATAGTAAGTGCCACAAGTGCTTTATGGAAGTGGTGGTGGGGAATATATAAGTATAAATAGTAGGATGTAAAGATGGGTCTCTTTCCATCTCCGCTTCTTTTTTGAGACACAAAGGCAATAGGTGACACATTCTGCAAAGACACCTTGCAAAAACTTTCAAATAGCTGGTGAAGAGCTGGCTGCCTGGTTCTTGAACTCTGCCCCGGATTAAGATGTGAAAGTGTTCAGGGAGACATGGCAGAGGTAGTGAGAAGGTTGAGGAAAGGGATTTCTCTGCCGACAGTTCCACCTCTCTTTGCCCCCATTTGGCAGGTAGTTGTTCTCCCTCAACGTCAGGTCAAGTTAGGAGAGGGGCTCAGTAGGACACTTGGCGAGTCTGACCTATGTCCTCTACAGCAGGGGGCGCTGTGACTTCCTCCTTGTCCCTGTGGACATGGCCTGTGGTCAAATTGTCAGCGGCAACATGGGATCTAAAGAGGGTGGCAGCAGTAAGGCAATCATGCCTTCCAGAATATTCAGCATATAGGTTGTGAGACGGTTTCTCATAAACAAGGAGACAGTGGACTTCCTGAACACAGGGCTGGCCCAGAGCCATTTTATATCTTACCCCAAGGGACCCCCTGAGGGAGTGATGGATCCCCCTAGAAAGAGTCAGTGAGGTGGGTGCGCAGACACCCAGAAACCCGGGCAGGCTTGGCCAGGTAGAGGGCAAGATAGTGGCAAGGCCATACGACCTGTGAGCAAAGAAGTCATGATAGTCCTCTTGAGAGGGGAGGCAGCTCTAAAACTTGACTGGCCAGAGAGGGCAAAGCCATCCTATGACAACACAGAAGCACATCTTTCCTGTCCTCCTTCCCTCTCTTTCCCCTCCACCGTGAGGGCAAGGAGGGGGCTCCCAACCTGGCTCCAATGGGCAAGCAGCAGGGGCTTTCAAGGACGGACAGAAAAGAAGGCCTCCTTCTCCCACTCCCCACCCCCACTACATCCTTTCTGGGACCCAGGAAGAGTTACTATTCACCCAGGTTCCAAATTTTGCTTCTTTTATGGGACTGAGCATTCCTGGAACATTTTATCACCAAAGACAGCTCGGAAAATTCTTTAGACAGCCTACACTTTTAGTCCAGGGGCAGGGACTCTCCAAGTGCATGAATTGGACAAGAAGCAGTAGGAGGCAAAAGTAACATTTGGTTTTTGATGTTATCTCAGGAGGCCTGTGTTATTAGAATGCTGACTTTATAGACGACTTCCATCTCCAAAAAGCCATATAAAATCTGGATCAGGAATTGAGCCAGGCCAGTCTTCCTGGCCCCACATCAATGAATTTGCTTTTAGAGTTTGTGACATCAAGGCTCAGCCTTAGGCAAAAAGTATTCTTTGATTCTTTCCTGCCTTGCCTCTCCTGACCCTTCCAATTTCCTCTCTCACCTTTTGTTCCCTCTCCCCAGGCATCTCCACAGTGGCCAAGGTGGCTGGAGGCCCCAGCTGTCTGGGCCATCTCACCTCTGGGTGAAGACTGGTCCAGCTAACACTAAGTCTCGGGGCTGGGTAGATATTCACGAGGCACCAAAGCCAACTATTCATTCCACCATTGTGCTGTGGGTTCTGGTCACTGTCCCTTCATCTCACCAGCCAGGAGGTTTTGGGATATTGTTTGTCATCCCCGCCTGAAGGACAGGCCTGTGGTACAGCCTTGGCTTCAGCTGACTCCTGGGTGCATATGCTCGGGGGGCACTGTGTGGGCTGAGCCCACAGAGACCTGCCACCGCAGGGAGGGTCTCTCAGAGGTGTGGTTCAGCTCCTGGCTTGGGTAATGTTTCTGCATGGCCCTCCTGGGCCCAGTGCCTCAGCCAAGAAGTGGGCATGGGATGCTTCTGGAATATGGGCTGGATTCAGCTGTCTTTGGCCCTGACTTCATTATGTTTCTGGGATCTTTACCATCCCCACCCCCCATTAAGATAGTCAGTGGTCAACAAAATTGGACAGTCAGTGTGACATTTGTCTGTGAGTGCCCCATCTCTTGTTCTGGATTCTTCTCTACCTTTTAGCAGTTTCTCCCACAACTAACTCACATCCCAGTGTAGTTACATCCCATCCAGCCAAGAAAGGACAGCTCTGGCAAATCTAACCCTACAAAAGTCCCTGACAAAAGGGATCCACACGTGGATTCTCAATACACTCTGTGGTCTTCCCATGTGAGCACGACGCCCAGGGCTCCCTTCCTCTGAGGGGCTTCTCACCTTGTCTGCCTGGCCAACATTCTGGCATTCTAACAATATTCTAGTTGGTTGTCATTCTACCTTGAAGATCCTCCCTCACTAGGGGCTGTCCACTCTGTACTTTGCACATTATGAAGCATTGTGGATATTGCACTGTTTTTTTTGAAAGATTTTATTTGTTTATTTGAGAGAGAGCAGAAGCAAGGGACAGAACATGAGCAGAAGGGGAGGGGCAGAGAGAGAGGGAGAAGCAGACTCCCCTCTGAGCAAGGAGCCCGATGCGGGGCTAGATCTCAGGACCCTGACATCATGACCTAAGCTGAAGGCAGACGCTTAACTGACTGAGCCACCCATGTGCTCCAATATTATGCTGTTTTGTAAACACTGATTTGCCTGCCTGGTCCCCATTGGAATGCTAGCTTCGCAAGAGAGCCACATTTCTTGTTCATTTCATCCCTTCACCTAGCACAGGGTGGGCACTAGTTCATGTTTCCTACTCTACACTTTGGTGTTAGAGAACTTCCTGTAGGTTTCCGTAGATTATTTCATTTTAAGAGAGCGGAGAAAGTGCTGAACCTGAAGGAACGCGATACTAAGGTCTGGATCTTGGCAACTTCAAGGGACGTATATTGGAGAAGTGTGGGGAATTCCTAATTATATAGCTTTTCTAATTATATAGCTTAGGACAACATATAAAGAACTCTTTATTTATTGTAAGATTGAAAATTAGGGTACTCTGTCACATCTTCTTTAGGAGAAAAACTCATACAAGTTGGTATCGATCCTATTAGGATTTATAAGCAAAATATGCTTTTGTTTGAGGAAAGAACTGAAGGGGAGCTGGTTTCCTAATACTTTACACATCCTTGGAAGGAAACTTGCTCAGGAAATTTGACGATGGAAGTGTTCTTAGGGACGTTGTCTCTGTAAATCGGAGCTCTCTGGGAATTTTTCTAGAAAGTGCGGGGACAGACTTCAAATCATTGTGAAAGGGCTGAGGTGACATCACTGCGTTAATGGAAGGATTTTCACAATCACATCCCAATCATGAGCGGCATGTTAATCTCTTATTCCAAGAACGGGCTGCTCTTCTGTTTCACATAATGATTTTCCATTTTGGGTGGAAGTGTACATATAGGGGAGAGCAAAACTGAGAACTCTCTGACTGCTAGAAAGTGACCAGCATTTGGTGTAACTCACAAGGCGCCCGTGATTGTTGCTACCCAGCAAGAGGCAAGAAGTGTGTATTGATTGGTTCTATTTCAAGACGGCTTCTGTAAACTTGAAATAAGCCACCTCCGAACAGAGTTATTGATGCTGTGATAGTTATTCCCCCCCTTCAAGATGGTGTGTTTGGTTATGTGAGTGCCCAAAGAAATGCAACAGGAGAGCAATGGAGAAAGGGAACTAGTGTTAGGAAATGCCCATGACGATGAAGAGAGGAAGCTTGATGGAAGAAGTGGGGATTGGGCAGGGAGGGGAAGAGGGCAGGCCTGGGTTCCATCTTGCTGGGTCTCAACTTACTTGCAGCTTCCCTCCTTCCCTCCTGTGCTCCCTCAGCATACCTGGGCCAAGGGACTCCAGCCTGCCTTCACACAGAGCCTCCCGGGGATCCCAGCCCTGGGGGTGTGGGGGTGTGGGAGGGGATGTTTTGTTGCCATAGGAACAATGACCTGACCTGAATTGTGTAGTTCCTCTTGTGTGGGCCCAGTGTAGCCCCACTTCCCAGACGGGGGAGAGCCCAGATCCTTGATTGACATGCTCAGGAATGCTGTTCCTTCCCCAACCCAGGAAGCATTCACTCCAGCTAAATAAAGCCATTAGATGGGTCACTTCATTGTTTGAGCCAAGTGGATAATTCTCTAGCCCTGAAAGAACAACCACTTCGGGTTTATGTTCTATTTCACACAACGTTCTGGGTTTATAAGTTAGAGTGTTAATTAAAATTTTATTACTTGATATAAATCGATGTTTCTAAGTGCCTTCTATAAATGTAAGGCCTTCGGAAAAAAAAAAAAGTTTCCACACCAGCCTCGAAGCTTCCCTGCTTGGCATCCAGAGGCACTGGACCACTGCTAAGTTGAAATTTCCTTTTGAGGGGATTGGATGAGTCCTATCCTGACATTTGACTGGCAGCTTCTCTCCTGAGAAAAGTGGGGGCAGCCAGTGTAAGGATCGATTAGTGGGGCTGGGGTTTTGAGCCTGCCTCTCTCCTGCCAAAATAACTACCTATTTCTAAGGGAATGAGTGGTTAGAAATATTGCAGTGGCCTGAGCAGCATCCACCTGGCGGGGCACCCCTCAGGGGCTGTGCAGCTGTCTCCAGCTTTCCCTTTTGGGGGGAGACTGCTGTCTCCATCCTCAGGGACACCTGGCCCAAATCTTCCATTGGATGTATGCGGTTTCCTAGCCTGGGAGCAGGCTGCTGGGGCCGCTCACCTGAGGTTTCCATATTCAGCTGCTTTTGAAGCCATTCAGAAGTGAAGACAATGCTGATGCTGGCAGAGAGTATATTTTAATCTTCAGGGTTAAAAAAAAAATACCCCAGGCATCTACACTGATTAAAGCACATGTTTTTGAGGTAGGGGAAGAATTGCAACTGGCTCATTAGGAACCACACCAGAGGTTCAACAGCTCCAGGAAAGTTCCCAGCCTTTATTTGTTATGAGGCCCTTGAGATTGATCTGAGTACCCAAACTGTGTCAGTTCTTGGAGTGTTAGCACTTTCCCCCGCCGTGCCAGGATCTCCTTGTTGGCCTCTCTTTGGGGGTCTTAGGATGGCTCAAAAAAGATGAGGTCCCACTGGCTCACAAGTCTTAGGGATTTCACTGGTATCTGTATGTCTATTTGGGCATCAGAGGTGGAAGGCATGGCACTCTCTTGTCTAGCTCCCCATTGGAATTTTGGATATTTCTCAGACACCGCCCCTGCCCCCCCACCACATACCCCCAGCTTCAAGTCCCTTCTAATATTATCACAGCAGGGAATCTGCCAGTGGAGGTCAGCCTGTCTGTGACTGTCACTTGTCACATACTAATCCTGGGGACTCCCCTCTTCTCCCCTCTTCTTATGAGCTCCTGGCATCTTGAGGTATTCACTCTGACATCTGGGACTTGAGTACCCCAATGCATTATTAGACAAATAATCTGAGTCACACAGATTACAGACCAATGAAATGAAAAGCGAAATATTCGGAGACATAAGGGCTTGTTATCCTATGTGGCTCTATTAATGGTAAGAATTTGCAGAGTGACATTTGGTAAACTTGCTTCGTCCCCTGAGCAACTTTGATTCTGCATTCTTGGTTCTGGACTATGTCTCCCCAGGTCTGATGGAGCCCCACACACCACTGGTACCATATTGAGGCTCTGCAGTCAGTGGGTTCTCACAAGACCACTCCCTGGGGGTCACTTGTGCACATAATGACTGTGTACCAGTGACCATTCTCCTTTCCTTCTTGGGCCCATAGACATTACACCTCTGTGCCCCTTGCAGTTAGCTTGTGACTATTTCTGGACAAAGAGACAAAAGTGGGCACATGTGTGTTCACCTGGGCTGAGTCCCTGAGAAGCCCATGTGTGATTCTTTGAGTGTCTTCTTCCCCTGCTATAATAAGCTTGCAAGACTCCCATGGAAATGTGGAGCCCTGCAATCAAAGGACCCTGGATTGTCAAAGTCCTAGAGGACCACCCAAACCCACATGGAACTGAGCGAGAAACAAAATTCTGTTGTGCAAAACCATTGAGATTTGGGGGTTCTTTGTTACTACAGCCTATGCTTGTCCTATCCTGACAGCTGTCTTTAAAATGTGCCATGGTATGGGGAGGTGCCTGTGTGTGGGAGTGAGCAGGTGGATGAAAGATAGATGGGACCCACAGGAATGAGTCTTCAATGAACGGTCCACCTATGGATGAAGATGATGACCCATGCTCAGAAGGGCTTGATTTCTCACTAGGACTCAAGGGAACCTATCACCGAGAAGTGAGTGTCTTGGAGCAGAAATCCAAAGGAGTAGGAGGGCTGTATACTGGAGTTTAAAGCAGAAAAACGTGTGATGTATATAGAGATTTGGACTCATCTGTGATATTTGTTTTGTAAGAAATGGAACAATTCTTTGTTTCAAAGTCACATTAAGTCCAGTTTGAGCCACCACTTGGAACCATCCTTGGATGGTACTTTAGGCCCATGTTCACATTGTCGTTGGGCCTTCTCATTTAATGCAGTTGGATTTGGCTTCAAATTGCCACTGCCTTTGCTTGAAGGTTTCCTTGGGTGACCAGAGCCAGCTCTATCTGCTGCAAATGTCCAAATTAACACCCTCTGAGAGTGTCTCTTAGCCAGTGGTGAGGGGTGTTGGTGCATAAGTACACTCAGAGTCCCTCCACTGGACCGTGTTCCAGTTGCCCACAGGGGCAGCTGGAGTGGTGATGAACCTTTCATTGACTGTCTTCCCTGCCTCGACTTACTTCTCCACTTCCTTCCTGGGGTGTCCTGGGCCACTTCTAAAATCAACTCATTGCACTCAAATTCTTATTTCAGGCTGTACTTCTGGGGGAACCCCAACAAAGGCAATTCTTTTTTATTTTTTATTTAAGATTTTATTTATTTGGAAGACAGAGAGAGAGAGAGAGAGAGAGAATGAGCAAACACATAAGGAGGGAGAGGGGTGGAGGGAGAGGGAGAAGCAGGCTGCCAGCTAAGCAGGGAGTCCGATGAGGGGCTTGATCCAAGGACCCTGGGATCATGACCTGAGCTGGAGGCAGATGCTTAGCTGACTGAGCCACCCAGGTGCCCTGAACAAAGACAATTTTTTTTGAGGACTGTTCATGTCAGTTGAATTGGAGAGAAATAAGGAAAAAGGATTTTGCATATTTTTGCATTGGAAAAGAATTATCATTGTAAATATTGGCTTACATTGGCTTTGTACTTCATAATTTGTAAAGTCCTCTTTTAAAAAAGATTTTATTTTATTTATTTATTTTAGAGAGAGAGCACGTGCATGAGCATGCATGAACAGGAAGAGGGGCAGAAGGAGAGGGAGAGGGAGAGGGAAAGAATCTCAAGCAGACTCCATGCTGAGCATAGAGCCCAACTTGGGGCTTGATCCCATGGCCCCGAGATCATGACCTGAGCCAAAAACCAAGAAGCAGACACTTAACTGACTGAGCCACCCAGGCGCCCCTGT
Organism: Enhydra lutris kenyoni; assembly: GCF_002288905.1. NCBI lineage: Eukaryota > Metazoa > Chordata > Mammalia > Carnivora > Mustelidae > Enhydra > Enhydra lutris. Next base: position 106,229,018 of record NW_019154085.1, read on the forward strand.
AAAGTTCTCTTAAATATGATTGACATAATTTATTTGAGGTAGATTTTGTTTTCCCAACTTTACAGAACTGTTAGAAGTTCAGAGAGAAGGTAAGTGACTTCACCCAAACTAAAAAGTAGTGAATTTGCAGCCTGCGTCTCTTTGGGGATATACCATGGAGTGTGGGGAATGTGAAACAGAAGAGGAATTCCAAGCATTGGGTACTTTGTCACAGGCCATGGGTCTGACTGCCCCTTCCCCACTGAGCAGAGTTCAGCTGCTCTTTTCCATTCAGCCTTGGGGATGGAGTTTTGGGGAGAGCTGGTTCAGCATAAAGTAGGCCTGGGTTGTACCCCATTCAGCGTAAGTCCTTTCATGACGTTCTGAAGGACCTTTCTCTAGATGGCTTTACTTCAAGCCTTCCCAGCATTTTAGTCTTAATTTTATAACAAACGCTCTTACACTTGGCTCCTGGATTTTAATTTAGAATATATGGCCTTTTTATTTGGTTTGCTAGGGTTGCCATGACAAAATATTATGGACTGGATGGTTGAAATGACAGACATTTATTTTCCCCAGTTCTGGAGGCTGGAAGTCCAAGATCAAGTTGTCTGTAGGTGAGTTCCTTCTGAGGCCTCTCTCCTTGGCTGGTAGACAGCCACCTTCTTCCTGTGTCCTACATGGTCTTCCCTCTGTGTGTGTCTGTGTCCTTGTCTCCTCTTCTTATAAGGACACCAGTTATTTGGGATTAAGACCCATCCAGATGACCTCATATTACCTAATTACCTCTTTAAAGGCCCAAATAGAGTCACATGCTGTGAACCAGGGTAAGGATATTAACATGGTAATTTTGAAAGAACACAGTTCAGCCCACAAACAGTTTCTATACCTTTGATCAGGGACTGAAAAATTTAATTCTGAATGGAAGTTTGACCTTACCTTTCCTATCAATCTTATTGGGTTGGAAGACCCTTGACAGCATTTTTTCATTACCTTCTAATTTTTTTAAATGTAGTAGATGGCAATTATGCACCTGCCATGTGTCAATTTCAGCAACTGAAAGAGGACGTGGCTAAATGCAGGCTGTGCTATAATGGGAGAAGGAGGCCCTGTGATTTAGTGTGGCTAGAATCATGCTGGCGGGTATGCAAGGACAAGAGCATTTTTCCTCTTCCCTCTCTCCCCCAGGTCTGGAGGATGTCCTACGAACAACAGCCCTCTAAATGTAGCTGGTTGCTGGCCTGCCCATATGCCTTCCTGCCAAACAAGGTATTTTAGCTCCTTTCCACCATGAGCCAGGGTCAGCAGAAGGGAGGCTCTTGAGCTGCCAAGAGAAGTTAGATGTGGAAGGAACTGCTCCCGGGAGCTGTAGGCGAGGCCTGAGGCTAGCAGCTTAATGGGGCTGCAATAAGGACTGGGCTGCCGGCCTGGGTGCCTTTTAGCTTCCAGGGCCGGTGAAGATTCACGGACGGGGAGAATAAAAGCCACAACATGGCTCTGGAAGGGCGTGTTGGACATCAGAAGAATGAAGCGGGATTTTCTCTTGGGGAGTATGCCGCTCTGATTGCATATTTAGGGTCAGCCGGAGTCGAGAGGCCTGTATAAGGTCAGGAAAACGGAAACACTAGGTACTTCACAAAGGGAATTTAATATGGGCAGTTGTTTGTACAGGTCTTTGGAGGGCTACAAAAGCGTGAACAGGAAACCTTGAGATAGGGCAGAGTGAGTATGTAGCAAGCACTGTGCACCGCTAAGAATGCGGGAGTAAAGGGAGAGAATGGGGTGATCTGTATCCAGTAAGTCAGATAAGGGGCTTGCACAGTGTGTCCGGCCCCACTTCAGCTGCTCTCCCAGGAGCATGGATTGAGGCTTGCAGAACTGGGTGCTCTCCGTCGGAGCGGATGCTTTGGTGCCTTAGGAGCTCAGAGGAGAGCCCCCAGCAGCTCAAACCTCTAAGAAGACAGCCCTGCCTGGCACCTGGAGGGACCCCACTGTGACTGGCTCTGTATGCTCCAGCATGTATTGGGGATGTGGAGCCAACTTCTGCTGCTGGAACCAGGGCCAGTCCTGGCAGAACCAGCAAGCAAAAGGGTGGAGCAATTTCTGCTCCCCACTCCTGTCCTCCAGTCTCAGTGGCACAAGGCAGAGGAAAGAAGGTAGGTTCTGAAGCAAAAGCTGGTTCCTTAGGAAGTGGCACAGGCATGAACCAGTTTAGCTTTGGAGCTGAGTGCCTGGACTTGTTGCCTTGGAGGATGGAGTCTCTGTCACTCAAGGTCAATGCCCCTGGGTATCAGAATCTCTATGTGAAGGTCAGCATATGAAGGAGTTTTCTGGTGCTGTGAGAAGAGTGTGGATTTAGGAGTCACATTGGTGTGGGTTTCCATCCTACCTACTGCTACCCAATGAGGCGAAGCTGTGTATGGCATCCAGTGCCTCAAAGCTCTGTCTTCCTTTACATCATATGATCCTTATGCTTCCTGTGCAAGAAAAGTTGGGTTAGAGACAAGTGTGAAATGCTTGGCAGAGTGTCCTTTCTAGATGCTCAGGGGTGGGTACTTTCTGTTCACTTGTCTTCACACTTGCCACACTGTACAATTCAAACTCACACCCCATCTGAGCTCAGACTGGCTTGAGGGGTGCAGCCATGGATCACTGTCCTTGTGGACCCAAAGATGACTTATTATTTTTTTAAAGGATTATTTATTTATTTGACAGACAGAGATCGCAAGTAGGCAGAGAGGCAGGCAGAGAGAGAGGAGGAAGCAGGCTCCCAGCCAAGCAGAGAGCCCGATGCGGGGTTCGATCCCAGGACCCTGGGATCGTGACTTGAGCCAAAGGCAGAGGCTTTAACACACTGAGCCACCCAGTCTCCCCCAAAGATGACTTATTGAGCAGATTTCTTGGTTGTCTTTGTCAGGCAGAGGTTTTTCCCTTAGAAGAAACACAGGGGAGATGTAGGGGGACTGAGGGGAGGCCTGTTCTGTTGGGTGGCATCAATTCTCCTTATCATAGTCAAATGTCAGAAATCCTCCAAGAGAATAAGGCTGGGTCTCACAGTCTCTGTAGAATGAACAGCATGATTCTTTTTCCTAGGTAATTAGGCTTTTATCTGATCCTAAGCTCCTTAGTTGTAAGGAAAAAAAAAAACCCAAACCATCCTGAGGCACTACATTTTTTTTTTTGCATTTTAAAAAGTTATTATTCTTATTATAATATAATAATTATATTATCTCAGTTTTTCCCCACTGAGAATGACATTTGCTGTGGGTTTTTCATAGATGGTTTTTATGATATTGAGATATTTACCGTCTATCCCTACACTGTGAAGAGTTTTGATCAAGAAAGGATGCTGTACTTTGTCAAATGCTCTTCCAGAATCTATTGAGAGTATCATATGGTTCTTGTTCTTTCTTTTATTAATGTATTATATCACATTGATTTGTGGATGTTGAATCAAACTTGCAACCCAGGAATAAATTTTACTTGATTGTGGTGAATAATCCTTTTAATGTACTGTTATATTCTATTGGTTATTATTTTGGTGAGAATTTTTGCATTCATGTTCATCAGGGGTATGGTCTGTAATTCTTTTTAATGGGGTCTTTGGCTGGTTTTGGAATCAAGGTAATATTGGCCTCATAAAATGAGTTTGGAAGTTTTCCTTCCATTTCTATTTTTTGAAACAGTTTCAGAAGACTAGGTATTAATTCCTTAAATGTTTGGTAGAATTCCCATGGGAAGCTGTCTGGCCCTGGGCTCTTGTTTGTTGGGAGATGTTTGATGACTGCTTCAATCTCCTTACTGGTTATGGGTCTGTTCAGGTTTTCTATTTCTTCCTGGTTCAGTTTCGGTAGTTTATGTGTCTCTAGGAATGCATCCATTTCTTCCAGATTGTCAAATTTGCTGGTGTATAGTTGCTCATAATATGTTCTTATAATCGTTTGTATTTCTTTGCTGTTGGTTGAGATCTCTCCTCTTTCATTCATGATCTTATTAATTTGGGTCCTTTCTCTTTACTCTTTGATAAGTCTGGCCAGGGGTTTATCAATCTTATTAACTCTTTCAAAGAAGGAGCTCCTACGTTCATTGATCTGTTCTACTATTCTTTTGGTTTCTCTTTCTTTGATTTCTGCTCTGATCTTTATTATTTCTCTTCTCCTGCTGGGTTTAAGCTTTCTTTGATGTTCTTTCTCCAGTTCTTTTAGGTGTAGGGTTAAGTTGTGTACTTGAAACCTTTCTTATTTCTTGAGAAAGGCTTGTATCGCTATATACTTTCTTCTCAGGACCACTGTGTCCCAAAGATTTTGAACAGTTGTGCTTTCATTTTCATTTGTTTCCATGAGTTTTTAAAAATTCTTTAATTTCTGGTTGACCCATTCATTCTTTAATAGGATACTCTTTAGCCTCCATGTATTTGAGTTCTTTCCAACTTTTCTCTTGTGGCTGAGTTCTAGTTTCAAAGCATTGTGGTCTGAAAAAATGCAGGGAATGATCCCAATCTTTTGGCACTAGTTGAGACATGATTTGTGACCCAAGATCTGATCTATTCTGGAGAATGTTCCATGTGCACTACAGAAGAATGTGTATTCTCTTATGTTGGGATGGAATGTTCTCAATGTATCTGTGATGTCCATCTGATCCATTGTGTCATTTAAAGCCTTTATTTCCTTGTTGATCTTTTGCTTAGATGATCTGTCCATTTCAGTGAGGGGAGTGTTAAAGTCCCTTACTATTATGATATTATTGTTGATGTGTTTCTTTTATTTTGTTATTAATTGGTTTATGTAATTGGCTTCTCCTATGTTAGGAGCATAGATATTTAAAGTTGTTAGATCTTCTTGTTGGTCAGATCATTTAAGTATGATATAGTGTGCTTCCTCATCTCTTATTATAGTCTTTGGCTTAAAATCTAACTTCTCAGATATAAGGATTGCCACCCCAGCTTTCTCTTGATGTTCATTAGCTTGGTAAATTGTTTTTCACCCCCTTACTTCAAATGTGGGTCTAAAAAGAGTTTTTTTGCAGACAGGATATTGATTTTTTTTTTTTTAATCCATTCTGAAACCTGTGTCTTTTGATTGGGGCTTTTAGCCCATTTACATTCAGGGTAACTATTAAAAGATATGAATTTAGTGCAATTGTATTGCCTGTAAGGTGACTGTTAGTGTATTTTGTCTCTGTTCCTTTCTGGTCTGTTACTTTTAGGCTCTCTCTTTGCTTAGAGGACCCCTTTCAATATTTCCTGTAGGGCTGGTTTGGTATTTACAAATTCTTTTAGTTTTTTTTTGTCCTGGAAGTTTTTTTTAATCTCCCCTTCTATTTTCAATGACAGCCTAGCTGGATATAGTATTCTTGGCTGCATATTTTTCTCATTTTGTGCTCTGAATATATCATGCCAGTCCTTTCTGGTCTGCCAGGTCTCTGTGGATGGGTCAGCTGCCAACTGAATATTTCTACCATTGTATGTTACAGACTTCTTGTTCTGAGCTGCTTTCAGGATTTTTTCTTTGCCACTGAGACTTGTAAGTTTTACTATTAGATGACAGGATGTGGACCTATTTTTACTGATTTTGCGTGGGGTATTCTGTGCCTCCTGGATTTTGATGCTTGTTCCCTTTGCCATATTAGGGAAATTCTCTGCTATAATTTGCTCCAATATACCTTCTGATCCTCTCTCTCTTCTTCTGGGATCCCAATTATTCTAATATTGTTTCATCTTATGGTATCACTTATCTTTCAAATTCTCCCCTCACAGTCCAGTAGTTGTTTATCTCTGTTTTTCTCAGCTTTTCTTATTCTCCATCATTTGGTCTTCTATATAACTAATTCTTTCTTTTGCCTCATTTGTCCTAGCAGTAAGAGCCTCCATTTTTTATTGCATCTCATTAATAGCTTCTTTGATTTCAACTTGGCTGGATTTTAGTTCTTTTATTTCTCCAGAAAGGGATTCTCTAGTATCTTCCATGCTTTTATCAAGCCCAGCTTGCACCTTGATAATCGTCATTCTGAATTCTAGATCTGACATCTTACCAATGTCTATATTGATTAGGTCCCTAGCCCATCAGTACTCTCTTGTTCTTTTTTTTTTTGAGGTGAATTTTTCTACCTTGTTATTTTATCTAGATAAAAATAGATGAATGAGGGAACAAAATACTAAAAGGGTAGCAATGACTCCAGAAAAATATGCACTAACCAAATCAGGAGAGACCTGAAATTGGGGGGGGGGAGAATAAAAGAGGAAAAAAAATATATAACATATGTATATATATTATATAAAACTGGTATATATGAGAATATATGAATATATGTATGTGTGTGTGTGTATGTATGTGTATATATATATATATCGGACTGGTGAATAGAACAGAGCCACACACTTGATTTGTAGTGTATTTTGGTCTGTTAGAAGAAACTGCCTTCCAAAATTTTAAAGAAAGAAAAACCTGTATGTATACAAAAAGGAAGGCTAAATACAATGAAGGGATAGAATTTGATTATAACAATGAAAATGAAAAAAGATTTTTAAAAAGTTATTGATAAGATAAAATAGTTAAAAAACATTAAAATAGAAAAGAGGAAAAATTAGAAAAATAGAATAAGAAAAAAATTAAATTAAAAAAAACTAACTTTGAAAGACTAAAGAATCATGGGGAAAATGCTATGAATTTTGTGTTGCTTTCCCCTAGTTCTGGAGTTCCACAGTTCTCATTGATTAGTAAACTTGGTCTTGGCTGGATGTTCTTGCTGATCTTCTGGGGGAAGGGCCTGTTGCAGTGATTCTCAAATGTCTTTGCCTGAGGCAGAATTGCATCATCCTTGCCAGGGGCCAAGCTAAGTAATCTGTGCAGTTTTGCTCTTGGTAGCTTTGTTCCCTGAATGCTTTCTGTAGAGCTTTAGAGGACAAGAATGAAGATGACAGCCTCCCAACCTCTGGCCCACAGGAGCTGAGAGCTCGAGGCCCCAGTCCTCACTGTGCCCTCAGAGTAAAGGAGTTAATCACTCCCATCTCCCCAGTCTCTGGCCGCATTCCAAGCTCACCTGGACTGTGACCGAGTGTTTCTATCTCTGGCACATGGCCCCGTTTGGAGTCTCTAAACGCAGCAGATTCCTGCTGTGCATTCCTGTGCTGCTCCTCCCAGAAAAGGAAGGAGGGGGTGTCCCTGGATCTGCTACTTGTGGGCTTCCTGCTTGAAGAGCAATGGTCTGACTGTGCCTTGGATCATGGTTTAAGGTAACCTTGAGCTGAGAGCTCACTCCTTGGCTCCATCTCTGCAGCCAGCTTCCCTGCTTTAATACCTGGCAACTCTGCCACACTCAGACACGCCCGGTCTTTCTGTGACCCCATGGGTCCTGAGACCACAATGTCCCTGTGAGGGCTCCACCCCTGCTTCGTAGCCTCTGGAGTGAAGTCCCTCAGTGGAGCAGACTTCTAGAAGTTCCAATTTTGTGTTTGGGGCTCTACCACTTGCCAGGAGCCAGCCCCTCCTGCTGTGGTCTCTCTTCCCGAATGTTGCCTGGGATTCACTTCTCTGCACGTCCTACCTTCCGGAAAGTGGTTGCTTTACTGTTCCTAGAATTGCTGGTCTTCTTCTCTTCGATCTCCTATTGAGTTTGTAGGTGTACAGAATGGTTTGATAACTATCTAGTGGAACTTCTAGAACGCAATGATATTAGATCTTCTACTCCTCCACCATCTTGCTCCTCCCTCTTGAGGTACTACATTTTAATTCTAATATTTAAAAAAGATTTTATTTATTTATTTGAGTGAGAGAGACAGAACATGAGTGAGGGCAGAACATGGAATCACTGAACAGGGAGCCTGATTCGGAGCTCAACCCCAGGACCCTGGGATCATGACCTGAGCCAAAGGCAGATGCTTAACTGACCGAGCCACCCAGTTGCCCCTAATTTTCATTTTTTTTAAAGATTTTTTTATTTATTCATTTGACAGATAGAGATCACAAGTAGGTAGAGAGACAGGCAGAGAGAGAGGAGGAAGCAGGCTCCCCATTGAGCAGAGAGCCCGATGCGGGGCTCCATCCCAGGACCCTGGGATCATGACCTGAGCCGAAGGCAGAGGCTTTAACCCACTGAGCCACCCAGGCGCCCCCTTAATTTTCATTTTTAACATGTGGTTTGAAAGCCCAGTTGGCAGCATATTCAGTCCTGGTGACCTGTGAAAGTAGCTGTGCTCCTCTTTGGGAGGGGTTTATATGCAGCTTTGTTTTCCTTTGTTGAGGGGAATGCTTCAGGCTTGGGAACCTCTCACACACATCAATGTATACACGTGCACACATTACACAAATGTTAGTGTGTGCAAAGTTAACACAAAAGTTTGCTGAAGGTGTAAAAAAGAGATTTACAAAGAGAAATGAGATTTGCTAGCTAGAGCCGTGGTGAATGTTTAAACTGCCTGGCTCCTTTTTTTTTTTTTTCTCTCTCTCTACTTCTCTCTCTTCTTTGAGTTTTCTTTAAATGATTCCATTGTGAGACATAATTCCTTAACCAAAGCAGTCTGCATTTCCTTTTAACTTAGGACAACATTTCCCCCAAACTGCTTAGGAGAACCTTAGTTCCATAGGAGTCTAAGTAAAGGCACACAGTAAAGATAGTTCTGTGGTCAAATAGACTTGGGTTCAGCAGTTAGAGGTTCCTTTCTACTGAAGGACTTCTCAGAGCCTTTGTATGCTAATGTGTTCTGTGAGCCACCAGAGAGGTTTATTGTCTGCAGAATTTTCTTCCTGAGTTTATTTTACCACTGACTCAACCCCGCCTCCTTTTTCCCCCTTCCCATAGCATCTCTCAGCCCATTGTTCCAGGGATAGCAATTTGAGATCTTGGCCCCAGTGGTCTTTTGTGATTAGTGGGAATGTTCAGGGTTTGTGATTTTTGCTCTTTGCCTGGGGTAGGAACCTTGACTCTGGTCACAGGAAATCAGAAGGATGGATCTTGGTGTCAGGTGCTTGTTTGCCAGTGCAGATGGATATTCCTGTGAAGAGTTCCCTTTTCTCCACATCCCTACCAATACTTGTTATCTCTTGTCTTTTCAGTCACAGCCCTTCTGACAGGTGTGTAGGATTTTCACAGTGGTTTCGATTTGCATTTCTCTGATGGTGAAGGACATTGAACACCTTTTCATGTATCTGTTAGCCATCTGTATAACTTTTTTGAAATATATTCTATTCAGCTCCTCTGCCCATTTAAAAAATCAGAATTTCTTTTTTTGGCTATTAATTTATATGAATTACTATTATATTTTGGGTATCAACCCCCTATTAGATATAGGATTTGCAAATATTTTCTACCATTTTAATTTAGTTGATAGTTTTGTTTTTGTTTTTGTTTTTGTACAGAAACATTTTGTTTTGATGTAGTCCCACTTGTTTATTTCTTCTTTCATTGCTTGTACTTTTGGTGTTATAGCCAAGAAATCATTGCCAAGATCAATGTTAAGATGCTTTTTCTCTATGGGAAATTCCTTCTGGGAGTTTTTTTGATTTCAAGCCTTACATTGAAGTCTTTAATTCATTTTGAGTTAATTTTTTGAGCAGTGCAAAATAAGGGGTTCAATGTCTTTTGCATGTGAATATCCAGTTTTCCCAGCACCATTTATTGAACACACTATTTTTTCCTCATTGAATATTGTTGTCTTCTTGTCAAATTAGTTAACCACATATGCATGGATTTATTTCTGTACTCTTGATTCTGTTCCATGGATCTATGTGTCTATTTTTATGTCAGTACCATACTGTTCTGATTGCTATAGGTTTGTAGTATCGTTTGAAGTCAGGAAGTGTGATACATATAGTTTCATTCTTTTTTTCCTCAAGATTGCTTTGGGTGTTGGGGGTCTTTTGTGGTTCCATATGAACTTTAGAATTATTTTTTCCTATTTCTGTGAAAAATTCCACTGGAATTTTGGTAGAGATTGTATTAAATCTGTAGATTACTTTGGGTGGTATGGACATTTTAACAGTATCAATTCTCTGATCCATGCACATGGGATATCTTTTTATTTGTCTTTGTCTTTAATTTCTTTCATCTCTCTCGTAGTTTTCAGTATAAAGATCTTACACAACCTTAGGTAAAGTTTTTCTAAGTATATTTTATTGTTTTTGACAGTATTATAAATGGGATTTTTTTTCTTTTTCTCTTTTTCAGATAATTTGTCATAAGTGTATAGAAATGCAACTGGTTTTTGAATATTGATTTTGTATCCTGCAACTTCACTGAATTTGTTTAGTATTTCTAACAGTTTTTGGTTGGAGTTTTTAAGGTCTTCTAAATCTAAGATCATGTAATCTGTGAACAGACAATCTTACTTCTTCCTTTCCAATTTGGATGGATTCTTTTCCTTACTTGACTTCTCTGGGCAGGTTGAATACTAGTGGCGAGAGAAGGCATCCTTGTTTTGTCCCTGATCTTAGAGGAAAAGCTTTTGACCTTTTACTGTTAAGTATGATATTACCTGCGGGCTTGTCATAGATGGCCTGTATTATATATTGAACTACATTCCCTCTGTATCTAATTTATTGAGAGTTTTCATCATAAAAATATGTTTAATTTTGTGAAATGCTTTTTCTACATTTATTGAAACAATCAGATGATTTTTATCCTTTATTCTATTAATGTGATGTGTCACAATTATTGTTTCACATAAGTTGAACCATCCTTGCATCCTAGGAATACATCCCATTTGATCATGGTGTATAATCCTTTTAATGTATTGTTGAATTTGATTTGCTTCTATTTTATTAACAGTTTTTTCATCTTATTCATCAGGAATATTGGTCTGCTGTTTTTGTTTTTTTTGTTTTTTTTGTTTTTTTTTTTTTTTGTTTTTTTTCCTAATATCCTTGTCTGGCTTTGGTATCAGGGTAATGCTGGGCTCATAAAATGAGACCAAGAGTGTTCCCTCTTCTTTGATTTTTTTATAACAGTGTGGGAAGGATCAGCATTGATTCTTGTTTAAGTATTTGGTAGAATTCACCAGCAAAGCTATCTCATCTTGGCTTTCCTGAGGTGGGGGGTGGGGGGTTAATTACTGATTCAATTTCCTTGCTCATTGTTTGTTCAGATTTTCTATGTCTTTATGATTCAGTTTTGGTAGGTTGTATATTTCCAGGAATTTATCCATTTGTTCTAAGTTGTCCAGGTTTTGTTGTTTAATGGTTCATGTTAGTCTCTTAGGATTCTTGGTATTTCTGTGATATCAGTTATAATGTCTCCTTTTTCATTTGTAATTTTAGTGATCTGGGTTCAATATCTTTTTCTTGGTTAGTCTAGCTAAAGATTTGTTGATTTTGTTCATTTTTTAAAAAAGATTTTATTTATTTATTTGACAGAGAGAGAGATCACAAGTAGGCAGAGAGACAGGCGGGGGGGAGGGGGTAGCAGGTTCTCCATCGAGCAGAGATCCCAATGCAGGGCTCGATTCCAGGACCCTTAGATCATGACCTGAGCTGAAGGCAGAGGCTTAACCCACTGAGCCACCCAGGCGCCCTGATTTTGATCATCTTTTTAAAGCGCCAACTCTTGGTTTTGTTAATCTTTTAAAATTGTTTTCCTATTCCCTGTTTCATCTATTTCTGCTCTAATCTTTATTATTTACTTCCTCCTGCTAATTTTGGCTTAGTTTCTTCTTCTTTTTATGGCTTTTTATAACTATAAAATTTCCTCTTAGAAGTGTTTTGGCTGCACGCCATAAATTCAGGTACATGTGTTTCCATTTCTTATTGTCTTAAGCTATTTTTTCATTTTTCTTTTTGATTTCTTCTTTGATCCTTGGCTGTCCAGGAGCATGTTGATTAATATTTGCATATTTGTGAATTTACTACTTCTCTTTTTGCTATTGAGTTCTAGTTTCAGACCTCTGTGTTCAGAGGAGATACTTAATATGATTTCTATCTTCTCAAATTGTTGAGACTTTATGGGGGGCCTAATATGTGATATATTCTTGAAAGTGTTCCATGTGCATTTGAGAAGAATGTGTATTTTGCTGCTGTTGGATGGAATACTCTGTGTATGTCTATGAGGACTGTTTGGTCTGTAATATTGTCTAAATCCTTTCTGTATGTCCCTCTTTTTGTCCATATGATCTATTCATTATTCAGAGTGAGATATTAAAGTTCCCAACTATTATTATGTTGCTGTTTTCTTCTCCTTTTTGTTCTGTTAGTATTTGCTTTATATATATTTAGGTGGTGCAAAGTTGGGTGCCTCAATATTTACAAAAGTTATGTCTTCTTAATAAATTGACCCTTTTGTCGTTATATAATGATCTTCTTTTTCTTCTGTGACCATTTTTAGCTTTAAGTCTCATTTGTCTGGAGTAGGCATAGCTACCCCTGGTTTTTTATGGTTACCATTTGCTTGGAATAGCTTTTCCACCTTTTCACTCTCAGCCTATGTGTGTCCTTAAAGTTAATATGAGTCTCTTTTAAGAAGCATATTGTTGGATATTGTTCATTTATTCATTAGGCCATCATGCCGTTTGATTAACCCATTTACATTTAAAGTAATTATTGATAAGTTAAGACTTACTATTGTCATTTTGTTAATTGTTTTCTGAGAAGTTTTATGGCTCTTCTGTTTCTTGCTTTCTCTCTTCCTTCTTAATTTGATGACATTTTATGGTCACATGCTTTGACTCCTTTCTCATAATCTTTTGTGTGTATATTCTTGTGGTTACCATGAGGCTTACACGAAACTTTGCAGTTACAATATCCTATTTTAAACTGATAACTTAACTGCAATAGTATATATAAACTTTATAATTTTCTCCCTCTTTCACATTTTAGATGATGATGTTGTAATTTACAACTTTTTTATATCATGTATTCAATAACAAATTATTGTAGTTATAGTTATTTCAAATACTTTTACTTTCAACTTCTATTTTTAATTTTTATTTTTTTAAAGATTTTATTTACTTGAGAGAGAGTGAGAGCAAGAGAGATCACAGAGGGAGAGGGAGAAGCAGACTCTCTGCTAAACAGGGAGCCCAATGTGGGGCTCAATCCCAGGACCCCAAAATCATGACATGAGCTGAAGGCTTATACTTAACAGACTGAGCCACCCAGGTGCCCCTATTTTCAACTTTTAAACTAGAGTTGTAAGTGATTTTGGCACCACCATTACAATATTTGAACATCGGATTTTGACTGTGTATTTACCTTTAGTGGTGGGTTTTACACACTGATACGTTTTTAGGATGTTAATAAAATCCTTTCATTTCAGCTTGAGGAACGTCTTTAGCATTTCTTGTAAGATAGGACGTGACGAACTTCTTCAGCTTTTGTTTGTTTGGGGAAATGTTTATCTTGTCCTCATTCTGAAGGACAGCTTTACCAGGTATAGCATGATAGGCCAACAGTTTTTTCTTTCAATGCTTTGAATATGACATCCCTTTTGTTTTGACCAAAAAAGTTTTTGCTGAGAAATCTGATTGAGAATCATATGGGGGCTGCCTTATATGTGATGAGTTGCTTTTCTATTGCTACTTTCAAAATTCTCTTTTTGTCTATGACTTTTGACAGTTCAGTTATAAAGTATCTTGGTGTAACTTTTGAGTTCTGGGGTCTTTGGGTTTCATGGATCTGGATGTCTTTTTCTCCCAAACTTTTCCCCAAATTTGGGAAGTTTTTAGCCATTATTACCTTAAATGTTTATTTTGTCCCTTTCTTTTTCTCTTCTCCTTCTGGGATTCCCATATGAATATACATATATAATTCAAGCAGGGACTTTTGGGCAGGTTTTTTGATTGGGTGGGGCTACTGGCTGTGCTCTGTGGTCATGTGGGTCCACTAGCTGGGCTCTAAAATCATCTTTGGTTGGGGGTCCTCACAGGTTGTGTTCCTGTATAGGGTGGTGCCATTGGTTGTATATTGCTAGTGGGCAGAGATACAGGTTAGACTCCACCATAATTCCTGGTTGCTTGGGGCTTCAGACTGTGCTCCCCAACAAGATGGTGCTGCTGGTTGGATTCTGCATCCAGGTGACATCTTGGGCAGGGCTTTATGATCAAGTTGGGCTGTAGGCTGTGGCTGTGTCCTGAATTTGGGTAGAGCTGGAGAGTGAGCTTGGTGATTGGGTAAGCAACTGGCCATTACTCTGTTGTTGAGTGAGGTCACTGGATAGGACCTCTGGTTTGGTGGAACCTCTATCTTTACCCTGTACTTGGATGAGGTCAGAGACTGTGCTTTATGGTTGAGTGGGGTCACTGTATAGGCTCCTTAGTCTGATGTGGCTGTAGGTTGTGTTCTGCAGGTAGGTAGGGTCAGTGATTGGGCTTTTTACCTGGGCAAGGTCACATGTGGTGTTCAATAATCAAGTAGAGCTGTAGGTGGGGCTCCACTGCTGGGCAGGACTATTGGGTGGGCAATAAGGTAGGCTGGGCTCTGAGGCTGCTCAGGGTCACTGTTCAAGTCCCTGGTTATATAGGGTCAGTGGTTATGCTCAACAGCTGGACAGAGCTGCTGGTTTGGATTCTTTCCTGAGTGGAGTGATATGATGGGTTCTGTAGCTGCCCAGCTTTTTAGCTGGTTAAGACTAAAGCTTTTTTCAGCAGCTGGGCAGGACTGTGAATTAACTTTCCTGTCCATGTGAGCTGTAGAGGCTCCATGGCCGTATGGTACATCAGCGAGGGACCAAATCACATAGAATTACCTACCAAGCTCTCTGGCCAGATACAGCCACCAGATCAACTCTGCAGATAGGCAAAGCTGCTGGTTGGGATCTCTGCTTGGGTGTCATTGCAAGCAAAAATATGGTCCTCCAAGATCTGAGCCCTGGGTGCTATGACACTCCTTTTTTCATCTGATCCCCTATGGTCAAACTTCAAAAGATTTCTCCAGTGATCCTTGTCAAGTGAGACCTGAGTGAGCCTTCTAGGAAGTAAGTGTCCTTTAATGCTGAAGAAACTGGATGTCCACTTTGGGATCTCTTTTTCCTACCGGAGAAACCATAGTCTGGGGGTGGAGGAGCCTTCTTGGTGTAGCAGCCTGGGTGAGAGGCTATGTGGTCAATGTAAACCAATCCTCTTACCCTTCTAATGTGGTCCTTCTCAGTCTCTGTGGCCCATGGGGTACTTCAGCCTCACTCCCAGGTTCTGGGATTTTCACAATGGTGTCTTGTCTATTGATAGTTACTAATTGGTATTCTTGTAAGGGGGACTAAAATTGGAAACAATCTTGATGATGTCACTCTTGAGACATTTAAACAAAGGAAATATGGTATGGGAGCCACATCTCTGTAATATGCAGTGCTTGTGAATAAGAGATGTGACTTCCTCTCTTTTAACTGAATCTATTATTTACTTTAAACAACTTTGATTCTTCACATTCTTCTGAGATCTCAGAGAGACCAAGTCTACCAAGAGTAGTTTTGAGTAACACCTTTTACTCACATGCTCCTTCTACATGTATACAGAATACATTTCAACATGCACACATGTAAATAGATGCACAAATACACTCATATTCATGGCTATTTTCAGGGAAATCTTCTGAGTTAGAAAACTGTAGCATTTGTCTATCTACTCTGTTAATCTGTTAGGACTCAGGAGAATGGATGGTGGTAGGAGATTTTGAAATGCTCAAATGCTGATGTATGGGGATAATAAAACTTCTGAATAAAGTCCTTCTGGACCTTTCTCCTCTGCAGTAAACCAGATATTTTCAACTTCCATGTGCTTTTGTCCTAGATGCCCAGGGAGAGTTAATTTCTCCCAGGATCATGATAGAAAACACACAGAATGAACAAAAAGGAGATTTACCTAATCTGTTTTTATACAAGTGATTGGACTCACAGGCTCCAAGGACAGGGTAGAGATAGTTAGCAAAGCACTGAAGGAATAGTCTCTGAGAAGGGAAGAAAATAATAATATCTCTTATAGTCAATGGAGGAAATGTTCAGCTGTAAGTTTAAGAGGTTGTAAGCATGCCTTCTTTGTGGTCATTAGAATGTCCAGTAGGTCATTCTTTATCAGATTAGGGTTGTGGATGTGGACTGCTCATATTAGGAATCATCAAACCAGAATTATGTACACTCTCAGGAGAGATATGGCTAATACAGCAGTGACCAAGTTTGAGATGCATGAAGAAAATATACTAAAAGACTAAAGCTGATTAGGGCAAGAGAGATAGCTGAAGGTCTTCATGGAAACCTGGTTAACATGAATTTTGGAATCACAATTTGTGTTAAAATTTTGGCTCAACCACTTATCAGCTGGATAAGGTACATTACTTCTTTGAATCTTAGTTTCTTCCCTCTATAAAATAGGGAAAATGGTGCTCCCTTAGTGGAGTTGTTATGAAGCTTAGAAATAACATATATAAAGTATGTATCTCAGTGCTCAACACATGGTAGATGATTGAAAAATAGAAACGATTGTGAAGATGATGAGGTGTATCTATTCCTGTATTGATTCTTGGCTGGGAATGAATGGTGTCCAATGTGAGTTGGCAGAGATGACTTCCGAAGAGAATTCATTTCTTCCTGGGGAGAAAGGAGACGGAGATGAGGTCACGTACATTTTCCATGAAATAGTTTCATGTTAGAGGCTAGGATATGAAATTTTTCTTTTCATTGCAGAATATAAATATGCTCACTGAAGGAGAGAAAGTAGGTGGACAAAATCAAATAGCTTAAAGCTAGCATAAAAGAAAGATAGAGTACAAAACCAGATAAAAAAAGGACACTATGTCATATCAAGTGAATCCATGCAGCACCTCCCCCGCCATTTTTCTGATTACATTTCAGAGTTTATTGGAGCCTAGAATGTCAGTAAATGAGATGACCAGCTTTAAGGATGGGAGGAAGGGGGCTGCCTCCCTTGTCTTGTCTTGCTATCATGGCCAAGGACACTAGCCAAGCTTTTTTTTTTTTTTTTTTTTTTTTTTTAAATAATGAAAGGATGGCTAGGGTCTGCATTCTTCAACCTCCTTCAGAGCTGCTCCCTGTCTCCTGTACCTCTTTTCTTCTTCTTGTCTTGCTTCAGGGTGATCACTTTCTGTGTCTGCACATGCTGGTCTTCCTAGCCTGTTGGCTGTCTGTCATCTTCTCTGTGTAGAGTCTGTTCTGCTCCCTGTGTTACAATCTCCTGCCTGTTCCCTGACATGCCCCTGGACTGGCTGTAGGGCAGTCCTTTTAGCCCCACTTTCTTTCTTCAGGCTGTGTGTGTGACCACTGCTGGGCAGCCCTTTTAGACCCACTTTCCTTCTTTATGCTTTGTCCTGGAAGGTGGCCTCTGCACTCTCAATAGAGGAGGGTCTCAGTAACAGTCAGACTAAAAAGAGAGGAGGGAAGAGAAATGAGGTTTTGGTCACTAAGTTCAAGCTGATAACATATAAGGTTGTGGCTTATAGAACTATTTAAGTGAAATAAGGACATCATCTAGACTGGTGGTTCTCAAACTCTTGCCTAAGAACAACTGGCAGGTCCCCAAGATCCTTTAAGGGGATTCTTGAGGAATGAAAATATTTTTATAATACGAAGATGGTTGTAGCTTTTTTTACTCATGAAAATATGGTGGAACTTTCCAGAAACTTCATGACACAAGATGACATCATCTTTCTATATGCTGGGTACATCGTGTTTTAAAAATTTCTCAGTTTGAATTTCTGATTTGGCAAATGTTGACAAATATAACTTAGATAAACAAAAGCTCTTCAGAGATTCTCACTAAATTTTGAGAGTAAAGAAGTACTGAGAACAAAATGTTTGAAAACCAGTGTTCTGAATTATGGTTTTACATTCAACTAAGGTGAATATGGGGGGGTTGGTCAGGAGAAAAATTCACCAGGATGGAGATTATGGGACTATGAATATTCTCTAGGCTTTATCAGTATAAGGACTTGTGCAAAAGAGACATAAATCATTGCATTAATTAATTACATTTGCCCATTCCTTTGTTTATTCCATAAGCCATGTTTCAGAGGATCTGGTATCTATCTGCATTCAGACCCTGGCTCAGTCACTTTTTAACTCTGGGACCTTGGCAAGTTAAGAAGTCTCCTTGTGACTCAGTTTCTTCATTTGTAAATGAGGATCAAAATCTTTTCTTCATGGGATTATTATGATGACTTAAAAGAGATTTGAGAGGCAGGGTGGGGGGGCATGGGGGAATGGAGGGAAAAAAATGAAATAAGATGGGACTGAGGAGGGAGACAAACCATAAGAGACACTTAATCTCAGGAAACAAACTGAGGGTTGCTGGGGATGGTGGGGAGGGATAGGGTGGCTGGATGATGGACATTGGGGAGGGTATGTGCTATGGTGAGTGCTGTGAATTGTGTAAGCCTGATGATTCACAGACCTGTACCCCTGAAGCAAATAATACATTATATGTTTAAAAAAAAAAAAAAAAAGATGATGCGGGCCAATTGTCCCCACCCCATCTCCTGCCATAGGTTCTGGACTTTTTTCTCTTAAGAAAAATTTTGTTTTTAAATATTTCATTTATGTATTTGACAGACAGTGATCACAAGTAGGCAGAGAGGCAGGCAGAGAGAGAGAGAGGGCAAAGCAGGCTCCCTGCTGAGCAGAGAGCCCAATACAGGGCTTGATCCCAGGACCCTGAGATCATGGCCGATGCCGAAGGCAGAGGCTTAACCCACTGAGCCACTAACGTGCCCCTGTTCTGGGCCTTTTTCTACTTTGTTCTGTGTCTTGGGGAGGTAAGGGCAGGGTTAACACCTACAGAATGAAATCATTCAGATTTCTTTGTCTTCTGGCTACTCATTGAGTTTGGCCATTGGGAGGCATCAGCAGGAGGTGAGAGGTGGGAGGAGAGAGAGGTAGGGGTATTTCTTCCCCTGCTTCTTTCCTGCTTTGGTGGAATTTTGCACTGGTAGGTTTTCTTCAGCTGCACCTGAAGCTATAGCTCCTTTGGCTGGGTCCTTTTCCATGGTTCAAGGTCTGACTGCCTCCTCACATTCCCCTCAGTCTAGGCTCTTGCTATCCTCGGGCACTTCACCATCCTTTCTGGTTCCTTCACGCTGTATACACAATTGATTCTTTGAGTTCTTTTGAAGATTCCAGTGAGCTGTCTGTGTTCCTTTCTGGGATCCTGGCCAACACCCTGGCAAGTAGCAAGTTCTGGGAACACGTTAGTGGCACTGACTTGGATTCCTACATTGCTTGCTGCTGGTGCTGCTGGCTGGTTGTTACTACTGCTTATGAGGTTCTCCCCTGTACCCCTACCCAAGATATAGACACAGTTTTTGCTTGCAAGGAGTTTGACAGTCTAGGTAAAGGGATTGGACATTTGGTGACCAAAGAGTTAACTGGAAGCCTGAAGCATATATGCTAAGTGCCATCCTGGCTACGGCCAAAAATAAGTTCTGGAGTTGAGAGGAGGAAGAACTGGTTCTGTGGGTCACTTTTCAATAGGGTGAGGAAAGTGCAAGTGCCTTGGTGGGATAAACACAACCCAGGTTCTCTGGGTAGGGAGGGTACATCGGACTGATGTAAATAGAGCCTGCTATGGAGGTGGAATGATCTGGCTGGAGTCTGATTGCTTAGGGCTGTGCATGGCCTCTGAGGAGATGGGCCTACATGGCATTGGTATTACTGAAGCTTTGTAGGCACCAGTGGAAGTGGTGGTGGTGTTGGGTGAAATGTACCTGTGGTCCACATGTGGGATAGAACAGGGAGAATCTGTAGCAGGTTAAAGGGAACACTGGGGGGCACCTGGGTGGCTCAGAGGGTTAAAGCCTCTGCCTTTGGCTCGTGATCCCAGAGTGCTGGGATCAAGCCCTGCATCAGGCTCTCTGCTCGGCGGGGAGCCTGCTTCCTCCTCTCTCTCTGCCTGCTTCTCTGCCTACTTGTGATCTCTGTCAACTAAATAAATAAAATCTTAAAAAAAATTTTAGAAAAAAAATAAAGGGAATACTGGGAGGCCCAGACTGGGAAATGCCAGTAAGGGAAGTGGAGAGCTGGGCAGGAGAGAGATTCTGAGCCTGGAAGCACCCCTCCAGGGCAGGAGATCTGCTAAGTTCTGAGTCTGATCTCCCCATCAGAGGGTCAGTAGATGGTTCTCAGGACCCTGGGAGATAGCTGTTATTTCTGCAGCTCATGTCCTGGGTGAACTTGGACAAGTTGCTTTTCCTCTCTGGGCATCTGCATCCTTAGGTATAAGATGAGGGTGTGACACATGGTCCTCACCATCCTCCTGCTCTGACACTTTGAGTCTATACTGCAAACTCAACATTGACTTTTACTTCCTTTGATGGTACTTCAACTCCAGGAGAGGTTTTATTTTCAAAGAAGAGAATGATAAGAGAAAGAACTAATAATACTGAGCTCCTGCTGCTTTCTAGATTCTGTTCTATGCAATGTCCATATATTATCTTATTGAATTATTCTAGCAAGCTTCCCTCAGATAGCACTGAATTTGGGTGAAGTAATAGAAAACCTGAGTCACTATGGTTTAAGGCAACAGTGTGTAGTTTTTTTCATTTAACAAGATACCTGGGGCCAGCTTCTTGCTGGCCTTGATTCAGTGGCTCTGATATATCTGGACAGATATGTTTGTCTTGGTCTTTCCCTCATGGTAGTAGGGCTGCTGCTGCTCCAGCCATCACCTCTGTGAAGGTAGGATGTGGAGGAAAGAGCAGCACCAGGTGTATCTCTCAGTCCTTATATCAATAAAGGAAAGTGTTGCTAGACTCCCTCATTTGCAGAAGAGGACCTGAAACCTAGAGAGCTTGAGTACCTTTCTGATACTGTCACTACAGCTCTTCCTGCTTGGACCAGAAAAACCTGCTTGGGGCTTGTAGATGCCTTACTGCACTAGGAAGCATCTGTCTTCTAGTGGAATTCAATATCAAGGAAAGTTAATGGCTGGCAGGAATCCACACCAGAGGATGGCCTTTTGGTTTCTTTAAAATGTGGTGAAGCTGGTTGTGTGCACAAAACAAGGCCTCCCCGCTTCTTGATGGAAATAAATGATGTTAACAATATCTATGAAAGAACACAGCATTTAACGGTGATCAAGAAATGTGCAGCCCTCATCCCCTATAGTCTTACTGCAGTTGGCT
Source organism: Enhydra lutris kenyoni (assembly GCF_002288905.1). NCBI lineage: Eukaryota > Metazoa > Chordata > Mammalia > Carnivora > Mustelidae > Enhydra > Enhydra lutris. The sequence continues at coordinate 106,250,038 of NW_019154085.1, forward strand.
TGGTGATATCCCAGTCTTCTTCTTCTTCTTCTTTTTTTTTTTTTTAAAAGATTTTATTTATTTATTTGACAGACAGAGATCACAAGCAGGCAGAGAGGCAGGCAGAGAGAGGGAGGAAGCAGGCCCCCTGCTGAGCAGAGGGCCCGATGCGGGGCTTGATCCCAGGACCCTGAGATTATGACCTGAGCCGAAGGCAGAGGCTTAACCCACTGAGCCACCCAGGCACCCCACCCAGTCTTTGTTGCCTATTCCATCCCAACCCCATTCCCTGTCTCTGAGTCTCCTTCATAGGCTTCCTGATGTCCAGGGGAGATGTTCTCATGCAGGCTAAAGCATCCTAGTTGCTAAGCTGGCTCTGCCCCTCTGTCTTTGACCTTGAGCAGTGCCCTGTTCAATGCCCGGGCAGGCACAAACCCCAGTCTTGGACTGTGAGGGTCAGCAAATGGCATTAGGGCTCAGGGCAAACATGCTTTGCTTTGATTTTTTTCCTTCACTAGAAAATTACCAGATAATAATAATAATTATTATTATTTTACAGATTTAATTTAAATGAAAGCAGAGGCCTTGAAAGAAGTCACAAATTAGAGCTAGCTGAGGAGAATTGGAAACATGAAGACCACACTTTCTGCTCTTTTGCATTTCTCTACTGTGGGGCAAGGAGTAGGCCAAGGGCAATTCAGAGGTGTTGACCTAGGGTGATATCCTCATTCCCTCCACTACCAGTGGTTTGTTCCAGGACTCTCTGGTTTCAGCTGTGGAAAGGCCATTCTGCCATGAACAGGGCACCTGGGGATGGGTTGCAGTGGGTGTGCAGTGGTATGGAGAGGGGTCAAGAGCATGTCCCTGGATGTATTTTCTTGGTCCCTAGATTTCTAGCTGATGGAGGGACTGTTTCCTGAGTTTCAAATGAAATATGAGCACATAACTGCCTAGCTTAAAACTTGTTCTGGCCCCTCTATACCTTCAGAGCCCAAACCCTGCCTCCTTCCCACCACATTGGGTTCCCGCAGAGGTGGGCTCTGCAGACTCCCTGTATATCACATGCTGATTCTCTGGGCCCTTGTTAAGTTCCTAATACATCTGGCTAATACTCATCCTACCTGTCAAGGCCCAGGAAGTTGCTCTTGTCACATCTCTTTAAAGCCTTCCTTTGCAATATGGAAATTAGACCTTTGCCTTTCCTCTCTTCATGGATCTGTGAGTCTGTGAGAACGTGGTCTGCGCCTCATCCCTTCTGGATCCCAGGCCCTGGCACAGAACCTGGCCAGGAAAAACATGCAGTAACCCAATGCTGAATGGGTAGCATGACTGTGTCATCTGCTGCTGGAGGGAGACCAGCCAAGTTTCCTCTCAGCACAGGTCAACCCTCTGGAGCTCCACAGGGCTGTTGCGGGTCTCTAGCCTCCTGGCTGATCATCTCTTAAGACAGAACTGGTGTTTGAACTGGTGCAGGATGTATACCCCTCTGTATTCCTTTCTGGCAATTGCTTCCATTTAATATTTTGTGCCTAGATGCACCCGTTCCTGCTGGAGGCCTTTAATGGCCCTCTCGACATTTTCCATTTTTTGGATGGTTGTTCTTATTAAATTGTTGTAATGAAACAAATGAATATTACTTGTTTTTTTCTTCTTCTTCCTCAAAATCTGTTTCTAAATGGACTGTGGATCAAGACTGCAATGGCAGTAGATGTTCTCTGCATAACTGAGCTGGAGGTTTGAAAAGATTGTAACCAAGTAGGTATTAGAGTTGAGCCTCTGGAAGGCTTCCTCTGGCTCTTTTGATTTGGAGACAAGGAGGTAAGACCAGAGGAGGGAAGTCACTGCTGGGTTTACATTGTTAGAGGCAGAGTTAACATTGAGACCTAGGAACCTTATCATTTGCAAGTTTATTTATCAATGAAATTGTCACTGAAGATTTTCTAATCTGCTGGACTATAGGAATAAGACTAAAAAGGGTTAGCTCATATTTTCAGCACTCGAGACAGTGACAGTATTTAATATTTTTACTGGTTGTGTTTTCTATGTGTGTATATTTTATACTTGTTGTAATAAATATGCAAATATAAACAAATATTCAGTATGAAGAAGAAACTGACAAGTCAGTTATGACTCAAATCCCCAGAGCTAAGTACTATTAGCAACTTGACATGTAGTTTTCCAAAATGCTTTTCTCTCTCTAAATAAATAAAAACAAAGAGATCATGCTATTTGTCTTATTTGGCAACTTGCTTTTTGTCATTTATTAATATATCACGAACATCTTTTGGGAACAAGAAATACCCACAGTATCATTTTTAATGACTGAGTAGCCGCCCATTGTATAGATTGTACTGAACTTTGCTTATCAAAATTGTTTTTAGAGGGGTGCCTGGTGGCTCAGTTGGTTAAGCGTCTGCTTTCAGCTCAGGTCATGAATCCAGGTCCTGGGATTGAGCCCCACATCGGGCGTAATCGGGATCCGGTTTCTCCTGCCTCTGCCACTCCCCCTGATTTTGTTCTCTCTCTGTCAAATAAATAAAATTAAAAAATTGTTATTAGACATGTAAGTCGTTCCCAGTTTTTGCTATTACACGTCGCACTTTGCTAAATACCAACGAGTATGGAAGAATACACTTTGGCACTCTTATTTATTATTTTGTTAGAAGAAATTTGCATAAGGGTAATTTATAGGTCACTGTGCTTGCAGGTCTGAGAGGTATTTGATATGAACTTCCAAATTGCATTTCAGAACAACATCAGGTTATTTCTTACAGAAGCACAGGAGAAAGCTCATTTCCTCATGCTCTTGCTTTGCTCCATTCAATCTTTCTTCTTATTTTATCAGTTCTGGTCATTTTGTGTCTTTGAAAATCACCCATTTCTCTGAGATCTAAAAATTCATTATCATGGAGTTGTGCATAGTTTTCTTTTATAATAAACAAACACCTCCTGCCTATGGTTGTAAGCCCTTTCCCATTATTACTATTTTGGTAAGAAGAACAGATTCTCTGGGGTTATTTCAAAATGATTCCTTGCTCCCTCCCTGTGTTGCAAGGGGATTTTCCTCTGGTCTTCACTGTGAGAACCCAGGAGTGCTGGAGGGAGAGCTCACAAAAGTGAGGAGATGTCCTCCTAAGACTAGACCCTCTGGAGTTGCAGACTCTCAGATATGTTCACATTGAGCCTCTAGTATTTTTTCCGTTACGGTCTGTTCTCCTGCCCAGCGCTCATTCCCATGGAGGTTTCTGCTCCTGGGCGTCTGGTCTGGTAACTTGTGATTCCCAGTTTGCACCTGTCATGGGGCTGCAGCTTGCCCAGTGATGCCAGTCCCCTGATGGAGTTAAGAATTGTTGGTTTGCAATTTGTTTAGCCCTGTTTGTGCTGCAAGGATGGAAAGGGCAACTTCCAAGCTCCTTACCTATGGGACTGGGTACCAGAAGTCCTCCGTTCTCAACATTTTGGATTTATGTTTTTCTCTTTTTTATTGATTAGCATTGTGAGATACTAGTCTATATTATCGGTATTTTCACAAAACAAGTTCTTTTATTGATTCTGCTTTTTAGGATTTGAATCCTAATCCTACTTCCAGGTTTGCATTTAATAATTCCTTCCTCTTTCTTTAGGGTTTATTTGTTTTTTGTTTTAAAGATTTTATTTATTTATTTGACAGACACAGAGAGAGAGACAGTGAGAGAGGTACACAGGGGGTGTGGGAGAGGGAGAGGCTGGCCTCCTGATGAGCAGAGAGCCCAATGCAGGACTTGATCCCAGGATCCTGGCATCATGACCTGAGCTAAAGGCAGATGCTTAACGACTGAACTACCCAGGCACCCCTTTTTAGGGTTTATTTGGATGCTATTCTGTTAGCATTTTGAGTTGACTTATCTTTATTCTACTCTCTCTTAATTTTACTTTGATTGCCTTGTTCTGCAAACTTCCTTAGGGAAATGGATTATCTGTATGTTACTAGGTCCTGTGCTTCTTTGAGACAAGAATCATGGGTGTTTTCTTCACCATTGTACCTTGGTTCAGAGCACAGTATGAAGCACAAAGAAAGTACAAACCACAAAGATTGAATAAATGATTAGAAAAGGATCTAGTAGCTAGACTTAGGATCTGTCTTCCTTATTCCATATATATTCCCTGTTGGAACTTATTTGCCTGTTTCTTCAACAGTCTAAATTTTCTGCACAAAAAAGATGTAGCTTCTTTGATCCAATTGCAATTTTATTTCTTGCTTTGTAAAATGTAGTCTGGTTATTATATTCTTATAAGGTTTTTTAAAAATGTTATTATGGATTCATTCCCATTCACTGGATGTATCATATTTTATAGAACTATTAACCTATTGATGTAAATTTGAGGTATTGCCAATTATTTTTGCTATTAAAAGAAATTATGTGAATATTTTAATGCCTGGCATTTTGAAAGTATTGTAGAAACTTGCGTTACAATAAAAACACTGTAGTTGAATCTATGGGTCAAAGGTGTGAATATTAATTTTTATGTTTTGACAAATGGCTTTCCAAAATCGTAGTACAGAATTTGGCAGCTGCAGAAATGCATGAAGGTAATTGCCTCCCTGAAGTTTTGTTAATTTGGGGCGCTGTCCATCCCCATCTTCCATCTCTGGCCCACGCTCCTTGCACTGTACCGGAATGCTTTTCTGTGTCTCTTTAGATCTTTAGAAACTTTCCCCCGTTTCTCAAATGCAAAGAAGCTGAGAGAGGGGAGGAAAGTTCATGAATTAAGATGATACCCTTAATTATTTACTTCACTTATTCTTTATTTTAAAAAATTAAGACCAATTAAGCCTTTTTTTTTTTAAGAGTGCTGACATTTTTTTTTTAAGATTTTATTTATTTATTTGACAGAGAGAGAGAGATCACAAGTAGGCAGAGAGGCAGGCAGAGAGAGGAGGAAGCAGGCTCCCAAGACCCTGAGATCATGACCTGAGCCGAAGGCAGAGGCTTAACCCACTGAGCCACCCAGGCGCCCCTAAGCCTTTTTAAAGTAAAAGAAGTACAAAGGAGAAAATAAGCCCCAAATGGCTCATTTATTATTGAATACATTTCGCAGGTTGAGAAAGTCAAACCGTGTAGGGTGGGAGATAATGGAAAGTGAAAGCCTCATTTCCCATTTTCTGTTTCTCTCCCTGGAGGTAACTGCTTCTAAATGTGTCTTTGATTCTTTCCAGAAAGAATTTATACACACTTACCAGCAGATTTATTATATTTTATAGAACATAAGATGCTTTAGCGCTGGCCATTTCTTGGCATTTCCTCAAAGTGTCAGTGGGCATTCTTCACCCCAACCTTGTGGCTGTCACCTGGCTGGTGGTGATGGCGACAGGTTCCGGATTCTAAGAGGCAGGCTTTTTTGAAAACAGAAATGTTACATGTGCATCTCTGAGACAGTGAAACAAGGTGTGTCTATTTCCATATTTTTTATCTACATAAAAGGGTCATATCATTTAGCATGTTCTGCGTCTTGCAGGCAAGTTAAAAACATGACATCAGGTCACACAACTAGTAATAAGAAGAGGAGCCGGGATTTGAAGCAGGTGCATTGACTATGGAAGCACGTATCTTTTCCCACAGTTTTATTGAGAACAAGCGACATACATCACTGTATAAGTTTAAGGCATGCAGCATGATGGTGTGATTTACATATATTGTGAAATAATTACTACATTGGATTCAGTTAACATCCCTCTTGTCATATGGATACAAAAGATATAAAAAGAAAACAAAAAGGAAATTTTTTCTTTATGATGAGAGCCTTCTTATCAATCTCCTTGTATCTCATGGAGCACAGTTAGCTACAGTCACTGTCGTGTGCATTGCAGTTCTAGGACTTACTTATCTTATAATTGGAAGTTTGTACCTTTAACCCCCTTCCTCCAATTCTGCCTCCCCTGCACCCCGTCTGTGGTAGCTGCAAGTCTGATCTCTCTTTTAATAAGTGGGTTTTTTCCATAAAAGACTCAATCTCAAAAAACAGACTGAGGGTTGCTGGGGGGAGGGGGGACGGGAGAGGGTGGTGGGGATATGGACATTGGGGAGGGTATGTGCTATGATGAGTGCTGTGAAATGTGTGAACCTGGTGATTCACAGACCTGTACCCTTGGGGATAAAAATACATTATACGTTTATTAAAATAAATAAATAAATTTAATAAAAAAAAGCGGTTTTTTTTTTAAAGATTTTATTTATTTATTTGACAGACAGAGATCACAAGTAGGCAGAGAGGCAGGCAGAGAGAGAGGAGGAAGCAGGCTCCCTGCCGAGCAGAGAGCTCGATGTGGGGCTCGATCCCAGGACCCTGGGATCATGACCCAAGCCGAAGGCAGAGGCTTTAACCCACTGAGCCACCCAGGCGCCCCAATAAGTGGGGTTTTTTTTTTATTCCACATGTAACATGTAAGTGAGATCATGCAGTATTTGCCTTTTCATGTCTAACTTCTTTCACTTGGCATAATGCCTTCAAAGTCCATCCATGTTGGTACAAGTGCAGGATTGGAAGCACGTATTTTTAACCACTGTGGCATCTGTCTCCAGGATGACACACTTGCGGGCCAATAGATAAAAGTTCTGGGGAATTGGAGCTGACATACCACACAACTCCAGTAGTGGGCCTTGTTCAAGGATTTGCCTGCTTTGTGAAAGGAGTGAGCTGGAGGTATCACATTTTGGCGAAATGAACTTCAGTCCAATGTGGTGTGGGAATATTTAATTTGAGATGATGAACTTGCAAGTTATCTCGCATTTAGGGTAGGGGAGCTTTCCCCGGGCAAGTCCTGAGGCGATAAGCAGTTGGCAGATAAGTACGCTTTGGGTGGAAGGTGTGAAACATTTATCATGTCAGATTTGCTCTTGATAAGCAATGAAGCAAGCCAATCATTCCCTCGTGCCTCAGTTTTCTCATCTGTGAAATGGGAGAAGCTGGACTTAATGAATATGAATGCACCTTCTTTTTTTTCTTTTAAGATTTTATTTATTTGAGAGAGAGAGAGAGAGAGAGCATGAAAGGGGAGAAAGTCAGAGAGAGAAGCAGACTCCCCATGGAGCTGGGAGCCCAATGTGGGACTTGATCCTGGTACTCTGGGATCATGACCTGAGTCGAAGGCAGTGGCTTAACGAACTGAGCCACCCAGCCACCCAATGAATGCATCTTTTTTCTCAATGATTCCATGACAGTTTTTCTTGAACTTATAGGCTTGTTGGGTAGGAAAAAAAATATTATTAGATGCTGATGTTGGGTGATGAAGTCTTTGAGCTTGGGCTAGGTAGCACTGGACATGCTTCCTATTTAAAACTTTCAAAAGGGGTGGGCACTTAGTCTGTTAGGTGTCCGCCTCTTGATTTCAGTTCAGGTCATGATCTCAGGGTCATGGGATTGAGCCCCATGTTGGGCTCCACAATGTGGAGCCTGCTTGGGATTCTCTCTCTCACACTCTGCCCCCCACCCTGCCTCACTTGTGCGAATACACACACTCTCTTCTAAAAAAAAACCCCAAAAGGCCCACACCTCCAAAAAAAAACTCTCAAAAGGAAATACAGAGCCATTTTGCCGCATCTTTTCAAGACTTTTGGGTAGGCTGACAGCAAAAATGTAAGCAAAAGTAGGCAGGTCTGAGGTCAAAGCGAGCTGCATTTACAGCAGAAGTAAGGATGTGACATGTCCCCTCAACTCCAATGCTGAAGCCTCTTACTTATGGATCAACCCACTGGCCTTATTTCTAGGGTGTCCTCATCTTCACCCCACAACAGTAGCCTAATTTGCCAGTGGGATGAACCAAGGCTTTTAACCCATTCCATGGACTACTACAGATTTGGGGGATAAGGTCACTGACAGCCAGAACACATTGGCCCTACTTTTATTTGTATGTGCATTACATAGTCTTCTTCTGGCTATCTGTCTCATTGATTCATTCATTCATTCATTCATTCATTCTGCTTATATTAACATTTGACAGAAGGAAGGGTGTTTCCTAAAACCAGTAACTTCAAGAGAATTGCTCATGATTCAATCTGACAAGTTCATTCAATTGTTTAACAAATGTTTATTGATTGCCTATGTGCTCAGTGTTCTTCTTGGCATTGGGGATACAATAATAGATTAAGACAAGTCCTTACCCTCCCAGATTTCACATCCTGGTGAAGGCAGATAGATGATAAATAAGTAAGCAAATGAAATATAATATAAAATCAGATAGTTGTAAATCCTAGGAATAATAATTAAAGAGTAAGGGAATAAGGTATGGTGGAGGTGCAATTTTGGAAGAGATGGTGTAGGAAGGCCCTTTGAGGAGGTGACTTTGGGGTTGAGCACTGAATGAAGTGAGGGAGATGGTCATGTAAAGGTCTGTGGTAGAACTAGTCAGAAGGCACTGCAGTGCAAAGGCCCTGAGGTGGGAACAAGATGGCATTCTTAAGCAACCAGCAAGGAGGTCGCTGTAGTTGTTGCTCTTTGGGAGCTGCTGGGGGCTCTGCAGGATGTGGAGAGAGTTTAGATACTATTTTACTAGAGCTGGGGAGCCAGTGGCTATTGAATGGAGGAGGGACATAATCTGCTTTAGGTTTTCAGGGCTTAGTCTCACTGCTATGGGGGTAGTGGTTGTAGAGGACAAGACCAGGAGTGAGGAGACCATTGGGAAAAGTCTGTGGAGTCCAGTGAGAGGTGGAGCTTGATGAGGATGGTAGCAGGGAAGGAGACAAGAGTGGTTAGAACCTGGATGTATTCTGAGCCCACAGGATCTGCTGGTGCATTGAATGTGGGATGAGAGAGTAGGATGAGTTAAGGGTTCCTCTGAGATTTTCAGCCGGAGTGACTGGGTGAAAACTGGGTGACTAGGATGAGAAGGAAACACAACCAGCAACAGAGGGAGTGTGGTGAGGGTGGGCTGGGGGCTGGAACGGTGTCCTGGGAATGACCCATATATAGATGGTACTCAAAGCCATGGTCTGGCTGGGTTCATCAAGGAAATGAGTTAGCAGCGGGCGGTGGGCGGGGGGGGGGGGGGGGGGGGGGGGGGGGGGGG